>NW_008236965.1:4958850-5002636 GCF_000691975.1 Corvus brachyrhynchos | reverse complement strand
GGGATTCCGCCCGTGGGATTCCGCCTGTGTGCCTTGTCTTGCGCGAGCTCTCCCCGCTTCCTCCCTAATACCTTCTTCCTTGGCACTGGAAAGGTTTAGGGCTTTTTTCTAAAAAAGATGCTCGTTAGATTATTATGATTTGGGGGAGGCAGTGTTTCTCTGTTAGGTGGGTTTGGGATTTTCTTGTGTGGTTTTGGTTTTTTTGTTTTGTTTTTTTTCTTTTTAATCAGTCGCCCTGTTGCTGGGCTTGTACATTCTCGATGCCAGTTGTGAGAAAACGTACTAGTTGTTCCAAGGTAGGCAGGTGGTGATGGAGAGCATCAGAGGGGACAACACCCAGGAGAGAAGGCTGTTCCTCACCTCGAGCCGCTAGGAAGATGAGGGATGCCGGGATTCCCGTTGCTGGGCTATTCCTTGCTTCTGCTCTCAGCTTTCATCTTTTATATTGGTGGGTGAGCAGGGAAAACTCGGTTGCTGTCCTTGGAGCATATGGAAGGGAAAAGGATTTTTTTCAAGCAGGGTTTTGTGTGTCTGCAGCAGTGCCTCTTCTAGGGCTGGAAGAGCAAGAAGCCGAGCTCCTATTTCGTTCTCTTTATAAATGTGAGGGCCCTGTACGCTGTTGCTGAACTACTCCAGCCTTGCTCTCAGAGATCCTCCTCCTGTCTGCATCGTGCACTGCCGACCATGGCTGCGGCAGGTAGCTGTCTGAGACAGCACCAGCCTGCAACTGCCATAGTGAAATTAGTAATGATCGTGCATATTCCTGCGTGCTGTGCCTTGGGCGAGGGAAGCTATTACCTGGCTTGTACTCAGTAGGCTTGTCAAGATGGTAATACATTAGTCACGGTCGTATCTGGAAGAATCATTTATTACAAATACATGTTTATCTAGTAAAGCTTTGAAAGGTCTCAAATAGGCTGTAAGAGAACATACTACAGAGGAGGGCTGGGAAAATCCATTGGCACACTGATAAACGCAGATCACGAGTGGCTCTGCAGTATTGCAAGAGAGAAGTTTAAAATTGTCCTCTTAGTTTCTTTTGTTGTCCTCATGCCTCTCTGCTGCTTTTCCAGAGAGGTGTTGAGCACCACCATCTTCCAGTGTAATGAGTGATCAAGTTGGATGTGGCCAGCTAATACTGGCTCCTTGGCTAGTACAATCTAAAAGTCCCAGTTTCTTTTGCTATCTACGTGTACACTTAACTGTTTATTTCCCAGATGCGGTGTAAGTGTGTCAAAATTTAGCATTTCAGATAGTCTTTTGGGTTTGCCTAAAACAGCGTGATCATTAAGATTGTTCTTGTCTAAGTGTGTATGCTTTTAACAGCAAAGAGATCTGCAGTTGGGGGAAAAAAAAGCAAGCTTTTTATAAAACACATTTGTGTGTAGTAGAAGCACGAAGTGCCCTTTTTACCAGGTGGATTGAATAAGAAAAGTATTGGCCTTTACTATTGTACAGACTTAAATACTACCTCTAGTTGTGTGGGTGTTTAAAATTTCTCTCATTTTGCTCCTTTGGCAATAGGAAGGAAAATGTCCCCCTTTGTACTTTTGGCAAGATGTTCTTCAAGGAGAGATCTCTGCCTCAAGAAGCCCCTGCATTGAATAACTCTCAGGAATATGGCCTTGTTTGTCAGTGTTTACCTAAAACTGTAGTATTTCGGTAATTACATCAGAATTGTGTCAAAATCTTGGTTGCCTTGATTTAGCTCATTAGATTTTTCTAGCATGCAAAAGAACTGGATGCCACATTATAATTGGTGATAGACCATATTTTATACGAGCATGGAAGAATCTAAAAGCTGTAGAAACCATGTGTTGCAAGGAGGAAATGCTATACCACGTTTTGAAACTAGTTCTTTTAGAATTAACTTCAGTCGGTGTTAGACCTGCAGATGAAAGCAGTTATCTTTAAAAATACACATTTAAAAAATATTTGGATTGTGCTTGTTTTTTAACTTTATGTCGACACTTGTAATGAGTCTGATATGTAATACATGGTTGGTTTATGTTAAAGTTTTTTTAACATTTTAGGTTGGAATTTTATGGAAGCTGAAACAAGATATTGTTTTGATTCCTTTTGTCTGACTTAAAAATGAAAGTTACAATAAACCTGTTAATGTTATAGCTTATGTGCCCTGGCTTAGTTTTCAAAACTTGGTGTTGAAACAAAGAAATTGCAGATTCTTTTTAATGTTCTCATAGATCCTGTCAGTTTAGTTTAATAATGATGGGGGAAAAAATAGACTTGGAGATTTTAGTACTGAAATGCATACTATAGCTTTATGTTCCTAACAAAACTCTTGAGATTATACATTTTATAAGCCTTCTTTACCAGTGAAGCAGCTACAGGGAAGTGTAAAAAACTGTATGATCAGTACAGAGAGAGCCTCTTTATAAAATAGAGGTTTGGGGTAGTTTGGTGGAAACTGTTATTGGAGCACTGATCTAATTATAACATCATGTTCCGGTATTTAAAGGGTGGCTACAAAGAAGATGGAGACTCCCTTTTGCAAGGAGTCCCATGGAAAAGATGAGAGGCGACTGGGAAATTCCAATAGGACATGAGAAGAAAATTTTTCACAATGAGAGCAATCAGCTGAAGGAATAATCTTCCCAGGAAACTGGTGGATTCCCCAACACTGGATACTTGTAAGAGTCAGCTGGACAGGCTGCTGGGCTATCTTGTCTAGATTGTGCTTTTTCCAGGAAAGGTTGGGCCGGATGATCCTTGAAGTCCCTTCCAACTTGGTAATTCTGTGAACAGTAGTCCTAGGGTGGCCTGACACTAGCAGTGGCTATTTCTGTTGCTGTAGGGAGCTGGACCATGTGAGTGGGAGGAGAGCTAAGACTGGAAGTACAAGGTAGAATAACAGAATAATTTCTGTAAGCAGAAAACACCCTCTCTATATATATTGAAAAGTCAGTTCAGTGCTGCTATAAAAATAACTATTTATAATACTGACTATATATGGAAACTCTTGAAAACTGTTCACATGTAAGCGTTGGCTTTCACTCTGTCTCAAACATACAACAGCAGTAAAAATCTGTATAGAAGAAACCTAATCAACAGTTTTCCTAGGTACTATTTAAGTTCTGACTAGGATATGAGTTCTTATTTATGAAATTTTTTAATGGTTATATGCTTATTGTCTGCAAAGTATGAACATGGGTCATGAAACAGTAATAAGATAGAACTACCCTGGAAATGCGTTGACATGGAGAATAAATGAAGTCATTGTGAACTATGTGCTCATCTTGTGAAAGAAACAATAATGCCTTATGTTTGTCATAATTTCTATTTGAGAATTTTAAAGAATTTTAGCATTACCCATGAGCTAAACCTATAAACTCTAGATTATTATCTTGATATTTACTTCAGAACAGCATCCTTATCATGTTATTTCTAACATGAGGATGATGAGTGTTTGTAATATAATGAATAATAGAATTTATTTTGTGGTTCCAAATTCTGTATTTTAACTATGATACTTTAGTATCTAGATTGAGATTTGTTTGTGAATGGTTATACCAGCTTTCTGCATAAGAAACAGTAAGAAATAATTTTATAATATAAATTAAACATTAAAACAATGCAAAAATAAACAGGGGAAGTCACTGTTACAACATCAGCCCTGTTGCTGAGTCTGTGCAATTTCATAATATTAAATGTGGATGAAGGAAAAATGTTACAGTTCTGAATGTTCACAAGACTAATCTGTTCAGCTTTTAAAAATAGTTCTTAAAATTTAGAACATGATAATGTATTTCTTTGTCACTGTGTTAATTAAGATATTTTAGCATGGCAGAAATAGTTGTGTTAAACATCTTGATTAAGTCACAATGAAAGAACAAGTAAATATAAAAGGAGCTACATGTCTTAAACTCTGTTGCTATAGAAATATTGCATATATTATTTCCTCCCTTCTCTGAGGCAACCATGAGAGTTCCACTGGAAATAGGTTAGCTCTCAGAGAACTTCCATGCCTGTTTCCTTTAGGCAAAGTAACTTTCAGAAATGAATGTATGGGCTCTCAAGTTAGTTGTGTTCCTCTTCTCACTCACATGAAGTTTTAGACGTAAGTCATGTTTAGCTGATGTGGAGTAAAAATAATCTGTTGCTGTGTTTTAAAATGAGGAAAATGCATGTGGATTAGTTATAGTTATTATATGATGACTTTCTGTGGTACTGAAGTGTTAGATTGCCAGAAGCTTTTAATTCTAGCTTTAGTGTAATTAGATTTATTTTTCTAACATTACTTCAGCAGAGATGTTTGTGTGTTCCAGCTTGGCTTCCCATTTTAATTCTTAATACAACCTGTTAGTGTTGGAATTGCCTACTAGTGTCTTGAAATTTAATCCTTTAGTTATTTATTTTTATTGATAGGATAATTTAACACTGACACTTATTTGGAAAAAAGAATATAATCTTGATGTGGTGATGTGGTTGGCATTTACAAGAAATACATGCCTGGCAATATTTGAAAAAAAAAAAAAAAATAAAAGGAGAACAAACCCAAAGTGTGAACCAATTTTTAACTGAATCTTCAGTATGCCAGCTACATAGAGCTCCATTATTTTAATAAATTGTATCACTGTCTCTGTTAATCCATTCTTACAGATGTCTGTATAGTACAGATGTTCATGGTAACACACTGCTGTATTCAGCTGAAGGAATGGGAGGATGTGGCTGCAAAGTTCAGTACAATAAAATATTTATTCAACTATTAAGTATAAAAAAAATAGTTCTTGGAGCTTGAATATGAAACCAAAAGTTTTTTCACTCCTTTCTCCTCTTCATAATTAGGTGTCAGTGTTTAAAAGTCATCCTGTATTGGAAGAGCTGTACATTTCTTAGTGAATTAGGAGAAACAGTTTACACTTAATACGGTTTCTTTGTAGAACTATGTATTGGCTGACTTCATAATCAAATTCATAGAAGTTGTGATCCTAAAATGGATTTTTTTTTTAAGTGCCTACTAAATTGATAGTTCTCTGGGATAGCTGTCTGGTATAGAAACACCCATTTTTCCAGTGTGTTTGGTTTACTTTGAGTTAGTCCTTACAAAGTGAGCAACTCCTCAGCTGTAAAGTCCCACTTATGTGCGAAGTAAGTGAATGTGCATCATTGAGTGCTTTTCAGTCTCATCACTTTCTGACTTTGAGAGGGTAGATCCTTCTGTTTGGCTTGCATGTGATATTCTGAGTGATATTTTAACTTGTTAAACCAGTCTGATTTCATGGCTGCAAAATACCTGCCAGCTTTTTAAGCTTTGTACTAGCAAGTGGGACTTTGTATTTCTATGTATTTATTTTGAAAGCACAGAATCTTTTGAATTAAATTAGATAGGTTATAAACACAAATTTATTATGCTATTAGTTGCTATATTTCCTAATGTTAAGAAGGTCATAGTAATTTTTTGTGTATTTTTCGTGTAATTCACTTCTCACAAGCTCCCTGTGTTTGCCTCAGCATGCATCAGCACTATGCTGGTGTTGGTAGAGCAGAAGGTCCAGTGTGCCCTGAGTGTTGGGGGCTCATGATGCTTGGTGATGTGTGCTGCTCTTCTTCTCTCCCTTTTCATCTGGGTGCATTTCTAGGTGATGGTGAAGAGGATGGTGTTCTGGTGGGAGACCTGTAGTAGATAAACTTCAAAAGTCTGCTGGAAGGATTTGGGTATTACCCTCTTCTGGCTCTTACTCTTACCAGGCACACTGAGATTTGTTGGATCTTGCGTGTTGCAGCATATCATGTTAATTGCAGGTTTGTCAGAGGCATTGTCAATGAATAAGTGTAGTGTAGTTTGGTCATTCTCTTTCTTTCAAGATGGTGAGAGTGGTTTTTTTGTTTGATTTGTTTTTGGGGTTGGTTGGTTTTGTGTTTGTTTTTGTAGGCTGCATTTTTGGCTGTTACCTGAAATATTAATAGCAAAACTAAGGTGCATGGAATGTGGGGGCATGTTGTAGTCAGCTGTTTGTAAAGCTCTTCTTGTCAGACTTATTACACTTGTTCTAAATTCCTGTTAACCTGCTGTGTTCAATAAAACTTTCCAGTAGCTAAAAACAAATTACAGGAAAAGTTCCCTCTTCTGTTTTTTTATTTTGAACACTTGGCAGCATTTTGTTTATTCCCCAGAGTCACTTAAACCCTCTCTACAAATATTTGTGCACATGTAATAAGTTCAGCATGTTTTTAACTTCAGTTGCATTGCTTATAAAGGCGTGTATGCAGGATTAAGGCCCATCTGACTTTGTGACCCCTTTCAGAGGTGAAGAAATATTAAAGCTGTCAAAACATACAGCATCGTGTATAGTATATGAAGCTGTTTTTAACACATCTTAATTGATTTTTCAAGTTGATGTTCAAAATAGTTGGTAGCCATACTGGAAGCTCTTCAGTGTTTTCTGTGTTGTGTAAATATAAATGTAATGATGATGAACAGGAGATGGACATAGGTTTATAATACATTAAGACAAGTTTGCTTTTAATGTCATATGCCATTTGAGATGAAAAATGGTTTATTATGCTTATGGGTTATTTATATATAGGATTGTTCATCCAAAAGTTAAAGCTGTTTGTTAGTCAAAAAGTAGGCAATTGTCATAGCAGTGACAGTAGCTGTTACTGATTTTCTGTTCTGAACCTCAGAACGTATGCTACTTTTAATTATAAACTTTTTTATTGCAAGATGGGTGTTTACTGAGATGAGGTTGGATCTATTAATAAATACAGAATACTTCCTCTCCAACTTTCTACTGCTGTTTTTACTAGGATTGCATAGGGTATTTTGAAGTGATAACTAACATCAGTGATGGAAAAGACCCCTTGGGGTTCTCTAGGTCGACCTTCTGCTCAAAAGCAGTATTTTCCTAAAAGTATGTTTATTCCTAAAGTGTCAATGGGAAGAAGTTGTGTAAAATTAAATTATTCTTCTTTTGCTGGGGAACATACACACTTCCCCGCTCAGCTCATTTTAATGACACTGTTGCATTATTTTCTTTCGAGCACTTGAAATGAGAATTCTAGCTAAAATGAAGCAAATGTCTTTGGTGCAAGCAGGCTTTTTTTTTTTCCTCTCCTTTTGGCTCTGATCTCCCTCTGTTTTTGTTTCTACTCTTGATCTACCACATTCACAGTGTTGCCATCAGGTTGTTTACTTAACCTCTGCAAAAATGCTTCCAGTCTTCCTTGCTTTGCATGTCCAACAAGGATGGAGTATTCCCAAATCCACCACTCCAGACACACAGTGTGTTGTTATCTACCTACATCTATGTGCTTTTTCAAAAAAACCAAAGAAACCCCTATCTCCCCTCACCTTAACTAATCCTTTTATGAAAACACCTACAATGAATCTCTGCTTGCTTCAGAAGTTTCATGCTTTAAAAACTTGAGTCTACCTTATGGACCTCTTCACACTTTCCTGATCCATCTGTTCATCTAGCACAGCTTCTTCTCTATCCCTTCACACAATCTTAAGCTGTTGAGATGCAAGACGCCTTTGCAGATCCTTTAATTGGTAGTAGTCTTTATTTTTACTTCTCTACTTCTTTTCGTATTTATTGAAAAACAAAACAGACCCCCCCAAAAAAGGGGGGGGAAAAAAAAAAAGAAAAAAGACAACCTGAAAAAAAACCCCACCCAAAAGCTTGTGCTTGCTTTCTTTTCTCCTTGCTGGCATTATTATTACAAAGGATGTTTCAAATTACATGCCATTATAATGTTTTTATGCAACCATTCTTTTTCTCCTTAACTGTGAAATCTTGTTTGGGTACAGCTTGTGTTTAAAGGCAGTTATTTATGGAGCGCTGTGGCTGTACATCGTGATGTACAGTCAGTAATGTGTTGATCCGGTAAGTCTACAGACTAAAGCTACTCCTTTATGCAGTATAGCCTATTATAAAACAGAAAACCTTGAAGTGGGGAGTGGCTAGTGCTGATGAAATGCTTTGTGGAACAGGTGGGACTTCAAAGTTTTATTTTAGTTTGAGGGAAGGTTGCTTATGCAATTGTTCCATCTGTCCATCCATCTGTCCATTAGCCTGTCCTCCCACCCTGCCAGTAACTTCTGAACTGCTTGCCCAATTCCTAGTCGACTTTGGCAGAGGGGCAGTGTTCTCCAGTCCTGTTGCATGCATATACAGGTCTGACAGAAACAGGCAGATGTTTAGAGAAGAGCTTGGGCAAGAAACGGGGAACTCCAGTCTGTGTGTCTGTGGCTGGCCTGTAGTAATAATAACCACCGTGGCATTTGCTGCCTTTTGCTAGGCCAGCATGCACAGGGAAGGTCGGATGGAAAGTGGGAGAGTTGTGAAGCTGCTGCAGTAGGTTATTGCCTGTGCATGATGGGAGGGAAGTCACAGGGACAATAATTTTGGAATGTTATTCTAGATGGGAAGCAGGGGTATTCTCATGGGTGGTCATGGGACCCACAGTTACTGTGAGGGGGGAGACCTGTTTGGCGGTCTAACTTAGGTTTTTAAAGAATTTCCTGTCTTTAAGGGTATTGGGGAAAGCTGTTCGGCTTAGACCTATTATCAAGAGCAAGGAGGAATAGGTGGCATAGAAAACATCATCTGATGTACGTGGGTAAGAGGTTGTGACTATAAAGTCAGTGACAGAAATACGAACTTGATGGAGGAAGAAGACTGTCAGCCAGCCAGGAAGAACTTCAAACATAGAACCTCATATAGAGAAATGAGGGGGATTAGAGAGAAAAGAGGTGCTGTAGCACAGCAAATCAAATTGAAATAATTGAAATATTTCTTGAAAAAATTGGATGGCTGAAATATTTTTTTCAGCTTAGGATTTAAAGAAATCTGTAGCTTCAGCACAACAAATGTGTTGCTTGACTCTCTTTAAAAACTGTACTACTGGTACAAATAAAAACAGATTTCAGAATGAAGGTGACAGTGTGGGATGCCCACAATAATAGTAACAAAATAGTATTTTCAGAAGGTGAACCATGACTCTGCTTTTCCCAAGAAAATAGCTATTCCTGTCATTTGAAGATCATTAAATCTGCTTCAGTAAATTCTATACGCATTGATGCTTTAGTTGCCTAAAGCTCTGTGAGTGAACAACCTATCTGGAAAAAAAAACCAGGCATGGCCTTCTCTCTATTAGCCTAGTTGTTTTTCAGTTGCTTCTGCTAACTCAATAATATTATGTGATGTAACTCACAGAAGAAAATCCATGCGTATTTGTAATTAATGTATTTGAAACTTAAGATTGTTTTAACTATAAGTTTGGATGCTTGGAGATGTTTTTTTGGTTTTTTTTTTTTTTTCTTCTGAGATAAATCACAACAAAATACAGTGACTAAAATTGTATTGCAAGTAATGTATGGATGAGGGGAGATAGGAAGATACTTGTATTAAGGTCACAGTCTGTTCGCCTTTGATCATACAAACTACTGAACAGCCCTGGGAGGCTTGGAGGCCTATCCTGTATTTTTCCATACCAGTAAAATGGGTGACCTTTTGTTTGACTGTTCCAGTTACAGTCACCTAAAATAACATTTGAGCTATTGTTGGCTATTTCACTGAGAATGAAAGGCAGATCAAGCTTGTTATCTTGCTGCTCTTCAAAGAAATTAACCAAGAGGAGGTATGCTGTCCTTAAAGTGTAAGTCTACACAAAGCTTCAATGCTAGTGAGAAGAGATTGTTCAGTTACTGAAAAAATAAACAGTTCTACACTAATAAATTTACCTTCCCAATTTAAAATCAATGGGTAATTTTTTAAAAACCTAGTTCTTATGCTTTTTTAAAAACTCAGATTTTAAAATAATTTATTAATAATAATTTTAACTTTAACTTTGTGATTATCAAACTGTTGGAATTTTTCTTGCTCACTTTCTGGTATTTTTATGATGAGTTTTATTTTTGACCTCTTTGTAGCTTGTGAAGTACAGCAATAGTTACAACATATCAGTTCCCACCAAATTGTCAAGTCCCATGCACTTTTAGCATCCAGAACCATTCAGACCCCCAAATTTGGGGAATGAATTTTAGTATTGAATGTACAAGGGTGATGGTGTAGGGCATGAAAGTAATGTAATGAATGCATGAATGTAATGCATGAAAATAAGAATGTGCTTTTATACTGTTGAAACTCAAAGGTAAGGGCTGTATGATGGGACCCCCAGCCTAATTTGTGCTTCTGGAAGTTGCTGTGCAGATGAATGACCTGACCACTTCCACTTTCTACAACCTATTGTGAATGTAACTAATACTTAAAAAGGAAAATACGCTGTATTTCCTACCCTTAAAGCTGGTTTTGCATACAATGCTGAGAATGAAATAGTGGAAGCTGGGTTGCAGCAGTGAAATGGAAGCAGGGATGAAAGCGAGACTATTCTGTTGAGTATGTCTACAGATTTTTCATCTGCTGTGGAGCCCTGACATTGAGAGAGCCATGTGTTGGGTAATCTGGAAGACTGTGTGCATTATTCTGGGCCATGTGATTGAGAAGGGTCTGGTGCAAGGATGTGGTGAGAAGTTGACCCTGTGGATAAGGCTCCCACTGGCCTGAAGTGTTCCTGCTCAAGGTGGAACACCAGGTGAACTGTACTGCCCAAGTATGGCATGATACTATGGATAGCAGCCCTTGAGCTGTGTTGCTAATATTTGAGAGGATGTGTTGTGCTGAAGATATAAACTGGGGAGCTGCGGATTCTGTTTTATGTTTAAAGTGTGGGATTTGGCAGCTCTTTTTGAAGCATATATATTTGTGCAATCTTTATTTGTATTTTTTAAAAATCATTCATGGCTCATTCATATCTCTTGCGATGAAAAGCCAGTCCACCTGTGAAGCTGAAAAAATTGGATCTTATTTCAGGTGCAATGATGGATAAAGATTAAAATGGACCTCTAGGATCAATTACATTTGTGAGATGTGTGGTAAATTTTTTACTAACTTCCTTTTCCTTCCCTAATAGACTTAGCCATTTTATTGAGGAACTGCAGGACAGATAAGGCTGACTGTGGTGGTGAAGTTCTCTGCTGTAAATCAGAAATAATTTTCAATGTGATGTGAATTGTTTAATGTCTGCAAATGCCTGGTAGTTACATAGAACAGATTTTTGGCATGATACCCCAGCAGAAGTGGCATCATTGTATGCTTTAACCTGAAGTTTTAATTTGGAAGGAAAATAATGAAAGCTGAGATTGTTTTCAGTATTTGATAACCCTGCTTTTGTCTGGCTACATGTTGCAAGCAAAAGCACAAGGATATTACTACAGTGTAGTGTGTGCTCACATTTAGGTTCTGTAGGGCCACTGGTAGAACAGTAAGTGATGCTGAAGACCTGAGTATCTGTAAACTAGATAATGTCCTGTGATGTGTGCTTTAAGATTGACTTTATGAGTATAAAAATGTACAAAATACACCATTAATGCTCTACAGTTTTATTACAAATCAAGCTATTAAATTGTTTGTTACAAAAATCAGATTATTTTAAATTACAGAATGCCTTAAAGGAATATTTAAGTAACAAATAATACCATGCTAATATCTTGTTTTCTCTTGGTAGTTTTTTTTGTTTGTTTGCTTGGTTTTTGTTGTTGTTGTGTTTTAAATATGCCTCCAAAATACATGAGCTAAAGGGAAATTGTCCAAAAGGTATATGGATTACTGGAACATGAAGTGTTTTTAAATAGTGTTCAAGAAAGTCATCTGGAATATGTACAAAATGTTATTTTTTTCCTAATTACGCCTTGAATTTGATAAGTCTTTTTCAATTTTATCTGATTAAATGAAGACAAAGAGACATTCTCTTTTGAATATTGTTGCTTAACAATACAGAATAAAGTAATGTATGTTGTGTTTTTCACTTTTATTATAACTCAAGATGATTTCTAATAATTCCATTTGAGGAAAATAATACTGCCGTTTAGTGAAGAGCAAAACCAAAGGAAGAGGAGAAACTGCTCAAACTAATCTAAAAAAAAAGATGAAAGCAGGGGTTGATCAATTGCACTGCAGTACCTAAGAGAAATAAATGTAATGCTTCTGGAGGAGAGACATATAAAATAAGTTTCCAAATTGATTTCAAGTTAAGATGTCAGTAGTGGGGGGACAGAAAACTGTGCATGTGCCAGTGCTAGCTATTTATGGTACAGCTGTGACTGGAGTGCTAAAAAAAGGTGGAATGTAAGTCAAGGTAGCAACTGGACTAAATTCCAGGTGAGTTAATTCTAGAGTGCAGCTATTGACTAAGGCTTACTTTGGTTCATTACTATGCTCCTAAAATACTGTGAACCCAGCATACCTGAATTAAACTCTAAACACTGTTAAACATACATCCTTATGACCCTTCCTTTTCACAACAGAAGAACTAGATGAAAACAGGAATTTGTCCTTTGGTAAGTGAGAAACAGATTTAGTTAAAATGTTGGGTAATTAAGAGTTACTTACCTGCATTTGTTACATGATGAAAGCTGTATATTTTCTGTCAGCACTTTTGAGAGTCCATGTTTCCAAACTAGCAGTCTGAGCTTTTTGTTTAAAAGTCTACTAAAATTGTGGGATATAATAAACTGCCCCTGTGACTTGAAGGAGTTTAGGTAATAAAGCATTGTGTACCATGGTATAAATGACTGACCAATTGTTCAAAGTTATTAAGTGGAGTAAATAAAAGATATTAAATTTGGAAAGAGTGGAAAAAATAAAAATCTGTGCTGTATAAGGAGTTGTGTTGAGCATGACCTGAAACAGTACTTTGGGTTCCATGAATGGGCCTATTTAATTGCCTTGTTTTGCATGTCTTCCTTGAAGAGATTTGTGAAACAAGGTGGAGAAATACAGACTGGAGAAAGTATTGAGGAAACAGAAATCTGTAGCATGCTTATGCTTCTTGGTATAAATTGTCAGCATTCTGGGCTGTATCTGAAGTTGCTATGTGGTTTTCACCTTTGTTGCTTGGCTCTGATCAAGGTGGCACCTTTATTCTTTTATTCCCCACTATTCATTTGCTGTTGCTTATACAATTTTAAGGTAAAAAAAGTGGTCAGTATTTTCTTTGGCACTTATTTGTAATGATTCTTTTAGGTAAACAGTATAATAACAAAGTAGCCCTTTTGCAAAATAAACAACATAATTCCCCCCAATTATCTGGTAATACTGTAAACTATCCCTGTGTTGTAAGCGTTTCTTGCAGTAGAGGCACAGCTTAATGGAATCAGAGCTGAAGGATGTGAACAACAAGAGTTTTCATTTGTTCTACTTGTACCAGAAGGTAAAGTGGAAATGAGTTTTGCTGGTGTATATACTGAAAAGACATTTTAGATAGATTTTGCAGCTTTGTCAGTGACGTGAACTGGGATGTTCTGAGCACTCCTCAGTGTCCCTGCTATCTCTGTACAGAGGAAGTTGTTGGGAACTCCTTAGTTTTCTCCTTTTTCATACTGGAGTTCTTGGATTACTGAACAGAAACCAAACCTAAAAAGTCTCCCTAGGCTGTAGACTGCTTTTAAGATAGAATACTGAAGTATGCTGAGCTGTTTTATTACTCAGTGATAATTGTCATTTCTCCCTAAAGTTCCAGTAATGTCCTTCACTGTTTTGTCCATTTGTATTAAAGAAATGAATACTATTCAACTGCATAATGCATTTGTTTTTTTAACTGGGACACAAAACCCCACTATGATTTCAATAATATTTTTCTCTTGAAGACTAAAGACCTGGCAGTAATTAAGTCATAATTATATAAACTTTACATTTCTAGCTTTGCAGTTCAGTTTTACTTATGTAAAAATAAAGAAAATAAAATGCAAAGCAATAATTGATGAATGAGGTGATAGGATGTGGAATTACCAAGAGGGGAAGCATTGAAGCATTGCTTGTGAGACTGGGGGAGGAGGGGGAAGTGTGTTGCTGTAGTACATCTATAAACACATTTTACAAATACTTAATTCAGAAACAGCAGGCTAACTTGCTTTTTCAATGGAGGGAAATATACCTTTAATGACATCTGCTCTTCCACTCAGTTTTACACACAGCTTAATCTCTGTAGTTCTTGGGTCTTCCAGTGTGGGTTATTCTGTTCGATAGGTTTCTACAGTTCTGAAATTTTGGGGGAGAACTTCTGCAAATGTTGCTGTAGATTAGAGAGAGGAAGGAAAAAAAATTGTGGTTGGGAAAAAATCCTGGTGAAATATCATGAGCAACACTTCTTTGTTTTTTTAACATTTAAGAACTTTGTGTTTAGATGCCAGTTGTGTGCTGTGTCAAATAGAAAAAAGTCTCAGTCTGCACTTCATTTATGTTCATTTTCCCTAGAGGAAAAAAAAGTGTAAACGCTATTCAGTCCATTTCTGTTTCTCTGAAGTTTCAAGTCCCGTGTCACCCTGAAGTGAAGCCTACTTTTTTTTTTTTCCTTAAACAGCATTACATTCTTATAAATAGTCCACTTGTATGATACAGAAATACTGTGCATATGGTTTATAAACATAAGATGATCTTAAGAGAAGTCTTTAGTATCCTACGTGGGGTTTTAATATTTTTGGTTTTTTCTTACTGTGCCTACTTTTATTCCTCAAATAGGGTTTTGAAGCTCTTCAGTTGAGGTATTAAGAAAACATCTTTTGAAAATTATGGTGAACTATGTCTTATCAATTGAACAAAAGAAAAAAAGAAGGACTGAAACTAATTAGCTAATTGTCTTTTATTCCAGCTGATATTTTAACAGTTACCTTCCGATATTTGCAATACACAGTCACATTTTGAAGAATAAAAAAACTCTAGCCTTGGTATTTTTGTTGAAAGATGTGTCTGTGATAGCTTATCCATAATGGTGACACTAATAAAATGAAATACTGAACTAGAACTATTTCCCAAAGTCTTATTTCCTGTCAAACATCCCAGAAAACATAGAATGATGCAAGGTGGCTATCCCAAATTAACTGAAGAAGGTGATGCTCAGTTTCTTCTTTCAGATGAGACAATAATGCATTGATCAGGTACTCTGAAAGAAGGCAACATGCAAGAAATCATTCATCTTTAGAAGACTGATACCTGTATGTAAAATTGACAGTATTTGCTAGGCTCTGCTGGTGGGTAGGAGGTGTTGGAAGTCCTACTTTGTTAGTCATCTTCTACATATGGAAGCTCTACTGTTATTCTGCTGCACTTCCCACTGGTTAACATCTTAATATATGGTGGAATTAATGAGATTAGCATCAGCAGGTTTTAAAGCTTATTGATTTTTACAAAGGTATCTGTCATAAGTGGAAATCATACACATATGAACTCGTGCTTTCTATTACTTGCCTGAGAATAAAAATTCACTGTTACTGCCTATAGGGTTTATTTTACAGCATAAGATCACATGACAGCATCTTTAATATTAGTCTTTTATCTATCTTATCTACAGCTGAGTCTGTATAATACTTGTTCACACTGCGTATTTATGGCAGATACAACATGTAGTAAAGAAAATGCATTATTTAGGATCAGTTATTTTTACAAGGCATCTTATTTGGTGGTGAGTGTAGGATTCTGTTGTTAATCATGTTTGTGTGCTAATCAATGGCAATAAATTGAAGGGGATCAGAAAATACTGGGAGTGGTAGCTCCATATTGTTCTATGCTTTTGTATCAGTTAAAAAAATGCTTTTAAACCAGAAATAAGTGTCTTTTCCTTCTCAGGAAGACTTCCATATTAAAACAATTTAATTATAACCATTAATGAGTGTTGAGATGAATGAATCAATCTGTGCTTCTTAAACTACTGAAAACACCCTATTCGATTTCCATTCCAATTCAATTTAAACTGATAAAATTACACTTAATAACTTAAAAACTTATCAGTTTTACAGTAGTGTATTTCAAAAGACTAACATAAAATTGTAGTAGGTTTTTTCGATGTTACAAATCTGAAAAATAAAAGAAAAAGGCAAGTTAATTATTTGAAGGCATAAGCAGATAATGGATGTTGTGTTTCTGCTAGTAAACTTAAATGAGAATTTCACAGTATTAAAATATGTTGAATTTTGAAGCAATTGAGAGGAAGAGAGAGAATTATTAAAATTATAAAATGTCCTGAGTTGGAAAGGACCCACAAGGACCATAGAGTCCAGTTCCTGGCCCTGCACAGGACACCTCGAGAATTCCACCATGTGCCTGAGAGCATTGTCCAAATGCTTCTTGAACTCTGTCAGGCTTGGTGCTGTGATCACTTCCCTGGGGAGCCTGTTCCAGTGCTCAACCACCCTCTGGGTGAAGAACCTTTTCCTAATATTTAATCTAAATCTCCCTGACACAGGGTTGCCCCATCCCAGGTAGAGAACCTGGCACTTGCCCTCGTTGAACTTCATAGGGTTGGTGGTTGCCCAGCCCTCTGATTTGCGCAGATCTCTCTGCCTTCAAGAAGTCAACAATTCCTCCCAGTTTTGTATGATGGGCAAACTCACTTTGTGTACCTTGAATATAAGCGCAGTAAGCTGGCTATTTTCCCTGCTCTCCCTGCCCTCTTCAGCTCCCGCAGTTCAAATTTGTCATTATAGCTGGATTGCTACACTTAAACAGCACTCTAGTAAAATGGGAATAGTCACTCCTGACAAGACGAAGTCATAAGAATGCAGATAAGTTGTGACTACAGCTTAATAATTTTTGGAATTTCTGGGTTCCTGCGTTCTTTCAGAAAGCTACAACTTAGCAGTGTTTTCAATATTCAGTGAAAGCGGTCTGAAGACATGGTAGAATGGAATGCTTTAGTTGTTCTGCGCTTCATGTGAGGTATTGCAGATGAAAAATCCTTTAGCCCTTTATTAGTTTCTCCGGCATCCTAACCTTTTCTGTTGATGTGTACCCACTTCAGGTTCTTCAAATAAGGTACATTCTTTGTGGCCTTTCAGTAATGAATGTGACGTTTTTAGAAAAAAAAATATTTTGAACATATGGCTGATATATTAGTAATTTTCAGTTAACTGTTGTGACTTTTGGTTGGCTAAGGCAGTTTGCTTTTTAGCTTGTTGTATTCTGTAGAGCTCTATTCTTTTTACTGTAAGGTAAGGCTAATAGGTT
The DNA here is from genome assembly GCF_000691975.1 of Corvus brachyrhynchos. Taxonomy (NCBI): domain Eukaryota; kingdom Metazoa; phylum Chordata; class Aves; order Passeriformes; family Corvidae; genus Corvus; species Corvus brachyrhynchos. Next base: position 4,985,612 of record NW_008236965.1, on the reverse strand, counting down.
TTAAGACCTTGAGTAACTATCTGTAATGAACTACCTTAGTCTGCCACAAATCAGTATATGATCTGTCCAGAAATTTGTGTGCAAGGATGATAACATCAAGTTTGAGCTAAACTAGGTTTTACTTGCAAGTCTATATTTGATAGATTATTCTTGTATTAAATTACTCTTCTTGTTATAACTGTCTTACTGTCAATATGGCATGAAATTATGCTCTTTTTAGTTTCTGGGGTGTTTTGTTAAATAAGCATTGTTTTGTCAAAATGTACAAAACAGGGCTGTACTGAAATCTAAATCTTAGAAAGCAATTATCTCACTCGAACACAGTGAGAACAATAGTATGTTTGGGGGTTGTGCCTGTATAGGGAGAGTCTCTGGGAGAATATTTAGGGTTGTCCTTTCCTGCTTGTAGCATTCTTATGCTATACCTGTTATTACCTCCTGGCTGTTGACAGAAACCAAATGCTAGATTTGGTAGACTTGTGGTCAATAAAGTGTAACTGTTTTACTTAAAAGATTGGATCTTAGTAAAGCTCCATTTTCTGGGCAGATGACCATACTTCATATAGACTCCTACTACGTCAGTGGAGCGACAAATATTTGAAATACCTATGGTCTGCAGGTCTTACTAGTGTTAATGATTTACTTTCAGTTTAAAGAAATCAACTTTGGGAGCATCTAAAGATATGTAGCCTCCACCCCTTCTTTTAAAGAAACAGATCCCAGGTTAATGAAAAATACATAGTACTTTTTTTGAAGACACTGCCTGTATTCTTTCTCAACAGGGCAGGATTTTTAGAAAAAGAATTTGGTAACCTGGATGTGTTGATACCTACTCTGATTCCATATTTAACAGATACTTTAACAGTGTCACAGATTAGTGTTTTTACTTTCTTCATTTAGAATCTGAATTGTTGTCTGTGAGAAGACTTTTTGTCTTGTGTAAAGCACAAGGTGAATCTCAAGAGACGTAGAAGAACCAGTACTAGGAGCAAAGAGAGGAGAAAGAGTAAGTTGTCCTTCCCTGCTCATTAATTGCAAAGTGGGCAATAAATAGGCATTTTGTTTAATTTTTTGTATTAAGATATTTGGAAGTACTAATCTTAGCCTTTGCTTAAGCTGTGAGTCTTATGCCTGGCTGTTCACTGTATGAATTACTGGGTTTATGACAGTTTTGTTTTAAATGGGAAGATTTGGATGTTTGTTCTCATCTCTCCCAAAGGTTTGAATCATTGAGTGTAATAGCAAGTTACTTTCCATTTTCTAGTGCTGAATAGTCTATTTGCCTTAAAAAAAAACCCTCAAGGAATTCTAGATAAGATTCCCTAACTGAAGTTATTTAACTCTTAAATGAGTTTTTTGCATACTGCATTTATAACATGGACTAAAGCAATGTGTTTTGGACAGATTCATAAACTCTGGGTAGATGATCACGTGAAGAGGTTTTTACTGGTGCTTCTACCTGCTCTTGCACGATTTTGTATTGGGACCATGGTATGCTAAAATAATTTCTTGGACACCATCCTGTCTGTCAGCATTTAGCAGATGCCATAAGTAGACGACATTTTTTGAACACAGTGGGGGAATTTGACGCTCCTGAAAACCTCAGGAACTCTGAGAAAGAGCGAACATTTTAAAAATTCATTATGATGAATTAAATCATCATGATGGAAGAACCTTAAGCAGGTCAGAGGCAATCGTTTCAGTGCCAGTACTCAAACTATTTTTTTTTTTTTATTTGATGTAATATTAAGTTATAATATTAAAGTTAAAATGGGCACATGATACCTACAAATGGACATGCTTGTACGAGGGCTTTTTCCTCCCCAAGTGCCTGTCTGTGAGGAAAAGCTTTCGAGCTGTTCTTTGATATACAGATGTAATTAGGTAGGCTTTGAATCGTACCTTGTCAGTCTAATTGTAAAATGTAACGAGTGCAGGCATCAGTTTTGAAACAAAGTTAAAAAACTTAAAATTAATTTTCTTAGGGCTGTGTTTTGTACTTTGCCAGGGCTGGCTGTCCCTGTACGCTGAAATGGGAGAGGGATATTAGAAGGGACCTTGTAAGTAAAGAGTTTTCCCTGGAGTCTCCTCTTACCCAGTGTGGTGAGTAGGAGAAAGAATAGAAGCCCATCTTTCTTCCTTGATTATAGGAGACCATCCTTTCTAATTTGAACAACTATTGCTTAGTATACTTGTATACTCCAGAGAAATCATAAGTATGCTTAGAGTTAAGCAAGCAACGAAAAGGCTGAAACCTGTTGTTCTTGTGGGAATGGAAATAAATAGTCTGGTCCTTTTCAGTAACTTCTCACCGAAACCTTTTCTCTTCTTTGGTGTTCTAAGTGGTAAACTTTTCCCTGTCCATTTTGCATCTCCACAGCAAATTAAGACTAAAATCCTAAGGAGAACCTGAGTCAGTCATGCATTTTTACATTTGGTTCAAAGTGTGATCATTTTCCTGCTCATAGGTCTGAGGTTTTGTTGCGTTATATCACTTATTCTCCTAGTTAGACTCCACGGTGTTCTGTCTTGGCTTTTTAGACTTGACAGGGGTTTTTTGTAATACGAAGTAGAGGATAAGCAGCTAATAAATCATTTGCTATACAAATGAAGCCACAAAATGAAGAGTAATACACTGGTAAGGCAAACACAGGTAACCTAGAATGTCTTGAAGAGTAATTTCAGGCTGTATGCAACTTCTTCAAGGGGAATTAAAGTTCGTCTTGTATCTGTTTCATTTTATTGTCCTGAAGGAAGATGGCACAGTTCATATTGCTTTTTCCAATAAAGAAAGCTAGCCTGGTAAAATAATTTCATTCCTGGGGACTCTGATAGGGATTTTAAGTGAATAATATATTGCTTTAGTATTGTTAGTGTTTTGGTGATGGGTCATTGAAACTATTTCAAAACATAAGTTGCAATTGCTGATCTATCCCTTAAATTCTCAGACATTTTTGTATTTATTTGCCAAAGTAACTGCTACATGACATAGCATATTGGTTAATTTAATGTAGCAAGTGTGGGGAATAAAGAACCAAAGTTATCTATTTTTTTTTTATTATTTTTTTTTATTAGAAAGCTATAAAAATCTGAAAATTCAGGAAACACATCATGTTGCATTCAAAGAGGGAACACAAAATTCACATTTTGCAAAATAGGCACCTGAGCCAAGATTAGCAATACAAAGTTTAAAAACTATCTTAATTTAGGCACATCTGAAGGGACTGTGGATGGATACCATAATGTTTAGAAAACTGCTAGCTGCCCTGAAGTGTGGGCAGGAGCGAAGAAATATCTCAGGGCTAAAGAGGATTGTGGCAAATTAAAATGTAAGCATTAAACATGGACACCATAGAACAAACAAGGGATAATAAAATTTTGCACTCTTCTCTTGAACTTTGGAAATTACTTCCTGTTGTTGTGTAATACCCTCAGACACATCATGCACTGTACTTTGAGATAACCCCAAAGGTGTCAAAGAATCACAGAGTAGCTGAGGCTGGAAGGCCCCTCTGGACAGCCAAACCTCCCTCTCCAGCAGGGCCATGTTGAGCAGGTTGCCCAAGGACCATGTTCCAGTCATGTTTTGAATATCTCTGATGTGGAGACTCTGGAGCAGCCTGCTCCAGTTCAGAGCCCTCCTTACTGACACAGACTTGCTCTGTGTCGGTTCATGCCCACTTCTGCTTGTCCTTTCAGGGACACCTCCAGGAAGAATCTGGCTTTATCTTCTTCACACCCTCCTGCCAGACGCTTAAACATTGAGGGGATCCCTGTCTGGTCACCTGTCTGAAGTCCTTGACACCCTAGTGTAGGGTCTTGGAAAGTGGCAATACCTGTTGGCTCATGAAACCACCCTGAATACTCGAGCATTTGTGGAGCAGCTGTTGTACCATCTCTGGCTGAGGGCTTGTGTAGTTGCAATTCATACTGCCTCTCAGGTTTTTGATTCAAAACTTTGACTATTTTGATTCTTAGAGCAATCTTAAAAAAAAAAAAAATTATTATTATGTTTTGGATCTTTACTAAGTATTTTTAGAAGTGAAGGTTCAAGGTATTTAGTCATGTATATGAATACTTCACAAAATCCCATAACTCTCTTCAAATGACCTTGAAAAGTTATCTGCATCTGTACATTACTGAACTGGTTGCTATACTTCATTTGGTTTTCAAATTTTAAGGAAAAGAAAATTTCTGTTCTACAGCTTGAGATGAACCCTGCTAATTTTGTTTGGATTCTGCAAGTGCTTTGGATAACTGAGGAGAATGTTGAGCATTTTTTTTCTCCCTCGGCCCTCAGTGAGGTTCACAGATGTTGCTCCTCCAGTTACAAACAATGTTGCTCAGCAGTTCCTAATCTGATCAAGCACACTACCGTATCCTTTTCAGTCTCATGAATGCATTGTTCAGCCTGCAATTGGTTAATTATCTCTTAAGCAGTTCCTCTCTAATTCATTGGTAATCTTCTGCTTATGTTCAATTTCCGTGGATTAGTCTTCTGAATTAACAAAATGAAAAGAAGAACATCAGAATCTTATTGATTTGATCATGATGATGAAAGAGAATGAGAGTCCATGACAGCACACTCTTCGTGCTGGTTTTCCATCTCAGACATGTGAGTTGCTAAAGATTCTAGTCATGAACAAGCCATGTTATTTTTTGTGAGATTGCCATGGTGATCAGGTGGGTTGTCAACCACATTGAAGAAATAAATACCTTTTCCCAATTTGTGACCTTAGAAGAAAAGGGGAATTTGGGAACTCCCATTAATCTGAAGCTGTCAGGATTTTTCATGTCTTGCCAGTACCATTCTACTGTTGGTAAAACTGCAAGGGGAGGGAGCATGGTAGTCCCGGTGTTATTCCGACAGTGGGGAATTGGCTGTTTCTTGGTTGCTCCTATTTGACCTTATGGAATGTCCTTAGTTTGCGGGTGCTGGTGGAGCTTGTCCAAGTAACTAGGAAACCTCTGTAGCCTTCTGCAAGTGTCTTGCCTTTTATCACAGGACTTTACAGCCACTGCTGGAATTGTGGGGTTTCTAAATAGCAGGTTTTTTACCGGTTGACCTTCTTGGCTGTTTCTCCTGTACTTCCAAAGTGCACACAAACCTAGTAGCATGAAGGGAACACGAGAAAAATTCTTCACACTCAGTTGGACATTTTTTTATGATCTCCTCCTATTGCTATAGCAATTGGTCCAAGAACTCTTACGCTGTTATTGAAATTTTCTTGTAATTACTCAGGCAGACATGCAAGGCATAATGTCTGTTTCTACAAACAGTGTATTTAAGGTGATCACTATTTGTGTGGGGTAGTACAGTGCTCTGTTTATCAGTTGTTGCTGTTGGTACAGAAAGAAGTAATTCATAGGATTCTGACTGCAGTGGTTGAGATGTTCATTTATTCATGCAATACTCTGCTGTTTAATTGCTAAAGTGGAGTTAAAAGATATATGGAACGGGATTATATGGAAGGGGATTTAATACAGTAAAAATACTATATATAGAAGCGAATTAGACTTAAGAGAGACTGTGCTAGAGTTGCTGCAGGGAATAATATTGTGTCTATCATAAAGTTCATTATTTTTGCTCTGTATAGACAAGCTCAGCACGTGTGGTAGAAACATAAGCCTTTTAACTTTGGTTTGCTTTCTTAAAATGAATGCTATCCAAGTTAATAAGACCTTAATGTCTTCCCTGTGAAGTTTGTAGTTTGACCTGTAGAATTAGTGAGTACAGTACTGAAGTCTTTGAGGTGATTGGTTATTATTATATGCTGGGGGTTAAAGGTGTATGTCATGCCAGAGAGGGACAATTTGTAGTTATTTTGAAGAAGATAGGTGATTATTTGGATCCCTCAATTTTAAAATTTTTTTTCGGGATAAAGCAGTGTAGAGAAAAATACGAGTGCTGAAGAATCTTCTATGAAAACTAGTAACTGGATGGAATGCAGTCATAGTGCCAGTTTCCTTGTATGCTCTGATGCAAGCTGATTTGCCTATCAAGTTGTAGTGGCCCAAGGAGATAGGAACTAAGAGAGACACCAGTGCAGTACAGTTTGAGCTACAAATATAACTCAGGATTTTACTGAAATCTGGATTAATGAAAAACAGTATGGCCAGTATTTAACTGGTGTAGATGATCAAATATTTTTTGCTTTTTTCCAAGGCTTACATTTCAAGTTTAAATTCAACTAAGCTGCTAAACAGGTTCCATGATCTATATTTAAACAATATTTAACAGCTGAGGATGCCAGTCGCAAATACCATTCTTTAAATGGTTGCGTAGCATTTCCCTCTTCACAGGAACACAAAGGTAGTTCCAAAACTGAATCTGATAACTTTAAATTACATAATTACAAGCAGAATTTCTAAATTTTATTAGGAAAATGTGTAGTCACAATTACGCATTTCTTTTGCTTTCTTCATTTGCTGTAGGGATACTCTTACGTGATCCCTACTCATCAGGCTGATACAGTGAGTGATGGTAAACCTTAAGACAAATAAGTATTGTGGATGAACACTGAATCACATTTTCTTGGCAGATATAAAAATCCAATTATCCATATTAATCTGCAGTGTTAATCCATGAAACAGAATTCATTACTGCTTTTCAGGGTCATGAAAGGCAACATAGCATCACCCAGAAATGAATTTTGAAGGCTCTGGTGGGAGAATGTGCTGAGTTTCTACTTAGTACAAAACAATATTAAGTGTATCTTCTCAAACTGTAGTTTTATTTTTCTTGTGACAGAAGAAAACCCCATTAATGTAAAACATTTTAGAAAGCCCAAGAATCTGTGATAAAAGTGGATATAAGAGGCTAGGGTTTGTGGGGGCTTATCCCAATACCAATTTTACTAATGAAACTTCTGCTCCCTTCAGCTAATCCTGAAAATGTCCTACTAAGTAAGCAACTGGCAGTCTTCAAGTTAAATTACATTCACATCTGTTCTAAGTCTGTATCAGTTTGCTGATCTAAGTTTTGTGGTAAAGAAATTACACCCATGCAATACCTAATGAATTGCAGTACTTCAAAAGGGAGTGGTTCCCCCCCCCCACATGTAAGATTTGAAACACTTTCCTTGGGTAATTGCCTGTCATTTTGTGGCTCATTGTCTTTCCCTCTTTTTTTCTGTTGTTGGGCTTTTGTTTGGTTACAGTTCTCCTTTATATCAGTCTTTCCTGTTTCACTAGAAGCAAGTCATCTGTTCTTGATTGCAGATCTCTCTTCTTTATTAAATTCGGCAAAAGTCTAGTATATTCATGATATTGCATGAACTGATCTTTTGATTTAATCTGCTTTCTGTTATTTCACTAAGTGAAACTTCTGAAGAAGTAGTATTTTGCAGGAAAGAAATCTTGGGTAACTGAAATGAGTTTCTTGATACGGCCTTAAACTTGTGGACAGACAACAGTTTAAGGAATTTACAAAAAAAACCAAAACAAGCCCAAACCCCACAAACAACAAAAATCCAAAAAAAACCTTAGATCCTGGTTCAGTGTTTGTGCAAAGGTACGGGGTTTTTTAGATTTTTTTGTTTTTTTCAAGACCACTGCCTGCAATCCTTAGGCTCATTTTAAATCTTTTTTAAAAATTACTTTAGAGATCAAGGCATATACATTTTAAGCAGTCTTTTGTTTATCTTGCAGTGCCAGTTTTATTTGTTTCTGAAAGGAAGAGTGACACCAGTTCCACACTATATATATTATACTGAATCCATCCCTTTCTGTTTGTCTCAGATCTCTGCTCTAAATGGTACGAAGCCTTCATGAATATCATGGTTGTCAGCTTGAAACTTGTAAATTTGACAAGTGAATACTGTAACCATACTCATATTCTGTGATATATACGGATCTGGAGATAAAAAGTGAGATCTATTGGTTTAGAATAGATGTTGATATATATATGGGAGTTTCTAAGCTTATTTAAATAAAGTGATGTTTATTTAACAAAGACACAAAAAGAATAAATTGAAACATTTGGTCTTGGTATCTGTGGATGTTTTTGTGTTCATTGGGTAGGGTTTTTTTTTTTTTTAGTCCACAGGTCTGGATCTCTCTAAGGTTTGCAAAGCTTCCCCTTTGGATCCTACTTTTAAATTGCTTATAACTTTTGCCAAATGCATCTGGGCTATTTTTTTTTTCTTCCCTCCACCCTCCTGATACTGAATGACCACCTCAGCCTGATTAGTTTCTGGATTTTCATGTGGTTTGGTTCTGACTCTTACTTAGTTCCAGCCAAAACAGTTAAATGTTGAGAAAGAAGCTACTTCAGAAGTAAGAAATCAAAGTTTTCTTTTAAAGTACTGTTAGAATATCTAATAAGGGATGGAAGAGTCACCTTCTCATGGTTATGCTCAAGATTTCACAAATGATAAGAACTTGTCCAGCTTTCATACACTTAAAAAAATATAAAAAATTCCTGTTTGAATGTGCTTATTGCTGTTTGGAATTTAGAAGTTACCAGGATCCGAAGATGAAAAGCTTGAAGGCAGCAGGAAATTGATTTAACTTCTTATAGTGACTGGGCTTAAGATATGGGATAATGGTGTGGGAAGGGGAAGAAGAGATGGTATTTGAGGGCAAGGTAAAGATCAATTATTGAGAAGGGAATATGAGAGACCAAAGCTGAGAGCAAAGGGAGTCTGCTGTAATGCCAGGTTTTTGAAAGGGTGTGTCTTCTTCTTTCTCTGCTGTGAGGCTTGGTGGCAAGGTATGTCTCTTACTCCTTTCTAGGGATCTGATCCCAGAATCAGAGTGGTTGAGGTTGGAAGGGGGTTCTTCAGGTGATCCAGTCCAACCCTCCTGCTCCAGCAGAGACACCTAGAGTCAGCTGCTCAGATCCATGTCCACGTGACTTTCGGGTATCTTCAAGGGTGAATACTCTGCATCCCCTGTGGAAAAACCCTTGCTAGGGCTCAGTCACCCTCACAGTGGGAAAATGTTTCCTGGTATTCAGTGGGAACCTCCTATTTTTCAGTTTGATGCCATTGCCTTTGGGCAATCCTTCTGCTGGACACTACTGACAAACTTCTTGAGAAAGCTGAGATTTCAGTGGGAGCAATGTTTGAATGACAGGGATAGGTCTGAGGCAGTCGTGGTTCTGACTGGCTTTGGAGCTATCTACAGGCATCATGCAGAATGAGTTAATCTGCTCCTCCAGTCCGTACACACCACCTGGAGAACCTACATAGAGGTGTGAATGTGTCCACATAGGCAAACTGTTAAAAATATTCCTGTGTTGAAACAGGAGAGAAAAAAATTGGGATGCCTGAGTCTTCTTAATTTGTGGCCTGTATTTGATGGTATGATTGCAAAAATCATTTGATTGCATACTCACAATAAACAGGAGTTTAAAAAAATGAAATATGGAGTAACTGATTATTAAAGGAGCATTATACATTGTGCAGAGTGAACGAAATCATAAAGAAAACAGTATTTGCAGTGTTTGAACACCGATAGGAAATGAAAGTTGTTTGCTTTCTCATGTCTTGTTCACTGTAGGGTACAAGTGCTTGGTACAGCTCTCTCTGATTTTGTATTCTGCTTGGAAAGGTGTGTGACTTGAGTGCATACAATGTTTAAAATATCTTTTAGTGTCTAGTATCTTATTTTAGGTAGTTTAGTTTTTAGCATTTCATTTCATGTTTGAGCTTTTTACTCTTCTTGAAACTGGTTGTAGCCATGAGTGTTGTACATTCTTGGAAAATCCTGATTGAGCTATCAAGATGGGAACCCAGAGTAGAATGACAGAAGAGTCTTTCCATGCTGTACAGGCTTTTTTGGTAGCATATGTTTTATGGGGTTTTAGTATGTTTCCACTTGGAAATAATTAAATTTATTGACTTGTTCGTCGTGTGCTAGAACTTCTTGAACTTAATTCCATAAACTTCCTGGCCATGCAACTGGCTTATTTGTACTGACTTCCTTTGTTTATTAGAGGGTATACGTTTATTAGAGTTAATTAGCTGAAGAGTAGAGTAAATTTAATTTTTCTTAGATGATTTTCAGGAACTTTGGCTGCACCTTAATAGCTTTGTATTGGATTTTTTTGGTTGGTTGGTTTAGTTTTGGGGTTTTTTTAATCTGAATGGATGGGGGTCCCAGTACAGATCTTTCATATGGTTAAATTAAGAAAAGAGAATTGTCTACTTTTTTGAATGCTATAGGGTTTTAAGAAAACTAAATGTTATATTTATTTTCTCAGGATGATTCATAATGTTTCAGTGTACTTATATCATCCTACAAGTCTTAAATATTGAACTTAACATAGGAATATTCTACCTCAAGTATTAGAAGAATGTTACTCTTTACATTAGGAAGGGAGAGATGGATAATGACATTGGAGAGGTGTTCTTGTATATTTTTGTGGGGATGCTGATCAATTGTTATGCTTTTTTTTTGCTTGTTTCAGTTCCCTCATCACTGTAACTTAATGGTCTATATTTAGTATCTGTAGGCATTGAATTAAACAGTACAGGGTAATGATATACCCAGATTTAAGCCTGTGACATGGCAAACACATTTGCAGCAGTTAAAAAAACTAAGTGCATTTACTGCTTTTTAAAAGACCTTCTGTCTTACTCAATCTTTGTTCAAGCTAATCACTGTTGCATTGGAACATAAGCAGTGAATTTTTGTTTACACAACAGGTTAAATGTTTACCATTGTAATTGCTGTGCTATGAAAAAAATTGTCATGCTGCTAATCTGTTAGTGATGCAGGAGAGACTTAGTCACCTCTGCTAGATACAGAGCTGGAAGACAATCTTGAATTTGTAGTGTGAAATCTTAAAATATTAACCGAGACTAGGGTAAGAGGAGGTGTGTGAGAATCCATGTAATCTAGGTAACTTGATCTGTGAATTGTCTTTGCTAACATTGTACTGGAATTGTCATCTAGCAAGAGAAAACAGTGGCAGGATTCTGTAAAAGGTTTGTTGTCTTGGCTTGGAGTCATTGTTTGTGAAAGAGCATTAATAATTTGTCAACCTGGGATCCAGATGGCAAAGCTACTCCTCAGTGTCCCCTTGAGCCTGCTGTGATGGTGGCCTGAAGGGAGAGCAGAATTTTTTTGAGAAAAAAAAAAAAAATCTGCTCTCTATCCTCATTGTGTAAAATCTTCTGGACTGAAAAAAGAGTATAGTAGGTTTATTGCAAAGGTTTTTGGAGGTAGTATGTAATTTCAAAGAAGAAAGCTAAGTAAGGGTGTGGGGATTTCTTCTTGAAAAAAAGTTATACGTAAACAAATAAATTAGTGTAAAAACTTTTAAACTAGAACTGTTTTTTGACCCTGGAGTAGTAGAGGTGGTAGAAATAGGAATTTATGATCAGCTGTGGATACTTGGATTTGCAGACAACTCTATCTGGATCAGGAGCAGCTAGAATTGAGCATCTGGTTGTATCCTGAAACATTTAAGTATTGTCTTGCAAATATTTGTGGACACTTGTATTTTTGTTAGTTTTGATTTTCTCTTCAATGACATTCTGTGAATGCAAAGCCTGTGGTGTACTTCACAGGCTTCTATGACAGTAAGGATAACAACAAATCCATGCTCAAACACCATAAAATAATATTAGGGTGTTTTTAAACACATGCTGAGCTCACCATGATAGAGACCATTTCTTAATGGTGAGGCTTCAGCCAAGTTCTGTTGTCTTCTCTCTGAGTGGGCTGACCCCTGCAAGAGCTGCTTTCACAAACCAACAAACTCTGTTTTCTGTGTCTGCAAGGTTCATAAATTTTTATTAGATTTTCTGCCTTGATTTGGGATAAGGGCTTTTTAGGAGGCCATTTATTTTTATTTTCCCTTTAAGGAATAGATAATCTTTTCCCATCATTATTTTTGATTCTACATGGAAGTTTTCATATAGTAGAGCCCTGAAGAACTTTAAATGGAAAATATGTTGCAGAAAGAGGAGGGGAAATAACAAAGATTAAGACATGAAAGAACTTACACAAAATTTACATAGACAACACTGAAACACCCTCATCCATAGAATCTTTTGAATTAACTTGAGAGTTAATATTCATTATAATAAATAAATAAATGTCCTTGAAATTACAGCAAGAATAATGTGTAGATTTGAATAACAAGCTGCATAAATTGAAAAAGGGGATATGGTCCATCACATTTTCTCATATTAAAAAATGAAATATTAAAAACTGTAGGGTCTTGGAGCACTTTTTGCTTAGATGAAGTCAACAAAGATATATTACAGTTCAGATGGAATCGGTTGCTGATATTATTAAGTGCCTTTTTGCCTACACTGTACTGACCTGACAGTCATTGCAGCAATCCAAAGCAGTTATTTGTTGCTATTTCATGTATAATGAGATTTTTGGGGAGGTTGATTGAAAAGATAAGAGATACTCAAAAATTGGCATATGTTTGCATTTGACTTTTTTTTCCCTTCTCTAAATTCAGTAGTAGTTTTTGTCAAGACTTGTTTTTTTTTTAAAAGGTGCTCTACACACCTGTATGTATACTGAATGCTCCTTTCTGTGTATACTATGTTCATGATTTGAGAAATGCAGTCAGACATTTTGTAACTGCAAAAATAAGTGGTAAACTGTACAAAATTAATATCAGCAATACACCTCAACATAAAATACTGTGCTATTTTAAAGAAAAATTAGGCCTGTAGTATTATTGTATGACTAATGTATAAAAATAAATACCATATGTCTTGGAAAATAACATCTGTTCTCTTGAAAAGAAACTTTGTCAATGCCTTTTGCTTACTGTACCTATGAATTTAGTTGTCTGTAGTCCCTCAGCACAGTCATTGTTCTGGTTATTGATGAAGTTATTTTAGAGCATAATTTTTTTTTCTTTTTTTCTGATAGAAGAACATGAAAATACTGAAGGCAGATTATTTTTCTTGGGCCTGTAGAAAACACAGGCTTTATAAAATCTTGCTTGCAGAATTTCCAGTTATCCGTTTCTGTTGTGGCTTTTTCAGATGGATTGAGCTGCAAGGTCTTCAGAAGCAATAGGGGAACACCAGAGAAAGCCTCTCACAATCTCAGTTGATCTTGTTTGATTATTCAGCTCATCTGGACCCTAGCTTCTCCTTCAGGAACGTTTTTTGTGTAGTGACCTCATTTAAACAGGAGAAAGTAAGAAAGCACAGGGCTTTCAGAACAGTGATTTCTGCATCTTGATTTGCAGGTTTCAAGGGGTTCTCAGTTGACTACTGAGGTCTTATCTGAGTGCAAAAAAAGAAGCTAATCAGCCAGCATGATGCTGCAGAAAATAGCTGAGACTCCAGCTCACTGCAGAGAAAAAAACCTTGATTTTCCTTTAGAGATTTTTTTCAAAACTAATTGTGTGCCATTAGACAAGCAGTTAAAGAGGATGAAATAGTATGAAACTTAGAAGTACTTTCGTATGCTTCAGTTTTGTTAGTATAGGCATATTATAGTAGGTTGGTTTGATATTGGGAGGCAGTGCCAGCAACTAAAAAAATCCAACCAGTAAAAAACTAGCAAACTTCAGGCAGTTGAATGTGCTGTCTGTGAATATGAGTGTTCAGTACAGAAGCTCCCTTGCGACTGTTGAATTTTTATCTGGTCATCCTTGCACTCTTCAATTCATTGATTTGGTTTGGGTTTTGTGTGAATTGTTTTCTTGTCATTGCTGATTTAGCTTTAAATGTGATACAGGGTTTTTTGTTGTGGGGTTTTTTTTGTTGGGTTTGTTTTTTTTTTTCCTCTGGATCCTGCATGTGAAGCACGTTTGCCATAATGTTGTTCTAGTTTGTCTTGTTTGAAATGCTCCACAAATGTAATAAGGATTATAGCCCGAGTCCTGAGCAATCTGGTTGAATGCCTTTGTCCCATTTTGAACTAGAGCAGAGCAGGCTCTGCTCTTCTGCTCCCTTCCAGCCACATGTATTCCGTAGTTCTAATCTTGTGCATCTCCTTCGTAGGTCTGCTGCTCACTTTTGGAAACCAGGTTTTTTGCACAGTCTGGGTGTGATTATAGGTCTGCCATCTAGACATTGTCAAAGACAAATGCTTCTTTACATTTTTTCTCATATTATCTTTTCTTACTACTGTGTACACTATATAGTATTTATACATTTTTCTAAATATATATGTGTGTGTATAAAAACATACACTGCATATATACAAAATGGTGTGTTTATGGCTGCTGACACTTTGTTGACGTATCTGGAGCTTCTTACATTTTTACTTCTGCTGCCTGATTGGTTAAATGGTGCCACGAGTTTATTGTGTGAAAGCTGATACTTGCAATTTCATATGTGAGTGTTTAGAAGCTGGTTAATAAATCGGTTAGTGCTTTCCAGTGAATTAAATTATGTATTACAAAGGTGAGGATTTTTAATTAAGGTACGTTTGATTGTAACTGGTTTACATACTGATGCCAAATAACCCATGAGTGTTGAAAAGCATGCTGACGTAAGTTACTTGTTGAAAGAGCAGCTCGGTGTAGGTGTAGCTTTGCTGGAAGCCAAGCTTTTAGCAAATGTTGATTCCTTTCTTCCTTCCACCTGTAAAAAGTCTTATCTGAGTTTTCTACTCTTTTCAGTAGAGCTGTTGAAGCTCAGTATTGTGGTTACAGGCATGAGCGTAGGTACTTGTTTTATTCCTAGTGAAGGTGTCCTTGGCAGATTGACATCTCTCTGGTGTGGTCTCACTGCCAGATCTAGAAAGAATTTCCTGGTTTGCTGCAGGGAAAATGTGCGTGGCTATTTTACTGAAATGATGGCTTGTTACCTGTTGTGTAGGGATGACATGAAATTGGATTGGACAGTAACTCTAAAGGTGCTGTAAAACTCCCACCACTCAAAACTTCTGTTTCTATTTCTCTTTAAGATAACTTTCTTGAGGGAATATTAAGATTTTATGGCTCTTCTGAGCTAGGTTTTGGAAGCTGTTTTTCCTTACTACAGGAAAAAAAAGGTTAAACCCCTAGCAGGACATGGGACTGAGACCCTGGGAAGGCAGTGCAGAGGACTAGAGACTGTTGTCTTGAGTTGCTATGTATAAGTTAATTGGCTGGTGTTAATTGAGGGCTTGTCAAGCTTTTGGCTTCATTTGTGTGTGGAATTTAAATGCATTAGAGCCTCTAGTGACACAGCAGTCCTTTGCTCCTCAGTGGTCTTTTGCTGGCAGTCCTCAGTGGTCTCTTGCAGATTTTTGTGCAGAGTATGTGACACATTGTGAGAAGATATTTTGAGGGCGAAAAATATTTATCACTTCAAAAACTAACTTGGATTATATCCAGAAGAAGAACTGAAGTCTTGGAGGTTTTTGTTTGTTTGTTTGTTTGTTTTTTCTTCTTCTGTTGTTGAAATTCTGTGAGGTCAGCATGGTCATGTACTTTGTCAGGGAGTAGATGCTGGGACCCTTACTGTACTGAGGATAGGGAATTCTGTAGTTGTATGCCTGTGAATTGAATGGAACACACCACCAGTGGCTGATGCTTTGTATTGTGGTGGCTTTGGTTTGTACACTTCTTCTAAGTAGCTTATGTAATCTTACTATAAAGCATAATATATTTACTGTAATCTTTTTAGTACTAGACAGATTTGACTTCTCTTGGGAGTAGACTTTTAAAAAAATACTCTTGATTCCTTTAAATATGGTATAAATGTTACTGGTGAAAATCTTGGTTTTTAGTTTAGTGTAAATCTCCCTTCAAAACACTTATTTTTAACTAATTAGATAGAAATGAAAATACTTCAGGCTCTACACAGTAAAAGCATGTTTTCATTGCCAAATTCAAGCTGGCAGATTCACTGTCCAAACAGTTTACATAAACTAAACAGGATAAATTTAAATTGGGCTAAGAACTCCTAAAAGGACACCAACTAAATTAACTCTGGGATTTTGTACGAATTACATTTGCTTAGTGGCCACTTGACAGTGCCTCTGTTACAACTAAAATAAGTGTTTAGTATGCCTAAGCCTCTAGTCTCCTATATTCTTGAACTCTGAAAGTTTTAATGTTTTCCCACTTTAATTGGATACTTCAGATGGGGTTATATAGTATTTCTCCTTTTCTTTTTACTAAACATACATTTCAGTGTATTCCTCAAGTTGGCACAAGTACAGGAACAGCTTTGAGGAGAGCTTGCTTATGTACTGTGTCTTGGGAGGGGATTTCCCTTTTCTCATATGAAAGAAGAGGATGCAAACTATTTTTGATGGCATGGTGCATTTAAAAACTGTGTGGAGATAAGAAATCTTTTACTTATGCTTTTGGAATCAAGTATTGCAAGATCTCATTGATTCAGGTCTTTGGGTGCAAATGTATTTGTCTTCCTAATAATGGCATTTGACATTACGGTTTTTAATTATTAATAAAACTATACACTGGAAGTAAGTTAACAAAATCTTACTTAGAGTAAGTTCATCAACACTTGCATCAGGCTTAAAATAGTTTCTTTTGTTTGCAGTGTGAATATCTGTGCATATTTCATTAACCTTTTTCTTGCTTGATGTGTTAAGGTGTGCTGAGGAGGTTTTCAAAATGCCTGATGTTAACCACATTCCATGTTCTATTTCTACTGTCACTTAGCTGCTACAGCTGCTACAGGCTGAACTGGAAGTAAGATCATTGCATTTCACCGCCACTGGAGCTAAGGGTAAAAAATTATTTAAGTTCACAGTTGCCCAAGTTCTCAGCTTGCCAAGAAACAAGTTTCTAATAGTTGGAAAATGTGCTGATGTATTCCTCCCCCCTTCCCCCCAGTTAATTGAACTTCAAGAGCTGGAATATATTTCTAAAATGAATTGAGAGCTTGTTATTGGAGCAGATTCAAGTACTATATGGAGAAGTTCTTCTAAGAGAAGAAAAAAAGAAGAAGGGTTGCTTTTACATAAGTAAAAGAAAAGGGCTGATACCTCCTCCTCACACCCCCAAACAAGATCAGAATGGCGTTAGATTTTGCCTCTCTGTTTTTACTTGCAAATTAGTAAAAATGGCAGTATAATTTGTGTTCACATCTCATGGCAATAATGACAGACCTTCTATTTTGAGAAATTGACTCTTTTAGTGCTGGAGACAGTTGACATTTTCCTTGAAGTTGTTTCATAAAAGTGAATTCATTCTCCAATATGCTGGGCAAAGCGTGATCCACGTATCTGTTTTACCCTCATGTGGGTGATGGTGCTTTGTTAATTCATGAGCTGCTGTCTCTACAGGTTTGTAAAGCGTGTAATTTCTTCAGTCCAAAGAGTTGCCTTATTTTACAAGTGTTTTCTGTGTAGAGCTTTCAGAAAGCAATGGTCTGTATCATTCTTCCAGTCCACTGGTATATGAGGGATCTGGTTATCTTGGTGCATTTTCTGCACTGCAAAAATGCCATTTATTACTGAAATAGGTTAGCCTTTTATAGCAGATCTTCCAACCATGGAGGAAGATGTCTATCAGACCATTTCTTCATTTTTGTAGAGTTTACCTTGTGAACTTAGACTAAAAATAGGAAGTAAATGACCTTTTTCTTGCTTGGGAATCTAGGATCTGTTTAGAAGTGCTAAAAAGAGAGTAAGTTATGATATCAATGAAGCTTTTGGCTTATGTATGATTCATTTCTAGAAAGTAGAAAGAACAGAAGAGGTAATCCAGTTAATTCACAATTACTTTCAATAAGGACAAGAAAGGTGGTCATTAAGCTGAACTTCTAAGAAATTAAATTTACTGGAAGAAGGACTTTGTCCCCTGTCATTAGAACTAAGTGCATGCATATGTACATTTCTCTGTGTGTGTATATATATATAATCTGCAGAGATAAGAAAAAAATACTTGACCTTGTATGTCTCTGTAGTGAGGGTATTTGTAAGGAATTTTGGCCATCAGTTTGCATGAGAACCAGTTAAAAATTTGCCAGTCTTATCTCTGGCAAAATTGGCCAAATCCTCATTTTGTTAAACAGAGCGAAGTGTAGTCTTGTTTGAAAAACCCAAAAGAACAAAAAACTCACCCAAACTCCCCAAAATACCCCAATATAAGTATGATGTACTGTGCTGGGGGGGTTTTTTTTGAATTTTAAAGGAGAGGACAAAGCAAATGAAAGAAAAGCATATTAAAACTGGACCATTGTCTGAACTAAAAGACCCATAGTGGAAAGATGTTGTGATTTAACTTTTTTCCTCTTGAATTTCTTGAAGGCAAAGGTATTGAATACCTCCACCCTAATGACAGCAGTGAGTCTTTTTACTCCCTTGTTTTTAGCCCCTCCCTTGAATTAGCATTTTAGACTGCTTTTTCCTCCTCCTTCTGAAGTGAACAGTTAGTTTTCATGCAGAAAAAGTAGTTTAAAGTCTTGAAATTTTACTAGATAAGAAAACTGTTCCTATCTTTTTCTGTATTCTGGCTTTCTGGAAAAACCCCAAAAAACAACGACAATAGCAACACCCGCCCCCCACCCCAAATCAAGTCTTAGAGTGGAAAGAAGAAATTTTATGTCTATTTTACATTACAGGCAGCTAACTAGATTTATTCTTTTAAAACAATAAGAAAGCAGGCAGAGAATATAGCCCTTTTTTTTAACCTTTATTCAGTATTAACAAAGGAGAAGAGAAGGTGGCTTCTAAAGTTGGGTACTTAATGCAAATTCATTCTCTTGCATAAGCTACAGAGCAATAGAACATAACACTGTCATTAAAACTGACTCATAGCATTCAACAGAAGGTGTGTTTCAAGCTTTAAAAGTGTTAAGAGAATTACTGCAGTCTAGTAAATACCTTGCAGTGGGAAAAAGTACTTGAGCTGCATTTTGTTGCAAAATGTTGTTGTGCAAATTATTTTGAAAGTATTTTGCTTTTTAAAAATATCTGACCATGCAAGTGGAGAAATAGAGTTATTTTAAACTATAAAGTATTTCGATCATTTGAAAAATGGATGCAAATAGACTGTGAAATTCATTTAGCATCCATATTTGAAATTTCAGCTCAGGATGGAGACTCTTTACGTTACTTGATTGTCTTTTAGCTCTCTTCATTGCAGCTGTGGGGAGATGACTCCTGTATATTAGAAAAATCTCTCTCCATCAGTAGGTATTTAGCTCTGTACGTTGGTGTTTTGGTGGGTTGCGTTTGGTGGGGCTTTTTGACATATTAGAGGAGGGGAACATAAAATGCATATCTAGCACCACAAAAAGGCCTAAATGTTAAACTTGCATTTAAATTGGTTTAGTATGTAGCCTCAGCAACAAAGTGGTATAATCCAAAGAAGATTACAAGAATGACTTCTTTTTGTCTGCGCAAATAGTGTATCACCCATTCTATCTGGGTTCCAAAAGAAAGTGGAGATTATTCTTCCGATGTTAGAAATGCACAAAGAGAATATTAGTGGAAAGAAGGAATATGGTGTGGTTAAAACTGTAATCTTACATGTTGTCTCCCTACTTGCTGAGCAGTGGCTTCTTTGGTTGGATGTGCTGGGTTAGGCATGGGCTCTGTGCTGCTGCTCTGATTTCTGCCTGTGGTGGGTGAGGAAATGTCTTGATATGCATCCATCTAGTTCCTTGATAACCAATATTTAAGCCTATCAATATATGCATATGGTTCTGTACAGCTTACTGGCAAGCAAAAGTCAACTGTTTCATCTTTGATTTAGAGTCTTTCACCTCAGCATCTCCCTAGCAGCCTTTGTCAGTAGGTGTAACTGAACTTTGGAAGTTCTTTTTAATCCTCTGAGACATGGTATGCCCTATATTGTTGCAAGCCATTATTTTCTTAGTAGTTTTTACTTTTCTTTTGCAGGAAATAAATGACAGTATTTCTCTGGGTGTAGACTTCAGCATTCATATCTCCCAAGTTACTTTTATTTCCCTGAATATTAGAAGCCTGTTTGTACAAGAGGTAACTAGATATATAAGAAACAAGAAAGTCAGTTATGCAAATATTGACTTTTGGATGCTGCAAGTCTGTATTTTTTTTATAAACTAATATAAATCTCAAATATCATTATGAACTCATTGCTCATGCCTGAAACAGCTTGTCCTTAGAATTTTGTTTTCTTCTTTCATTTCAGAACCTCTCCATCTGCCAGCCTTTTACTGTCTTCTTCTGTGACTCCCTGAAGTAGTTTCCCTTCTCTTCCCCCCTCACCCACCCTTCTTGCCCTTTGCCAGGAGCATTGCCTTCCCTCTTTTCTCCTTCTCCTCCTCCCACCCTCCACACTCCATAATTAAACTTGGAAGACTCAAAGGATAGAAAAATGCATGAAGGATGAAAATCAGGATTATGAGGTTTTTTTATTACCTTTCTTCTGGTAGGTCTGCCAACATTATTTACTGTTTAGATGCATCTCCTTTTTCTCAAGACCTGTTTTTCAGGTCTTCTTTTGGGTCACTTACATATCCAGACATGCTTTTGCTGCCATGGGAATCTCCCATGCAAGAAGCTGTCAGCATAGCAGGAGAGTCTCTGATTGGCAATTGCCTTTCTCTGTGGGAGGAAGGTCACGTATCTGCCATTTCGTATTTATGTTAAAATATTTTTCCCTTGATACCTAAACTTCTAATCTGGATGATTCTTCTCTTTAAATTATAGTGACTAAGTTGTAAAAATATTCTTTTACCGGTTTTTTTTTTTGGTGGTAGCTCATGCCTTCAGTAGTAAACTCCTCTATTTACTTTAGAGACAGTTTTGTCAGATTAATAATGTTAACAAAAATACTAGTTAAAGAGAGTTCATTGGATATGAATGTTTTACCTGTGTATGGTGGTTGATGAAGGTATAGAGCAAGTACAGACTGCATTTGTATTAAGAAAGTTAGTCTGAATGCTTGTACTTTTAATGATGAGGATAATTTTCACTTTATGTGAGATTCAAAATATCTTGTTTTTTTTCTTTTAGCTACTAAGTGGGAACCACTAGGCTGAAATCAGAAGAGAAGTTATTCCTTAATTAATTTTTTTCTTAAGTGATTATGGAAGTTGGCATTGAAATAGCATTGTTTATTATTAAAAAAAATAAAATTATTACCAAATCCTGTTTCCACAGATGAATCAAATTGCCTCCTAACAGTTTTGAAGTTTTTTCCTGAGTTTTCTGGTAAGACTTTCACTTTCCTTAAGACTCATATTTTACCTCAACAATGCTGTTCATGCACAGAACCATTATCATAGCATGGTTTCAAACATTAAATCTTAGTTATTTTATAACACCGTCAGAGGCCTTCAACATAGCAAAAAAGTTTCCTCATCAAAGAGTTTAGCATCTAACTAAAGACAAGACCTGAGAATCCAACTAACAGTTGAAATAAGCAGGAGAGGAAAAGAGAACATCATCATGATTATGTCTTTGCAGTTAGGAATCTCTGGTGGGTTGACCTTGGCTGGCCACTGTCACCAAAGTCACTCTGATTACTCACTCCTCAGAGCATCACAGATGGACTTGGGTTGGAAGAGACCTCAGTGATCGTCTTGTTCCAACCTCCTCTCCCCAGGTCTTTTCAGTGCTGAACAACCCCAGCTCTCTCAGCTTGTCTGTAGGAACTCTGCTCCAGCCCTCTGACCATCTTTGTGTACGGCCTCCTCTGTACCTGCTCTAACAGAGTCACGTTTCTCATGTGCTGAGGGCCCCAGACCTGGATGCAGCACCACAGCTGGGGTCTCATCAGGGCAGAGTAGAGTGGGAGAATCCCCCTCCCTCCACTTGCTGGCTACGCTGCTTTTGATGCAGCCCAGGGTGCCATGGGCCTTCTGGGCTGCAAGTGCACACTGTTGGCTCATGTCGCTTTTCATCCACAGGAACCCTCGAGTCCTTCTCTGCAGGGCTGCTTTCAGTGACTTCTTCTCACAGTCCTGTATTCATGTCGGGGTTTGCCCTGATCTTGTTGAACTTCATGGGCCCACTTCTCAAGCTTTTGCAGGTCCCTCTGGATGCCATCTTGTCCTTCTGTTGTGCCAGCTGTTCCACTCAGCTTCATGTCATCAGTAAACTTGCTGAGGTGCGCTCAATCTCACTGTCTGTGTCATTGATAAAGGTATTAAAGTGCACTGGACTCACAACAAGCCCTGAGGAGCACCACTCATCACCAACTTGCAGCTGGAACAGGGAGCCATTGACCACAACTTTGGCTGCATATCCAGCCAGCCAGTTCCTTATCTGTGTCCTTGGCTGCATAGGGGAGAGCTAGTATAATGAATATTTATTTTCCTGCTGCTTTTGGATGAGATCACTAAATTAAATTCGTGCTTTTGTTTCCTTCCACACGTTTTTTTTTCTCTACTGGAGAATTGCTTGCACATATTGCAAATGGAGTTGGTCACCTTAATATATCTTCCAAAAATGTTTGCAGTAATTTAGCAAACTGAAGTCCCCCTACCTGAAGGTGTTCTAGGTGGCTCAGCATGAGGACATCTGTCATCACAGCACAAGTCAACACTGTTGCTGTACTTTCTCTGTGGTGGATTTGCACTGAACACAAACTTTATTTCAGAGTTTTCAGTTTAATGTTCAGAGTCCTCCCTCAAATTGTCTTTGGTACATGATACATTGCTGCTGCTGCTGTTTCTGTGGTGAGGCATTCCAGAACACTCTAAGCTTTCATCCTCTGCTTCAAGAAAGCTTATGTTAGTAAGTTGGTATGTTAATAGCAGTTAACAATTAACAAGTAAGGTTAATTTAGAGGAATTGGGAGTTGGTTGGGGTTTTTTTTCTCTTCTTCATCTGGAATGTGAATCGTTTTTATTGAACTTCAGCTTATTGTGATGGTCATAACCTCTTAATGCAGTCTGAGCCACTTCGGAGATTAGTCTTCTTGACTTGGGTTTTACTTAATTGATTTATTCACCTGTGTAAGTTTAATGGGGTTTTTTTTCAACTAGGAGGCATAGCAAAACTCACCTTAAGTTTAAATATGGTTAGTGTTCAGTTACTCTGATAATAGACATCATAAAAAAGCCCCACCTACGAAGTGTAAAATAAGCACACTGATATACTTTTAGTACTAATCATACTTGGTTAAATTCCTAGTTGGTAAAATTGGAGCAAATGCCTTGCAATAGACCTTCACACATTGAAATAGTAGCAATATCTTCAAATTCAGATGAAACTTCATATGGAGGGATGTTTCTATAGGTTTGAATTTCTTTGAGGTTTTTTTAACCAATCTGCTTTGAGATTGATGGAATTAGAGAGTCTTTTTCTAATTAAAAAAGAAGTCAAACCTAAACAAAATTATTACAAAATCCTGCAGCACTCCCCCACAAAACCCACTGTACACCATTTGTCCACCATGTGGTTTAATCGCTTGTAATGACTTTAGTGGCAGAAGATCCTATGATAAATCTTTGAGTTGTTTCTTTAAATGTGCTCCTGTGCATGTGCTTGCATACTAATATGAATTTATTCTTGAAATGACCTGGGTTTGGGTATTAGGACCATTAGTTGTTGACTGGTTTCTTTTTTAAAACTTTTGATGACATTCTTTTTAGGGTTAACTTTGTATAAGGTTGATCAATATTATTTAAATAAAATGTTTCTAATTATTTGCCTGTAAAATGCATGAAGAAGCAATGATAAATAATTTTATAGTGTAATTAGAATGTGGTTCTGTTCATTTGTATGTATTGTATTTTATTATTAATTTAGTACTAAGTTTTGCGGGGCTCCCCCCTCATAATTTTATTTGTTCTGTGTATTCGGTATGCCCTTTTCAAGGAAAAGGGATTTCTTGCTTGGTTTCTTTCATAGTGAACCAGTCATCTGTATTTAATTATATACTTGAAGATTACAAGAACAGTAGTCATTGCAGTTGTTTTGATCTGCATTAGAATGCTCACAGAATTTAGTTTCAGCATTTGTTTGCTATTATAAATACTTTTTATCCACCTTTACTTTTCTGTACTCTTATGAGAATGATCTGTCTCAGCCAAAGCCAGTGCAGGGAGGAACATCTGACTTTTAGAATGTGAATGGGAGTTATTTTTAGAACAATGAAGACGGAACTGGGTTGGAAGGGAGGGGAAACTTTGTCAAATTAGAAGAATTTCAGTCTCACTAAGTCACCAGCATGCTTTGTGTGTGCGTGTATGAAAGATTCAGTGGCTGATCCAGTTAAGAATGCATCAGAGGACTTTTCCTAAAGTGGCCAGGTCTTCTGCATCTGTTGTTTTGTCTGCTGCCAGCATGGCAGTGCAGCACTGCAGGGCTCGGTCAGGGGCTGCTGCCATTGTGGAGAGGAACCTCGTGGTGCCAGTGGATGCCAGGGACTGGGGAGCGTGATGGATGCGCTTGGGAGGCCCATTCTTTCCACAACCACCCTGCTGAGTTCAGGCTTCAAAACAGACCTTCAGCTGACTGGCTGCTTCTAACATGTCCCCTTCAAGAGAATAAATTGTACTTTTCTTGGACAGGAACACCCTCTGCCCTTGTGCCTTATTTTTTTTTTTCCCCCTTCTTATTCCTAAGTATGTATCTTTAAACATTGGAATTGACCCAAAAAGTGAGTCCTGATGTGTAACTGAAAATAGCAACTCCTTCTGGGCACTTCTGAAGATGAAAAAGATATGTCTGTAATAATATTTTGGAATATTATATTCAGGATTTAAAGTCCATG
This sequence comes from Corvus brachyrhynchos, assembly GCF_000691975.1. NCBI lineage: Eukaryota > Metazoa > Chordata > Aves > Passeriformes > Corvidae > Corvus > Corvus brachyrhynchos. The sequence continues at coordinate 4,961,065 of NW_008236965.1, read as the reverse complement.
GCAGATTGTCAGAAATAATATGGGACTAAATAGTAGGCAACATGACAAATGAATATAGGATATTACTGGAGACTGGTGTTCTGAGAAGAGAGAAGGAAAGATTAAAATCAAGAACCAACTTCCAAGGAGACCGCTACAAATACTGTGGCAGATAAAGAAATATTAGCTTCTTCCACAGCAAGCTATTCTGTTACAAAGTAAAACCTTCTATTATCTAAAAAAAAAAAAAAATTTTTTCTTTACCCTCTTTGCCTAAGAATATATCACTAAGCCAAAGTGTGCTTTCACTTCAACTGCAAATGTTGGGCACTTGTGTTTGATAGAAGTGAAAGCATACAGTGTCAGACTCCTTGTGCCAGAAGACACTGCAAAGGCTTTGGATTTCACAGGTTGCTGTTGAGAGCATTATCCTCTGCATGCTGATGATTTTTCTTCAGAGCTGCCACAGGTACAGTGAAGCCCGCCCAGCATGCGCAAAGACTGGCATCAACTGCGTAAGAAGCTGTCACACCCACAAAAGACTTACTTGTTAAGGTTCTTACTGGAGAGCAAGACTAAAATGGTAGCAAAATTGTCTTTCCTGTCCTCCTATTATGACTCATGGGAGCTGCTTTTGTGCTCAGCGCTTTCATAATCAGTCTGCTTATTTGTCAGTATGGTCTTAGAAGCATCCTGCTAAGCACCCACTCTTTTTGAGTTGGCCACAGCTGTTAGGGAAGATCGTGAATCCTGCGTTTTAACTCTGAGAAGTGAATTTAGTTCACATATCCAGGATGAGCTGAATTTATTTTTGAATCTGTACTTGGATACAGAAGGAAGAGCAGTCATAGAACAAGATAAAACAAACCAAATAATTGTTGCTGCCCTGGCCTTCAAGCTCAGTTTTCCTTTAGGAATTTGACCAAGAGGTATCTTTAATAGTTGGGAACTGATTCATCCTTTTTCAAGTTGCGTGCTTGCTGTGGAACAGGAACTTTGTTCAGGTTCTTCCCCCATGCACTCCTGGGCCTGCTGCCATGGAGATCAGCTGCCTTTAGGCCAGTTACGTGATGATGCCTTCCCTTGATGTGTAATCATTTATGCATTTGCAGGTTTCAGTATATCAACAATTATTAAAAAAAAACCAAAAACCAAAAAAATCCAAGCAAGTTCTCCAAAAACCAGCAATGGTGAAGTCAGAGTCCAATGGTGATATTAGCAATATCAAGAAAAGCTTTCTGGAGCTGAATTATAAAACTTGTGAGCTTGTGCAAGGAACCTTGGTGTTTTGCTTTTACATAATTTGTTCAAGTTTGACAGTTTTCTGAATTTTGTATTTATTTTCACCAGCTGTTCTTTTCATTCCTAATTTTTTCTTATGAGCAGAGGAGGATAGATTGAAGCTTAGAGTATGAAAAATGGCTTGCTGTAATTGTCAAGTTCTTGTTGCTTTTTATCTCTTCAGCTTTTTCTTTTTTCAACTTCCTCATTGTGGATTTCTTCATATTGTGAAATCTTGATGGCTCTTCCTCCAGAATCTTGTCTTATTTAGAAGATCTACTGTCCCTTCATAAAATGGAAAAATAAAGTGGTAGCTTTTTTCCCAAATTAAGGATTGAGACTGGTAAAACTTCACTAGCAGTATGATTGTATTATTTTTCTCTCCATTCCTTAAGTTAGAATGTTACTGCTAGCTTCCTCCTTGCAGCTTTTCATGTACGAAATTTTTTCTTCCTGACCAGTAATTCCTTATAATAATCCTGATGCATTCTTCTGGGTCAGAAAATTCAGAAAAAAAATCTTCCCAACTATTTTCTTTACCCTGTCAGTTATATATACTGCTATAACACTGAATTGGGTGCTTGTAACTCTAACTAGGGTTTTCCTGGAAAACCTTAATGAATAGAACTACGTGTATATGGGGGAGGAAGAGTAAAGGTGCTGAATGATGCATTATTGCTAACAAAAGTGGTTAATGCTTCTTTCATCTGTGTACCTTGTATAACAGAAGACATGACAGGGTGTGGACTAATACATAACCATCAAAGACAGATGATATGGTATAAGTTCTTTACATTTATTTACCTGCTGTTTTGTTAGTGAACAGAGGAAAATGTAACCAGCTTCTAGAAATTCCTAGTTGTGTCTTCTTGGTGAGTAAACATAATAAATAAATAAACAGATTAAGTTTTCTTCTTGTTTTAGAAGAGCAAGAGGGGTGTATTATCTACTGGCA
>NW_008236965.1:4936998-4958820 GCF_000691975.1 Corvus brachyrhynchos | reverse complement strand
ATGAAAAATGAACTGAATACTTGATTTGCACTGATGTTGATATACAAATTTAACTGTATTTCTAGAACAGTTTTACTTCTCCACATTTTGTGAAGACAAATATCTAAGTGTTTCATAATTCTCACTAAGTGTCTCTCTTAAAATCTAAGTATGTAAAAAGTGCTTCCCCTCTCCACACAGGTCTTGAAATAAATGAAATAAAGAATAGCATTTCTATTTAGGATTGAGGCTTTGGATTGAGTGGTTAAGTCTGATGCTTTTGGGTCATGCTGTAGAATTCTTAATGGTCCTGAAGGGAAAAGGAATTGTGGAAAATCTAGGGGTTTTCCCCACTGCTTTAATTTTAATTCAGATGATCAAGTAACATAATGCTGTAGTATTTTGTATGCTCATCTCAAAAATGAGCAAATGAGTTTGTACATTTTCTGGGATTTACATATAAGCGTTACATGCTATTGCAAAACAACTGCTTTTGTATTAAAGTCTCACACCATTACACTTCGGGATTAAATAAAACTTTTTCTTGTTCATCTCATGATGTCTCATTTTGCCAAGGTGGCTCTGTGTTCTGTAGAACATCACAGTAATGTTGAGAGCATCTCAGAGATCTGTTGGTGTAATTCACAAGTTGTTGATGTGCTGTGAATCTGGCTGCAGTAGAAAGGGATATTAGGAGAAAAACTGCAATTTCCCTACTGAGAGCCTTTGAGAGATAAATGATGGCCTTATTTCCTCTTCTCCAAGGGTTATTCTAGCCAGCAGGCAACTTAGGAAAACAGACCAGTGTGGCACTCAGTGCAAAGAATGAAATTGTGACAGCTATTAGTAAGGTTTTCCTTGCTATTTCCAGTGTTCAGCTTGAAAGAATCTATCCTGTCTTCACTAAGTTACAGAATAAAGTAATTCTTGCTATGGATAACTTTCTTGAAATTACTTTCTTGTTTAAAACTAATAGGTTTTTTCTTTGTTTTTGTTATTACAGTTACTCACTCTGACATTCATGAGACTCTGTGTCATTCATGGAGTTTTGAGTTCATGTTACCAGATTCCCTGCAAGAATCAGTGATTTTCAAAACAATCTTAACAAGGCCAGTGACTTTCAAAAAGCAGAAAAATCCCAAAAAGTGGGTACTGCCACTGAACAAATATTTTTAGTAGCTTGTTTTTAATTTTTCAGCAGCTTTTGACGGCAAAGATCTCAAACAAGCATATAAATTTTGTCTAGAGATTAGATGGGTCTAGCTAGTCTGACTTCACTAATGTTTGAATTATGGCCCAGTTTGAGGCAAGAGTTGGGGAAAAGTGTTTGGGTATGAATCCATACTACTGCTGCATGCCACTTGTCATCTTTCATTAGCTTTTCTTTTCATTTCAAGATTAAGTTCTCATAAAGTGCCCTCAGCAGAATTGTGCAGAAAGCTGCCTGCAGCTAGTGTAAAAGAGGGGGGTCACTCAAGTGCAGTTTTCTCTTGGGAGTCCCCCTGTATGCATCTGTGTTACCCATGATGTCAGTCGTGGTGCACTTGGGGGAGAATTGGGGAAGCTGGTCTGTGTCTTTCTTTGGGCCAGTTGAAGTGTGTCACTAACAGTGAGTGAACATAAATGAGTTGACAGGGTATTACCTTTAAGGAATTGCATGCAAATGCTTCTCTAGGTGCCATGAACCCAGGGGTAGCAGGGGATCAGCTTTCTGTGGCTCTTCTAATGAAGTGAAAAGGGAAGATAACAGTGGGGAGATCTCTCCCATGATCAGTGGGGAGAAGATGTATAGTACTGAATTTCATAGAATCATAGAATGTTAAGTGTTAGAAAGGACCTTAAAGATCATCTCCTCCCAACCCTCCTTGCCATGTGCAGGGACACCCCTAACTATACCAGGCTGCTTAAGGCCTTATCCAACCTGGCCTTCAACACTGCTGGGGTTGGGGATCCACAGCCTTCCTACCTGGGGATTTTGGAAAGGAAGGTTAGCTGCTTGCAAGTCTAGCCTTTATTCCCAGTAAAAAGCTAGAATTCATACTGAATATACTCGTAGAACTGAAAATAAAAAAATTAAAATAGTGGATCCCAGGCTGCAGGCCTGTATAGCTCTAAGCAGTTCATGAGAAATTTAAAAATTGTGAAGGAGGGACAAAGGAAACTGCTTCTTAATTTCTTCTTGAGTTTTTGGTACCGTATCTCATAAGTTTCTTCACTGTTTTATCATATATCCAGGAAGTATTGTATACACTGTAAGGCAGACAGTGTACAGTGATAACATTAGCAGGTAAGTAATCAATTTATCACAAACTAATTTGTGGAAGGACTCGTAAATGAATAACGTTGGGAACTGAAGTAAAAGATTTGGTTATGTTACTGAATGGTGCTAATAGAAAACAAATACATGTTTTCTGACTTTTCCTTTCTTTCTGGCAAGTAATTTTGCTGTTCTGACCTTGGCTGATGAGTTTTCTTGTGTCTTGCTTACGTTATGGCATTAATGGTTGTTTCAAGGTCTCTGTAGCAGTATTTCTGTCACTCAGCTGCAGCATGGGGACAGTCAGCTAGCTGTGCCTTGTGCCTGGCACCAGCCTGTTGCAGTAGAAAGCTGAAGCAGCTCAGTGCGGGCTGTGTTCTCATGTTGATGGGTGCAACTGAGCAGATGCTCCTGTTTTTCCAGGACCTCATTTTTTTTTAGTCTGTTACTGTAACCAGAAAGTCTGGACAAACAGCAAAAAGGCTTTTGTGAGAAGGAGATGCCAAATGAAATAGGAGGAGAACATAAGGAAGGGAAAGGAAAGAGTATTTCATGCAATTCACAAGTGAAGAAAAAATTGATTAATTAAAACAGTAAATTAAACCACCAAAATGATTCATTAAGGACTGGGCAGCTTTTTTAAAAAAACAAAAGCAAACTAGAAAACTCTAACTATCCCTTTAATTTGGAACTCACTGCTTTATTTTCAAATTACTGTGGTTGATTAACTCTGGAGTTGCTTCTAAAATAACAACCCCTCCCCACATGATCTGCCTGTGTCTTGCTGAAGCAAATGTCATTGTGATTCCCCTCCACCCTTGGATTGTCCTTTTGTTATGTGTGACTTGGTCAACACAGGGCTTTTGGCCAGCACCCCTGGCATATAGTGAGATCCCATTTGTGTGAGCTTAACCCAGCATTATTGGGTCACACTCACCCATTACGCGTAATTAAATGTATTCACTCCCATCCTGCCATCTTGTTCTTCATGAGTAGTTCTGTCCCTGAATCACTGAATTTAAAGATTATATATTTCCAATTCATGGTGAAGCCATTTTAAAGCTTTTCTTTCCCCATTTTTGAATGTGGGATATATGCCTTTAATATTAAGGGAACAAATGCGGTCTGAACTAGTAAAACCAAACTTTGATGGGTTTTGTTTATCAGGCTTCTAATATGATATCAGAGAAGTGGTGGGTCTAAAACAGGCCAAAAAACTTTAGTTGTTACCCTGTGTATAGGTGCTTAATTTGAAAAATTACTTCAGTGTTTGGGGAGCAAAGACCCTTTGAAAACATTTTTTTTTCTGTTTATCACATTTCTATTAAATAAGCTGATAATGAAAATAATTTTTAAATCTCATTCCTAATCAGTCTAGAAAATAATTTCCTTTAATTTTTTTTTTAATAATCACAGAAAATAGTAGTAGAAAACTGTTTTCTCCTGTATAGTGTTCTTTCTAGTGTATCCTTTTTATCATTACAGTGAACAAATAAGAAATTAACTAAAGAAAATTTGTTTTTATATCTAGGTGTCAACATACACCAAGCAGACCATAAGTAATTATAACTGTATTTTTGCTTACTGAGGTAGTTCCTGTCAACATTTTTATTTGCTTCTGTTCTGTAGAAAGTAACGTTATGCCAGTTAGTTATTATTGTAATAGACATCCATCTGACAGGATATATGGTCTCAATAGGTCCTGTCCATTATACCTGCTGCTATGTTCTCCTGATCATAAAATGTGGAAGCAAATTACCTGTCTGTTAAAATTGTTAGACTGTACTGGTGTGATGTCTGTATACCATTGCTTTCTCTTACTGAAATAAACCAAAGCACTAATTACATTCTTTTCTCTTCTTTCCCCAGGAAGCTATTGATTGCCTAGAAATTAAGAAAGGGTGTGAGAAGTCTGACTGATCAAGGTGGAATTTTTTTTTCCCAGAGCCTTTTCACAATTGCCTTTTGCAAAATCTTCAGACAGTCCCATTTGTGCCATGTTTTGTGGCTCTCACCGTAAGAGGAATTTGTCTTGATGAAGATTCCTAACATTGGTAATGTGATGAATAAATTTGAGATCCTTGGGGTTGTAGGTGAAGGTAAGTAGTATCTTAATAAAAGATTAATTAGAATTTTATATAGATTTGAATTAGTCCTCTTGATGATAGTAAGTTAGCAGTTGCAAAATTTTTCTTGTGTATGTTTATTATCTATGGCTTCTGCTAATTTCCTTGTCGGATGGAGAAGTTTGGAAGCTGAAAGGAGTGGAAGAGAAAAAGAACAGTTTTGTGGGGGTTTGGGGTTTTTTTTTGTGTTGGTTTTTTTTTTTCTTTGAAAAGTTTAATATATTGATTTCTCATTAGTGGTACTAGGGAGATGCAAGTTATCAAACTTACCTGCAAGCATATTGTTAAAAAAATAATTTTGGTGTTTTAAAATCCATTTACTTTTGAGCAATTTTTATGAAATTGTTAGAGTGTGCAGAGATTTAGCACCTGTATATACAAGTTCTGGATAATAATACTGGGAACAATGTTATTTCTATAGTTAGGAGGTTATTGAACACTGTTTTATCTTGCCACTTTTAATTTTTTTCTGCTTTGAGATGGCTTATATCTCATCATCTTTGTTTCAGGAGCCTATGGCGTTGTACTTAAATGCAGACACAAGGTAAGTGAATTGCTTTTAAGTCAGAGGGAAATACAGTGACTTTTGATGAGAACTGAAGTGTTACTGTGTATGAGATGTGGCATCTGGGGTGGACTTTTTCTTGCCATCAGTTACTTAATAGCAATCTTAATTGCAAGTTTCAGGGGCAATGGCTATATCTAGTACCAAATCTCTTTTTTTTTTTTTTTTGTGTTTAATATTTGTCTGAAATATTATTAATGTTTCATTAATTTCAACTAAGAGAGTTTTTAAGAAAAGAGACCAAAAAAAAATTATTTTGGAACACAATTTATGCTCACGCAGTCTTAATTTGAATGCCAAACTATTTGCCAAATAGTGCTGCATAAGGACTTAGCTGTCTTGGAAGGGGCAGGGGAGAGAAAGCAGGAGTCCATGAGGGATTTTGACATCTGTACGATGATCAAATGGCAGTAAGAAAGCAGTAACATGTTTTGGTTGTTGATTTTAATTTTGAAAAGGAAGACGTTAAAAAGGAAAGAAGAAACACTGATACAAAAATGAAGTCTGGCAACCTGTCTACACTATTTTAACTAGTGTGTAAGTGGGATGTATTTGAACTTGCTGCTCGTCAACACAGAACTGACACAAACTACTTCGCTGTCTTCGGAGCTGCAGTATAGTCATATAAGAAAATAACTTCTCTGAAGCAAAACATTTCAGAATTGTAAATTTTAGTGATCCAAGAATACAAAAAAGTATTTTTATGTAGTTTATACCTTTTTCTAGAAAAAGTTAGGACTGCGCAGAGGGTTTGTGTTCCTATGGTAGCTTTTAGCATGTGCACAAAAGGGCTTTTGCACACACCGTATGGTTCTATCTGGAGTGTCTTACACTGTTGTACTGACTCAAAAAGGGAAAAAAAAATTAGAACTTAAGATCCTATCTCAAGCTGAAGCCTTGTTGGGCTTGGGGGTCTATAACAGTCAACAGACTGACTTAGGTAAATTGGATCTTTTTAGATAGTTAGGGTATGAAAATTCAGGGCGAGTAGTTTGAGAACACCTGGGTAGTAATGATACAGTTTGTACTAGGCAGCTCTATTCTTTGTGGAAAGTAACCTCACCCAGACTCAAGAAGTTTCTAGGATTTCCTGCACTGCTGAGTGAAATTTAAGCTGTGCATGTTTATTCATGCTCATGGGAAAGATTTTCGCTTTTTTATAGTATATTGGTAGGGTAATCTGTTGTCCAGGTTCCCATGAGAATACCTTGCAGTACAGCAGATGACTAGAAAGGAAAGGCTTTCCTTTAGCAGAGGAAAGTGTTTCTTCTTACATCCTCTTTGAGACTGCTACCTTCCTTGTGAGCATCTATGTTTTTTGGTAGTAGCACCATTTTTTTTCTACAGCTTCATCTTAATGGAAACAGCTGTGCTAAAGTTTTAAAACAAAGTGGCATTTCTTTAAGCTTCTAGCAAGTGGGTTTACTAAGACCTAGGGTTTCCAGTTTTTGGAGATTTCAAGAAAAGGTGAGGTATGTTGCTGTTTTCATCTAACTGATTTATGATTCTCACTTAAAACAAGCTGCACTGGGCCTCTGAGAGGAGATGTGTATAGGAGCCATCTATTTTACAAAAAAAAGAGTAACTGTCTAAAAGTTAAATCTTGGCCTTTCCTACTTGTATAGGAAAGCAAAGATTAAACACACCTTCGTACAGTCTTAACAGGCTTATCTGGAAATGCAAGGATATATGGTTTGGGTTTTTTTGTTTGCATTTTTGGGGTATTTTCTTACTGTTTGGCTGCTGGTGGGCATACTTTTGAATGTAGAAGTATTTATATTAATGTTTATAAATAGTGGTAATATGCCAGGATCAAATTCCCAGCTATTTTAAGTCAATATATCTCCACTGTATTGAGAGAGTAAATTTTGTGTGAAATGAGGAGCCAGCCCCTAATTGAAACAATTTTCCAACATATAATCCACTAGTGCTTCAGTAAATATGTAGCTTTTTGCTTCAGTGCATTTCACTGGCGTGTGTATGTAGATTTAAGTAGGAGAGAATGGCATAAGGAACAAATACCTTGTCCTTATTATATGTATTTTTCCTTTGCTAAGGGAACATTAGCAGAAAAGCTAAAAGCTCTAGAATGACTGTGTTTACATTATTATACAGCATGTTTTTATCCCAAATCCTTCATCGCTAATTGTGGTTTGTGCATAAAGGTTACTTGTTTATCTGAGGGGTTTTTTCTGATGCAAAGCTATTACAAATAATGTTGAAAAAAAGCAGAGATGATGTTCTGAAAATCTTTTTCCTATTTTTTCATTTAGTCAGAGGACTTTTCCTAAGGAAATACAGTGAAGTGCATTGTATTTGAAAATACTGGAAATACATTGGATAGTTACAAACTCTTAGAATAGGCTGTCTTAGCTTACCTGGATTTTGGCTGTTTTCTGAAAAGAAAAGCCACTTGAACAACTCAGAGATCACGGCTGAGGAGAAGAATCTTTGCTAATGTTTAAGATTTGTCAAATATTTTTCCTTTGAATAAAACCAGTATCCCTTTTACTTTGCAAAGTGGTCTTGCTGCTTTTTGCAGAGTTAACCTTTGCTAGTAGGCACAACTATTAGCAGGACTCTTGCTTCAGGTTTGAAACTAATAGGATAGTACTGTGATTTAAAATCAATAAAGTGGTAGGAAGATGCTGTGGTCTCCAAAGCCATAGGTCTGCAAAGATGGGCACATGGAGAAAGAAGCCTAAAGAAAAAAGGTAAGCCTAAAGCTAGTGTGAAATGGAAATGTTACACAGTGAGATAATAAACTGTGTGTATAAGAGGAACACTGACAATTGTAGTTTCAAGTAGAATCTGTTGAAATGAGGTGAATACATCTTTAGATGCTTGAGATAAGCAGAGACTGTCTAGGTTGACAAGGTGATGATACTGGAACAGGGATTGTTTTTTTGGGATGAGGCAGAGCTCACCACACAGCCAGGCTGGAGAGAAAGAGGGGTTCATACTAGCAGGGAGTCAAACCATGAGAAACATTTGGATAGTGCTCTCAGGCACATGCTCTGATTATTGGGGTGCCCTGTGCCGGGCCAGGAGTTGGACTTTAGTGATTCTTGTGGGTTCCTTCCAATGCAGGACATTCTATGATTTTATGCCTATATTGGTATGTATAAATTGATGGCTGTTTTTTAGGTTAGCCAGTTATGCAGGAAAATGTGTGATGATGAAGTTTCTCTAAAAGCATAGTTTAAATGAATGAAATCTCCTAGACTTATCTTGCAGTGTGCTGTGTGTTACCAGAGGCCTTGAGCCTGAGGGCATATAGTTTAATGATTTGGAAGTTTGGTGCAAGTTGTTCTTGTATGTCCAACATCTCTTGCCTAATGAGATGTTTTTTCTGGTGTTTTATTTTAGAAATGTGTCTGGTTTTGGTTATTCTTAACAGTATGAAATTCTTCTTTGAGATAAAGACCACTCAATTCCCATATTAAAAACAAACAAAAAGAAATGTTAGTTAGAATTATTTGTATTTGGCACTTCAGTACAATGAAGAATAACCTTTTGAATAGGTTTAGTACTTCCAGGCAATTTCTTCTTAGCCTAATATTTAATTTTGTTTTGTTTGAGCCTTCTGTAATACTCTTGCATTGTGTTCTGATAAGTTGTCTGCCTCAGAATACATGAAAGAAATATTTGCTGACCGCTTAAAGAAAGGTACAGTTTACTCATTAGAAAATATAATGAATATGCATATGTAGCAGAATCATTACATTTCTTTTCAGTATCTCAGCCTTTTTCATGTCTTTTATTACCCAAACCCCTACGGACCAGCAGGGTCACGGTTTTCTTAGTTTTCCCTTTGAAGACAATTTTTTTTGTTGTTTCTACAGGCAGCCCACTTCTACACACTTCACACTGTTTGTGTTTGAGCAGAGTAAGGAATTCCCCTTTTACCAATGTGGGCCAACTTGAGAAAATTTTCCCATGTCCATTACTGTGCTTTGAGGAAGTCATCCTTGTAGGACAACCAGCCCTCACAGGACTGGCTCTGAGCAGCTCGTAGAACAAGGCGAAATCTGTTCTTTTGAAAGTGCAGGGTTGTATTTCTACTGTCCGTGTCTCTTAATTCTTTCAGAATCTTAATTCCACTATGTCATGGTGGAGATGCTGGTCTGTTGTAATCCCCGTAAGAAGGGCATGCAGGCTCTGTAAATTGTAATTTAAAGTGCTGCTTCTTTAGTGAGTATTAACTTGAATAAAGTAAAATAAGACAGGTAATCTTACATCCCTTAAAATGCTGGGAATCTTCAGTTGTGCAGCGTCAAAATGGCCTTTGATCAGAGTGCAGTATACTGTGCAGACCAGTCTGTAAGAAGAGGTTTTTTCATTATTTTCATTATCCAACCTGTTACAGGATTCTTTTAAAAGAAAACTCCTGATCAATTCTGTTGTCAAATAGAAAGATGTTCTCAGGACAACTTCTTGCTACATCCCTAGATAAAGGCAAGGCCACACAGATTATGTAGCTTCAGATGCTGAGTGGGAGCTGCTTGCAGGCTCCTCTGGTACAATGAGCTGGCTGAGTTTGTCGTGCAGTCCAGTCAGCTGAGCCTGGGCCACCTCAGGTGAACTCTAATGTGCATCACTGGTTTCTCCATGTACAGTGTTCTTCTGGTTAGGGTCCACACACATTGCCTCTGAGGTGATCATCAGCCTTCACATTCCTGTTGGTTCATTGATCAGTGTCAAGCAATTGCCTTCTCCATTTTCCAAAAATCTGATTGTCTCCATCATGCTGTATTACCCTTGCAACAAATGTTGGAATGCTCTAAGTCCTCCGTGAAAAATGGACTTTTTGGTAAGGCTTCTCTTAAAAAGGCTGTATCTATCTATTTTGCTCTCTTCAGAAGGTGCTTTGAAGCAGGTGTTCCCTCTAATGTAACCTGTGTTGTTCTGTCTTCTAGCCCTCATGCAAAAACTTTTGACTTGTTTCTTAGCTATTTCAAAGCAAATGTACGTGCATTCAAGCATCCTTCTCCTTTGCAAGGATCTCCTTGCTTTCTTAGGATATTTGAAGGAAGATGAGCTGTGTCTGTTGTGGCAGTGCTCTGGTCACGCAAGCAATTCCACTACATTTTCTGTAACCCTAAAGAGTGGTTTCATCATCTGGGATGACAGGTAGTTCAGATCATGAGTACTTCTAGAACTGTGCACTGATTCTGGTTCCTCCTGGTTTTTTCTCACAAATTTTATGTGAAGCAGCTAGGACCTGGTCATGCCGCTTTCATGGAGCGAATGAGTATTTCATACTCAGAAAATTTGGGTTTTCTCTAATATTGTCGTAAAAGCAGAGTTCTGAATCTCCCTGGTGGATGTTAGAATCCCTTTTCTGACTCTTGTATCTGCTGATGTTATTAACACCTTTGCACTTCAAATCTGCTAACCATTTTTATGTTGTTGAGTTCCCCTTTAGTGTTAAAAGGTAAGTGTACTTGTTTGTAAAAGTTGCAAGTTTTTTCAGTGTGTTGTGTATTTTCATGTACTTGCTTTAGATTTGGCTCTCAAGGTTCCTTAGCTCCCCAGCAGGTGCTAAGCCAAGTATTTGGACTGAAGAATACAGTCAATGCAGTTTAATGTTTATGGTATTATCTTTTGTACTGAAATGGGTACAGCTGTTTCTTGTTTTACTTTGGATTTGACTGATTTGACAGTAGTTCCTGTTTGGTTGATTGAGAAATAAAATGATGAGTAAATGAAAAATCTGAGTTCTCAAAATGAGACCAGATTGCTGCCTGTGTTCTTTCCCCTCAATGCTACAGTCTTTCATATGGTGAAGGTAGTACGAATTGATTTCAAATTTTATTCAATTCAAATCAAATCAAATCAAAAAAAAAATCAAAAAAGGCTGCTGAGTTGAAGAACACAATAGCACTGCCTGGTATTTGAGCCCTGGGATACCAGCTGTGCTGATCTGTAATTTTCTGGGTTTTGGTGTTTGTATTTCACCAAAATTTCTGTGATACTGTGAGTTAAGGAGAGGTATTCCTGTCTTGACAGAAGTAGACATCGCTATTGTTATATAAGTATGATATTGGTATTCAACATTTTAATGATTTGTCTGATGGTAAATGTTAAAATACTGCTGTTAAAAGATAAGGAAAACAGACTGCAGTGGTAAGCATTTAGCATTACGTGCCAAGTGATTCTGTTCAGGGAAAGCATATTTTAAATATTTGTATTTTTTTCATATGCAATGGACTTTCAAAATCAGAAACTTTCAGCAAAATATTAATGATGTAAGGAGCATTTTCAGTGCTTGGTTTTATCATTTCAGAGTAAAGCTGAGAACTGAGAAACGTGTAGACTTTCTCCAATCTAATTCCTGCACCTGGGGAAGACTAACCCCAGGGCTGGGGGCTGACCTGCTGGAAAGCAGCTCTGTGGAGAAGGACCTGGGTGGGAGTTGTGGTGGACAACAAGCTGGCCATGAGCCAGCAGTGCCCTAGAGGCTGAGAAGGCCAATGGGATCTTGGGGTGCATTAGGAACAGCATTGCCAGCAGGTCAGGGAGGTGATCGTGCCCCTCCACTCCCCCTGGTGAGGCCACGTCTGGAGTGCTGTGTCCATTTCTGGGCTCCTCAGGATGACAGAGACATGGAGATCTTGGAGTGGGTTCAGTGGAGGTCAACAAAGATGATTGAGGGATTAGATCATCTCTCTTATGAGGAAAGGCTGAGAGAACTGGGCCTATTCAGCCCTGAGAAGAGACAACTGAGAAGGGATATCATCCAGTATCTGCAGGGAGGTGTCAGAGGATGGGCCCAGGCTCTTCTCAGTGGTGCCGAGCAATAGGACAAGAGACAGTGGACAGAAACTGATGCACAGGAAATTCCACCTGAACATGAGGAAGAACTCTTAACTGTGTATGACTGAGCACTGAAACAGAAGGCCCAGAGAGGGTGTGGACTCTCCCTCACTGGAAATACTCAAGAACCATCTGGGCACAATCCTGTGCTATGTGTTCTGGGATGACCCTGCTTGAGCAGGGAGGTTGGGCCAATGACCCACTGTGGTCCCTTCCAACCTGACCCACTCTGTGATTTTGTGATATACACTAGAATGGCTATTTTGTGTCAGATGATTTCAGCCAGCTCAGTATCTTAAACCTGATTTTATTAGAGGTAAACAACAGATGAACAACAGGGCTGGTGTGATGTGATACTCCCCACAGTATTCACAGTGTCTAATTCATACAGTGCTACTGGAAAGTCATTATCATCAGAATATTCTAGCACAGAATATGTCAGCAGTGTATTTTTTAATTTCCTTATCCTGTGCCTAAAGCTGCCTATCCTATAGGTCTTCTACTTGCCAATGTGTCTTGTTTAAAGTATTAACTGATGTTTCTGCATGCTGTGTATTCTGTCCTTATGTATTTTTTAATATACCATCAATTTACATATAACTATCCATTACCTAAAACTAGGTAAAAATACAGTGCCAAATCATATTGATTCATGTCTAAGATCTGACATATTCTCTCATTGTTACTATTGCTGTCTCGTTGTTGCCTCTGTTTGGTTACATCCGCACATTTTTTGCTGATTTTTTCTTTGATTTTTGTATGTAATTAAAAGCAGTATGCTAATTTTCTCAATTAATCAAATGTGGTTTGGCTTTGTGGCAAGATTTTTGATTTTAATTGTTCTGCCAGGGTTAAAATCTCTGTGCAGCATACTGTTTTCTTTCAGTAAGGGCACCTCACCTATGCAGTATTACTGCATTAATGCTGTTGTTTCTCAGGCTAAAGCATGACATCACTGATGGTTTTTTGTGGGAAAACTTGTGTAAAACACATACAATGAACACGAGACTTCATGGAACCTCTGAGTTTGCCAGTAGTAAATGTTTGCAGTAGTCGAAGTTGAGATCTGTCCGAAGTATTATGTGAAGAAAATAGAGCTATTAGGCAAGCGGTAGTGCTGAAAGTTGTATTAACTCTTTAATAACCACTTGCTTCAGCTTCACTATGAGGCAGTGAATAACCTTTTGAATTCCTTACAGAATTCTGGTGTGAAATGTTAGATGCAGAGTATTTGTTTCATGGACTTCCAGACTACTTCCATGGCATTCCCTTGAGTGCAGCAGTAAAAGGCAAGCTCTCACTTGATTAGTGCTGATTCACTTCAGTTATTGCTTTCCTATACATAGAAGTGACATACAATGAACATCTATAACTGGTCATTGTGCAGGGTAGGTGTGAATGTGGTATTGACAGTTTTTAAAGCTTTCATTTTTCATTGATGAATTGTGACATTTGTCTTTACCTGAACCTTCCATAGTCCCCTTGGTGCCCTCTGGCAGGGGGAAACGGACAATCAGATTAGAATTATATTAATGTATTTTAAATATCATCTATGTCAATAAAGTCCTGATTTACATTCAAGTGGAAAATTCATATGTATACTGTGGCTGCTCCTAAGATCGGATAGTTGTGCAGAATGGGGCATAGAAACTGAAGTTGCTGAGTTCCCACAGTTTGACCAGACCACTACTAATTCAGTCTCCCCTCTCACCCCCGAGATGGGCTATAATATTCTCTGTATCACAGTATTGCTGCCTTTTATTTCTTTTCGTTAAAATCTTATTCCCAAATCTCTCTCTCTCTTCAATATTTTTTAAAGAGTTGTTTCATACTACATTTCTTAATAAAAACCATTAAAGTACTAATTTTGAGGAAGCAGCAGATTGTAAAATGTCTTACCCACACTAGTGGGAAAAAAAAAAATTAGATCTCTGTTTGGTGTTGTCCTGTTTTCTTCGAAATCTGAGTCCTGGGATTAACTGAAGTAAACATTTGGATTCACACTTGTAAGGCTGTGTAGGATGAGGGGATGAAGTAAGGTAGTCCCAGATCTTTTTTTCATTGTTTCTAATGTTTTCTGTCTGTTACTTCTGCTATACATTGCTAAGATATGCTTTGTTTCAAGGTTTTATTTAATTTGATCTTATAAAAAACCTTGCTATCTTTATCAGTCAAATACAGTGATTTCTTTAAGTGGGCCTGGCCAGGGTTCAACAAAGTGGGCATGAATTTATTAAATTACCAGAGGGAATGGTAAGGGAGGCTTAGGTTGGGTATCAGGAAAAGGTTCTTCACCCAGAGACTGGCCAGGCACTGGAACAGGCTCCCCAGGGAAGCGGTCATGGCACCAAGCCTGACAGAGTTCAAGAGGCATTTGGACTATGCTCTTGGGCACATGGTGTGATTCTTCGGGTGTCCTGTGCAGGGCCAGGAGCTGGACTCAAGGATCCTTGTCCTTTCCAGCTAAGGATATTCTGTGATTCTACGAAAGTTCATTTTTTTGTTATTAACATAAGTCACTTTGTAGCCATATCGATGGAGTGGTGCTGCTTTGATGTCTGCAGTTGTGCTGTGCTGTTTCCCTTTTGAGTGTTTTATGACAATCCAGACTGGTGTTTGAAAGTTCCCCTGTAGGATACTCCATTCCCTTACCTCCTCCTTTGTGTTTGTCATGTTAGGAACCCTGCTCAGATATGGGTGGTGTTCAGTACCAAAAATTCTCATTCCGTCTCTCCTTTGTTCCCAAAGGCTAATATTTAGAAATGAAAGGTGGAGGGCAAAGATAAGAGAGAGAGCTTTCAGAGGGGAAAAATTAACTTGCTGTGGAAGGGGGCACTAAGACTTTTTTTTTTCAGATGTGTTCAATTTAAAGCAGTACAGTGTGAGGGTGTTTGCTCTCAGTACCACAGGTTAGGATGGCTTAAGTTGTCTTGTCCATTATAACATTTCATACAGCACAAAGCTGGGGTGCAGAGACGCCTGATGCTGCTGAAGTTCGTCAAAACAAGAAGGGTGAGGGAGACAAACAGGGCGTCCACCCTTGTACTTCAGTAATTGAGGTAGCTGAAGGAAGCATAGAAGCCTGAGTTAAAAATAACAAGAGTGATTCATCTTACTTTGGAAGGATATGTAAAATGTGTTATTGATGGTTTTCAATTAAAATTAAGTCGAAGATAAGCAATTTGTTGCAGTCACAGTATCTAAGATCAGTATTTCTTTTAGTCAGTTTCTTCCAGTTGGTCACACTAATGGCTGTGGATTAACTACACATCTTTTGCACTTTTTCTTTTGTTTCTTAAAGAAACTAGATGTATTTTTGATAGTATTTTACATAATATGTTATATGAATTCTTGCTGTGGGTACTGGTGTTGCTAAGTGAAAGGTTACTGCCTATGCTGCAAATAACAGCTTTGCTTGGAATATTGCTGGTAAATAAACAAGCCCCTTAATAGTTGCTGCAAACTCCACCTGCAAAGGGATTATATATACACTTGGAATAATACAGGAATCGTATTCAGACCTGCAGCAGTGTGTTCTGTGGCTGCC
The DNA here is from genome assembly GCF_000691975.1 of Corvus brachyrhynchos. Classification (NCBI taxonomy): domain Eukaryota; kingdom Metazoa; phylum Chordata; class Aves; order Passeriformes; family Corvidae; genus Corvus; species Corvus brachyrhynchos. Next base: position 4,943,527 of record NW_008236965.1, on the reverse strand, counting down.
CTTAATGGCTCTTAATTGCAAGCAGCTTGTAGTGCTGTATCTCATTTTAAGGTCCTGGTAAGTGAAATCTTATTTTTAAGTCTGGATGTGATGAGCACCCAAAGCAAGACTATCCATACAAATTATTTTTTCTTGCAAAAAGTTGGAAATGTTATGCTGAAAGTTAAAGTTTAGGAACGTGACTACAGTATTTCTTAGAAGCAGCAGCAGGAGGAATTGAAACAGATGAGAATTAGAGATCTGATGTAGGGTCTTGGACCATTAGGAAAGTAGCAGTGCAAGCGAGTGAATTTATAGTTAATGCAAATTAATATATGGGAGAGGGAACAGCATATGGCTAATTATAGGGCTACATCTGTAGTAGTATGAACTTGGTTGAATATTGGATTACAATCTGGTCTTGTCATCAAATTGCAAATGACTGTGTATTGTAATTGATGCAAAGAAGATTATATTTCTAAATTTTAGGCTAATTGTTTTCCTGCGAGGGATTCCAGTGGAGTTTTTAAACTTTTCTGGGACACGTGAGCAGCTCTGAGCACTGGGTTCATCATCTATTTCTGGACACTCTGTGTATTTAAACAAAGGCCACTAAAATAGAGCACAACTCAATGTTTCAGAAGATCATTCATGTAGATTATTAAATGTAAAACGGTAAAAATGAGTTGCGATCATCTGGCTGGCATTTAAAATTACTTGTAGCAACCAAGTTGATCTAAAAATTTTAATACACTGAAGTGTCTTGAATATACCATTCACATTGCCTTATTTTCTTAATTTTTTGGTGAATTTAAAGTCTTTTTTTTAACTCAGGAGTTCTGGAAAATGAGCATTTGACAGTGTAGGTAAAACACTGACAATAACAGTGAAAACTTTCCTATCATTTCACTTTTTCTGGAAACTATAGGCTCTTCCTGGCACTGTATTTTTTTCATCAGTAAAGATTACAGTGTGTTTTTAAATAGTACGTCGTCCTTCTGAATGTCCTGGTTATTTCCTTGATTCCTGAATTTCCTTGATTACTCTCTTCTCTATAATTCCTAACTGGTGGAATACCCTCCTAAAATATAAAAAACTTTCTATTCTTTTTGAATAAAAATTCCTGGAATTTGTAACTTCTTTTGAAGTATACTGGTATTTACTTCTCATTCAAAGCCTGGATAACAATAAATGGGGAAAAAAGGAAAGTAGTTTCCGTTCATACCATTACAGCTGTTAAAATTTGTACAAACGTGTAAAATCTCATGCAGAGAATTTAATAATTGCACTTATTATGTGTGGTGTTTGATCACAGCTAAAAGCCTAACTAAGGGACTAGACAAACCTGACATCACAGTGTGGTGATCAAGAAATTTTGGATACAGTGGGAAGGCAGGCTGAGCTCTTGAATAGAAGCCACTTTTGCCAAGACTGCTTTGTGCTCTTTTTTCAACCAATAGCAGTTATTAAATGTTTGCACAGAACTGAAATCATTCTTTATGATATCTATGCCTTATACATGTGTTACAGTTCTGAGACTCTTCAAAACACATAGTTCTTTTTGCTGTGTGTAGCTGCACCTGCACCTGGACAATAAAGCTTGATGAGTCTGCTGCTTGCTTTTTTTCAAGAATCAATTTTTTTCCAATGGCATGCTAGCTTCTCCTTTTCTAAAGTATGTCTATTTAAGCTGCTTCTGGTTTAAGATAAAACCTAAAACATCCTCTGGTTTTATAAAGTATTTGCATTTTTTCTATCCCTGATTTATTTTAATTTAAATTGCTAAATTAGCCCAATCTTTGTGCAAGTTCCTTTTAAGCCCTAACATCTTAGAACATAATGGCTTTACTTTGCCCATTATGAAAAATCACCCACTTTATGCAATTTTATTTTCACTTTTTCGGATGTGTAGCAAAGTGAGGATTTGTTTCTGAACAGAGCAGGTAACTCTTTTTTGGAAACAGATACCAGCATTGCTGTCCAATTTTATAGTTGCTTGCACCTTAAAAACTTTGATAAGGCATCTTCTGTCTCTTTCTCCATGTGAAGAGTAGTTTCTGTACAGTACTGGGGTGTAGAAAGATTAGTATTATGAAGTTCAGTGTCAGTCTTGCATAAAGGGAGGGTGAATATTTGCAGTTCTTGAAGTGAAATGATTGTACTCGTGGATGGCTATTCCTTCATGGTTTCATTCACATGTACCCTCATACCCACACACTTAGAAGTATAAAGGGACGTGTGTGTGCTCATGGGAGGTGTCAGATTTGGGCAGTGTCTCCAGTGTGCAGAATGAAGGACAATGGTAAGGAGCTTTCAAGTCCCCACTTCATCTCTGAAGTTCCTCTGGGTGGTGATGACAAACTAGTTCTTACATCTTTCGTTTATGTGTTATGTTTAGATGTTGTCTGTTGTTATGGATGGTCCTTAGCTTCAGTCTTGCTTTCTTGAACTTCCAGGGGTCTGTTTTCTGCTTTTCCTTGTTTGGAGTTTGTGTTTGAAAAGTATGTTTATAATCTGTTTCCCTGATAGGCTAACAGAGGATAGGCTCATATATTATGAGCTGCAACCTTGTGGCCATCCTCCTGTTGGGATGCATGATCTGCTTGTGAGTCAGCTGTGCTGCAACCTTCTGGGCTTGGCATAATGTTTTACTCAATTTTACTATTGGAGCACCATCCCATGAACAGTTTTCTTGGTTATTAACACTGTTTTCTCTTGAAACCTTGTTGTGCAGTTTCTCCTCATGCTCATGCATGCTTGTGTGTGCACTCTCTGAGTGCTTCCCCAATATCCTATTCATACTTACCCTGATCTGTTACACACTTCTGCAGCAGAAACAAGATGCCTATGTTCTCTGGAAGGGTGGTGGTTCTGTTTTCGGTTTTTGGCATAGAATTGTGCCTTGTTAAACAGCTCTCCTAATCTTTCAGTCTAGAAAGAATCGTTATAAAATTGGGAAATCCTTCCCAAATGTGTTTTATGATGCATGTTTTTCATACAGTTCTAAGAACAGAAGATTACTACATATTCCAGTGTGCTGAAAATTATTTGCAAAACAGTTTTCTTAGACATAACTTTGGCTGAACAGGATTACCATTATTATTGATTTTCCTTTGGGTTGTAGATGGGCTTTAAAAAAATTGTGGTTTTGGGGTATGACAGAGGTAGGTGACATTTGTAAGTGTAATAATGCATTGAGATGTGGAAAGATGAAATGCTGTAGGACCTAAAAAACTCGACTGGTTACACCTACCTCTTCTTTTGACGGTATGCATCTTGACCAGGAGGCAGGCTATCTTCTTGAAATCAATTAACATTTCCAGCAGAGATGGAGTAATGCCATGTTTATGCACAGAAATATGTTGCAGGCAATGCCATCTGCAGAGCAGAGCTGACTAGCTGCTGCTTCTACAGGATCAAGTTTCCTGTGACTGTGTGAAAAACTCAGAGTGGTGCCTACCTGTTTTTTTCCCCTCAAAGCATCAGCCAGTGAAGAATGGTGTTAAGAAACAGATACAAGATAGTATCTGATGGAATTGCACCCTGGGCTCTGAACCTGCTCTAATTTTGTAAGTCCTTCCTGCTTCCACTGCTATAAATGTTGTAGTGCTAAGGGACTATTTGAGGAGCAAAAGAGAATCAGCAGCAACTTCCCCAGTGACTTTAGAAAGGCTAAACATAGGCCAAACAACATCCATCCTTTGGGCTTTAGCAGGCTTAAGAAAAAAAAAAAAGAAAAAAAGTGAGGGAGTGGCATTTCTCCCCAGAAATTCTGGGGTGTAGTGCCCCCTTCATCCATATCCCTCAGATAACATAAAAGAGACTGCAGACCAGATGTCTAGATGATGTCAGTATCAGAGAAGCAAATCAAGGGTGATCAGCCTGTCTATAGTATTTCTTGGTTTCTATTCAGTAGGGTTCTCAATTAAATGGATAGTGTTTAATTTATACTGCTGAAGATGAGCTTCTGTTGCTTTACCAACATCCTTCCAATTGCACATGTGCACGTGTAGATAGCTGTGTGAGTGTCTATATACACACACACATATTTGTTTAGTTAATGAGTTACAGCAAAGTGGTCTCTTCTGGTCAGTTTTAGAAAATGGTACTAGCCCATTCCTTCTGTTGCTTCTTAGCAGATTTTTGTATGTACTAGTTATCATGTTGTTACACTGATCCTTTTCATTTTTATGGATATAAGGAGAACTGTACACTTGTGCCTCAGTATAAAATATGAATGGCAATAAATCTGCTGTTTTATCAAAGTATTTAGCAGGCATGTACAAGGCTTTAACAAAATATGAATAAAAATTTCACAGCTAAGTCTTGTGATTATATTTTCTCAGCTTTCACTTGTCTCTCCATCTGAAGATCATGTTTCAGGAACCTTCTGAAAATGTATCCTTACTGCTAAAGTGTCTTGTGGTTTTTTCCTAAATATGTTTGTGTGAAGGAAAACAATCTTTTTACCACTTCTGAGCTATTAAAAGAAAAATGAAAATGAAAGGTCTGTTTAGTTTTATCACTCTGTATCTACAGTAAACAATAAGACCCAGAATTTTTCAGTAGGAGAACATGCCTTTTCTGAACATATCTGGCTAGGAATCAAATTATGAGGCCATAATTTGTTCTTGCAAAGAACAAATATGCGGAAAGAGAAAAGTAAAGGAAAAATTAGGTATCTCTTATCTATGGATTTGTTTGAGGTTTTTCTGTTGATTTTTAGACTAGGATAGGTTAACAATTAACGTTCCTCAAGGCCACCTTTTTATTTTTTGAAGAGGTGGTGATAGTTGACTAGTCACACAGTACTACCTGAATGAAACCTGTGTGATGAGGCTAATTCTTTTTTTTTCCTATGAGGATTTTAACTGCATTTAGAGTAAACAATTTATTCATTTGCCAGCTTTTTATATATATTACTAGATATCCAGAGCTATTGGTATATAATTTTATATTGCAATGTTGTTCCGTTTTTTAAAAAAAAAGAAATCACACCCAGAATCATGTTATGATGAAACCAAATCAGATTTAGCACATTCAAGCACAAATGCTAGTCAACAAGCTGCTGTTAGAACTATTGTTTACTCTCCGTACTACCAGAAGGCTTGCTACTATATCAGTTTACAAAGGACATAAGGCACCCTTCCTCTGAAGCTTTGTTTTCCGTATCTGCATGTAGTTTAGACCAAGTACTGCAATGAAGCTCCAAGCTTACTTGTACAGATTTAGCTTTTGGATTTTTGTAGTAATCTTAAATCAAATCTGAAACAGCAGTACTGTTACTAAACATTAATGAGAAATTTTTCTAAGTAAAAGGTTCAAAACCTTTACTCCAGGAAGAATTATAAAACTTTTCCAATTGTTACTTTTTCTTTCACCTCTGTTTAAATGACTCTTTATAGTGCCTTGGAACTGAGAGAAATAGGGCCCTAGGAGGTCAATATATGACATAAATTCGAAATCCATATTTTTCATATAACAGCCTCTCATGTTAAATATTTGAGCTCTTGCCCAAGGATCTGATCTGAAACATTCATGTGGAAGCTTAACATAAGGAGAAAAGCTACTTCTGATGGGGCCTTACTTGCAAGTTATTTGAAGTTCTATTAATTTCAGGTAGTACCTTTAATTATACCAGAGAAAGGAAAATGCAAAGCTTATAGCAGGGATATTTATAGCTTCATGAAGATGCTCACCAGTGAACATACACTTTATTCTTTAATATGCAGGTGAAAGAAGAAGGATGAGCTTCAGAAATTCTGGTCTTGCTGCTAGCTATGCCAGATTGCTTTGTGGGATGTGAGAATTGACGCTGCACAGTTACGTTGGCAATGGGGATGTTCTTACTTCAGTAGCACAGTTTGGAATACTTTATTTGTGTTTCTAGCATGTGAATTACAAATACAATCCAATGGACTGTGATGATCTTAATGTAGCAATGCAACTCAAAGAATAATGATCCAGAGAAAGTAATATCTCTGAGGTTACTAGTCTTGATAAGATTTCTGAAATGTACCTTAAAAACATGTGCATGCATAAAAGTTTGTGCATGCAAAAATAAAACGTACAGACAGAAGGGCTGCAAAGTTAAGTAACTTGGGTGGAATTAATCTCACCCACTGTTTCAGTGCTTAGGTCTTGCATAACCAATCTCCCTCATTTATGTAAGTTGAGAGAGTCCAAAATCCGAAAAGCAACTCTTACCATCTGGAAATTATTAAAATCAGTAACCTTCTGGCCAAATCTTCTCTCCCTCCCCTGGTTTTACTAACTGTGGGGAAAGCCTTGAAAAATCACAGTGAGTATCTAACTCTTAGCTGGCTAAAGCTAAGTGAGATAGACTCAGGAAATATTTGGCGTTTTCTGTAGATTCACTTAAGTCTTTTTGAACACAGAATATAATTGTTCTCAGTTTGTATTTAGCCTTGGAGGTTGCTGTTTCTATTTTAGGCCTGGAGAAGGGCTTCAGTTTCTTTTGCATACACCAGTATTTCTAATGAAAGAATGCTACCTTTTCCCCTCAAATACTGCCTTGCTTATATACACT
>NW_008236965.1:4908866-4936951 GCF_000691975.1 Corvus brachyrhynchos | reverse complement strand
ATAATCAACCGCACCCCCCCCCCCTAATTTTCTAGACTTCTTCAAATATAAAATTCATCATGGAACACCATATGGATACCCACGCAGTTGTCACACAGCTGTCAGCTTCTAGTATTTGAGATGGCATAGCTAGTAACCTGTTGCCTTCATCCCCCGTGCATACCAGAACACTGTGGAATGAGATTCATCTGTGGTTTTAGTGGGTTTGCAGCTATTTCTGAATTCTCACCATTCCTCTGCTTTCAGTTAAATTGGGTTCCACTAAAATTTTAATGTTCACAGATTCATTTATTTGTTATGCTGGTTTTAACACTAGCTTCTGAGTCGAGGTGCTTTACCCCAGTTCTCTTTTCAAATCTGTTTTCAGGCTGCATTTGTCTGCTTTTATTTCCCAGTTTCTTTAGCCTATATTTTCCCTGGCCCTTAACTCTTCACTCTGCACTTTTTTGTCCTCACTCCTTTATTTCCACATGTATGTTCAGCTTCTCAAGTTAGCTAAATTACCATGCAACTTGTGTAGAGGCAGCCCTCCTGTTCCTCCAACCTCTGCAGCAGTGATCAGGAGGTGTTTGAGGTATGAATTTTGCCTGCTGTCTTTCTTTTAAGCAGTTTGGAATAAATTTTAATCTTAATGCTATTCTATGAAGAAGAGAAATTCTCTAAAAGGAATGCACTTTTAAATGCTCGACAGAGAAAAACAGCAGTTTTCTTAGGAGGCAAGATTTTCTCTCATTATCCAGAGAGTGCACTGTATAATCTCAGACAAGAAAAGCCTTTCTTTCTCTGCAAACCTGAATGTGGAAACTTTGAGAAGAAATGAAGGTCTCCACTGAAATACAAATCAATATACAGATTGGAAAAAACTTTTTGAATTTAATTTGCTTTGGTAAGAGTGTAATGTCAGCAAAAATATTTCTTGATGAAAAAGACCTAGAGAGCAAAAAGATGTCTTGTAAATGCCACAGAATCATTAGGGGCAGAGGGGCATATTGTTTTCTTTCCATAATACTGTTGTCTAATGCGAACTGAGGCTTGAAAATACAAGTGGCATTTCCTGTTCAAATTTATCCTTTTCTGGAGAACAACACAAAAAATATTCTCATTAAAGATCTGGAATAAGTGAAAAGGGTATGTTTGTGAGCCTTAATGCTGCTTGAGGAGAAAGAAGACACTGTATGATGGAGAGGCCATTGCATGACAGATGCTTAGGGTTAATGCAGACATCTATGAAATGTTCCATAGCCAAACCTAACAATGAGCTGACACCAGAATACCAAAGGTGTTGGTTACATTAGGTAGCACCTTTTACATACTGAATTGCATGAAGAAGACAGTGTTACACTATTTTGTGTGCCCAAAATGTGAGGAGAAAAAGTTTCCAGTTTAAAACTTTCTTCCTTTATTTATTTATTTTAAATTGGAGGCACTAACCATAAAAGTTCTCATCTTTGAGATTCTAGACAGGAAGACCATTGTAGCTTAGGCTTTCCTCCAGATGCGGAGAGCTTACCATTACTAACAAATTAATGTGTTAAAACTAAAGACAACCTCTACCTTGGCTCTTGCTTTTTCTCCAGAACAGATCTAGAATGGCTGCTTGGTATCTGAATAGGCAATTGCCACCTCTGGTGGTTTAAGGCCCACTGCAGAATACCGAGGAGTTGTTGCAGCCATTTGCACATGAGAGTTGTTAAAGTTAGGGCAAGCCATGTCTGTGCTTCTGCAGCATGGAAATGCCAGCAGCTGCTGCTGTTTATGTGCTTTTCCTTCAGCAGTGAGAGGGACAGGGGTTTTTTTACTAAGATAGTGTTAAACCAAGTAAACTAAGTTTGAGAAATCTTCTGTTGTAGCTTGCACACTAAAACGAAAATTTAGTTGGTATGTAAAAATTGTTAATATAGAATTAATAGTGGTACTTCATGATGGATGGATGGATGGATGGATGGATGGATGGATGGATGGATGGAAAAGAGTGTCTCAGATATATGGTGGTATTTTCTGGGATGGTGTTACAGCCCACTTTTAAGGAAAAAGTGGGTCCTCACAGATGGATAACAGTTGAGACGCTGTGGTTGAGAGTTAGAGGGGAGATGAGAAACTATGGCATTGTATTGGGACTTTGTTGTACACCACCTGATCAAAGTGAAGAAATGGGCAAAGCCTTCTTTAAACAGCTGATGTCATTTCTGGAACACTTGTTTTTCAGGGGGGAACTCTGATGCTTTTTTTCAGGGGGGGATTTAACTTCCCTGGCATTTCCTGGACAGGCAGTGTGGTGGGATGTAAGCAGTCCCAAAGATTTCTGGAGGGTGTCAGGGAAGCTTTCTTGATTCAGGTGATGGAAAGACCAGCCAGATTATTATAATAATTGGCTACGGTGTTTGCAAAATAGTGGAGTTCAAGATCATGAGTATATTGAGCAGAAAATGTTAAGAAAGTACAGACCTTGAACAGAGAGTCTTCAAAAAACTGGTAGGTGGGGATTTCATGGGAGGCAGCTCTAAAAAGCCCCTCTGACAATCCCATGTGAGTGTTGTAGATACCTCAGCAATCTTAAATGCTACTAGATGCCCATGTTTGGGCTACTGAATCATGACTTGAGTGACTGATCAATGTAGAGCTCTTAGAAGCTTGGAAACACAACTCACATACAGGCATCTGAATTTAGAGGTCTTTATCTGAAACTGAATTCCATCTGAAGAGTTTCAGCCTCAGGAACCTGCTTGACAAGTTTTCCTTTGGTTCACAGTAGGTCTTGTTTTACAAATTAAAGAAAATGCCTGTGAGATTGCTGATGAGAAAAAAGACAACCCCCCAAAAATTTAAAATGTGAAAGTACCAGATAAAAAATAAATTGTATCCACTGCAGAAATAAAGACTTCAAAACTAAAGCTTGAGGTGTGATAAACGTCAGAAGTTCAGCCAATCATGCTGAAACTATTTTGACTCTCAGACTTAAAATGACAATACTGAGGACTTCTTTAAAAAACCAACCAACCAACCAAAATAAGTATTTTCCAGTAAGTTCTACTTACTCATGAGTTACAAGGTGCCCAGGAAAGGAGCACTGCATTGTAATAACAGAAAGTTAGGAAATACAATGTAATTATAAATGTCTTGTTGACCTTTGCATTTGTGGAGTTAGTGATATCTTAGAGGTAGTAAAGTTTGCCTTTATACATTCTCTGCGTTGTTATCACTTGTATTCCAAGTGTTAAGATTATGCTATAAAAAGTAATTAAATAATGCTGGTATCTGCCAATGCAGTATTATGCTATTTATAAATAGCTTTCATTTTCACAATTTCCAGTGTTAACAGCCCAAAAAAAACCCTGAACAAATAGAACTGGAAGAAGACTGAGGTTTGAAACTGAAATTACTATTATTGACATTTCAGCATCGGAAGAATTTTATAGACATTTACTGAATTTGGTTTCTGTTTTATATCCATGGTTTGGATTAAGCAATATTGTCAAATTGTAAAATTATATGGTATGGTGCTACAACAGAATGAAATGAAACCCAGATTATTTTTAAAAATTGCCGCAGTAGTACTAGTTTATCATGAAAAGCTAGAATAGCTACATTTATAGTATTTAAAAGCTGTTTTTTTATTCCAGATCCTTTTCATTATATTATTGTATGCATTATTTGGGGAAATGTATTTACTTTCTTTCTTGGAGAAAATTGTGAATAAATATGAAAAATCCTCTTGGAACAATGGAAGTTTTGATGCTAACCACTATCATCAGCCTGCTAGTTAGTAGAAAATACTGAGTGGGTTCTCTTCCTTTCAAGTGTTCTTTTTAGGGTAGTATTTACACCCTAAATTAGTAGAGTGCAAGTTCTTGAAGAATGTAAAATGCATCCTTTGTAGTGCATGCCTTAGGATTCAGGTGTGCCTCTTCATAACTGTTCAAAGCAGAATCAGCTACAGCAGGTTGCTCCAAATCTTATCCTTGTGGATTTTGAATACCTTGAAGGCTCTTCAGAAAATCCCTAGTAATGGGGACATTCAAAATTGGCAAAAGTGCCTTCCGGCCCCAGCTGTCCTGTGAGCCTGTAAACTTCCTGCAGTCTGGAGAGTCCCTGGCATCAGCATCAGTGTCACTTGAGCCTGCCACTGGGGCTGGAGCCCCAGTCTGGCAGTCCATGGATACAGATGGGCCACTCATTTGGCTTACAATTTGTCTGGTAATTGTATCAGAAATGCCTGCTGTTTATGACTCCCTTATACTACACTTGATTTAAAACAAATAAGTAAGACTGGTAATGCAAGCATTGCCTGTGACATCTGAACGAACAGTAAAGTTGTTGCAAGTGTTTCTGAAGGACATAGATAAATCAGAGAAACTGCTTCAATCTGCATTCATTTAAAAAAAAAAAAGTCTCTTTCCCGCATTACCTGCACTTACTGGACATTTCCTGTCAAACTTGTAGCTCAAGGTTTCAGCCTTTTCTTGTGCTTCTTTCCCCAGTGGAATAGCTGAGGTTATATAGCTGTTCCCCTTGAAAATCTTCTAGTGGGTCTAGAGTGGTTTAAGCTTTCCTTAGTCCTCTTGTTCTTCCTCAGCCAGGAGACAGTGTGGCCATCTTAAAATGGCATGTCAAGTATGGAACTCTTTGTTCTGTTAGGAGTCTTCCTCTGCACTTAGATGGTTAGTAAATAACATTTTGCTTTCAAGAGATAGAAAATTGATTTGTGGTGATTCACTCTAGTGCTTCTTCTCAAGTGAACTCTAAAATACATATGTTAGAAAAATTCTAAGCAATTTTCCAGTAAATAAAGGCATTGTGATAACTCAGACATACTGTTCTGTCATTATTTACCAAAGACTCTGTCTCTTCCTAAAAATAAATAGGACTTTTAGATTAGAAAGTAATTTCCTGAAAGTTCTCCTATGCTAAGAGTTATATTGCTTAGATAAATCAAGTGTGGGGGTTTTAGCTGAAAAACAGAAGAATTGCAATTTTCTCAAGGGAGATATGTAAGATTGAAACAGTGAAGCACCTCTTGAGGGAACTTCTCCGGAGCTTTTTAGGTGTAGAAGAAGACATAGTATGCTATGACTTGCACTTTGTATTGTGAAACCATTTGAAAAAAGGAATGGCATCATCTTGCATATCTCTCTTTTTCTACAGAGAATATTTTATGGTACTCCACTAGATTTTGAAAGTAATTGCCAGCAAAATTGCCAGCACATAATATCAGAAGTGTTGAGACAACAGGAAGCTGTGTTCTAGTCTGTTAGTACTGTCCAAAGGTGGTAGTGTTTTAAGGCAGAATAGAAATGGAGTCAGGACAGTGTCCAGGCAATGCCTCAAGGACCTGACATAATTGCAGGTAACGATGCCTGTGACCTCTCAGAACGTGCATTGCTTGGCTTAGTTTAAAAACTTTCGTAATGACAAATGTCCCATTTGTGATACATTGATCTGACTAAAATGCTGTTATTTTCTGTTCTTGTTTTGAGAGTAACTTTAAAAAAAAAAAAACCCTGCCAAATAATTTTTCAAAGCTTCATTTTAAGCAACTCATGAAAAATGCTTTACCATCTTGTAATTGTTTTCTGGGCTTTTGTTGCCTCGTGGCTGACTGCTTAATGTTCTGTGATTTTGCTAGAATCACAAGTATTGAAAAATCTGTTCTAAATACTTTAATGTTGTAGAACATAATAATGTTTATGCAAGTCAAAGTAAAACTGGACTACTTTGTTCTGAAAACACATTAGCCATCGGATATGTTTGGCTAAATTTCGGTGATCTTTTTAATGTGTGTCTTTGTTGTGGGAAACTCAATTGTATAAATGTAATAATGGAGCTATGAGGATCAAACTAGGTTCTTGCTCACTTCTAAATAATTTCTATGACATGTAAATATTCTCTGTGAGTAGAGAATGCGATTGATTTAACTTTTTCTAACAGAAGTTGAGTTTGGGCCTAAACAGCCTCACACTTGTACAGATAGAAATCATGAGCTAATCACAGAACATGCCATATCATATTTTAATGTGTCACTTAATATATCAGCATAAAACTCTGATGTGATGTACTAGATAGTGCTTGAGCAGCACCAGCTGAGTAAAGGCAGCAGTATTCTGCTTGTGTATGGGATGTGCTCAGTATTGACTACTGCTATCTCTGTTCATGTTGTTGATATTTATACACATTTGTTCTTTCAGTTGCTTAAAAATTCCATGCTTGAGAAATTCTTGTAATCATATAGGGTGAGGCAGTAAAATTATAGGTGAATGATGTAGCTTTCAGAAGGTTGGAATCTTATCTGTTTTTCAAGAATCTTGTTGTGTACCTATGCTTTGTGTCAGATTTTCCATGATGTGCAAAAGAAAAAAGGAAAAAAAGTCCTAACAGAAACCTTTGAAATAAAATAGGGACAAATATTTGAAGAGATTTTTTTTTGCAACATGACATTTTCAAGAATAGGATATGGTTTCTCTTTCCAGACAATAATGGTTGTAGTTCTAAGATCTTGATTTAGGGTAAGCAGCATCGTGTTCCTTGAGTATTCCCATCAAAGATCTTTCAAGAAAACAACAGAGATACATTACTCTGCTGTTCTGACACTTGTCTTGTGCCACATATAATTACATATAATAAAGGTGACTTATGTAATATAAATTTTGGAGAGACAGTGGGAAAACAGAGGATCTCTGTCCTTTAAATGAAGCAAAATTAAATGGCTTTGAATTAGAAACTCTTCTAGTTTGATAGTGGTGACAGGAAACACCAGCTATGACAATCTTGTGAGGAAACCTCAGGGAGAAACTTGTGGGTGGGAAGGAGCATAGCAGTGAAAATGCTCAGCTCTCATAGCCATACTCTCCTCTCATCTGTGGTTAAATGGGCAGAGGGTAAAGCGTGTGTTTTCTCCAGAGGCAATTCCCACGCTTATTTTGAGGTATAGGAAAGGACTGAGCCCTAATATGAAGTGATTTTTCTCTCCAGGGCTGGAGGTACCCTTTTCCCACGAACAGGTATCTCGTTCCTGTTCCTCTCTATCACTATATTTATATGTGAAGGAAGAACAGAAATGTTTGTCTTAGCCTTATTAAAAGGTATTAGCAGGTTTGTACATGAAGAGATATATTTTGCCTCTTTTTAGACACATGTGATCATGTAGTCTGAATAACGCCTTTCTGTACATCCTTAACTTCTACACAAAGTCTTTTCAGTAACATTCATCTGTTGTTGCATGTTTAATTGTAAAACAGTGTTCTTTCTGTAGTTTTAGAACATAGAATGTTTATAATATACATGCTCAATAATCAGAGGTAATGCCAGTGTTATGAGAGATTTGACTTCTGTGTTTGCAAATTTGCTGTTGTTGTAAAGTGAAATATAGAGGCCATATTTTTTTTATTAGAACGTGGTAATGAGATGCTTAGTAATAAATGTAGCTGAGTGAAGCAAAATTACAGCTAAGCAAACTCAAATTTTCCTACTTCATAATATAAGCTGGTAGTAGTAAGTAGTAGAGATCAGAAAGGATTATGTGAGTTTTTTCTTTCTTTGACATTCATTGAAGTCAAACATTGAATCAACTAGACCAGCTTATCTACCTAGATGATACATTCAATTGTCAATGACAATTTTCATGCTAGGAGTTGGATACTGAGCTATAGCATAAGAAGGTTTCCACAATCAGGCTGAACATTGTTTTCGGTACTGTTCTGCTTCGTAGTACAGTCTTGAAAAAATACCCCTTGAAATGCAAAAATAAATATTTTAATGAGTGACAGTTCTATTCTGGAGAATTCCAATTTGGCCTGGTTTTGAAATGCAGAAAACCAGATCCACAAAAGAGCTCAGATTTCCAAAATGTCTTTCAAGTAAATGTTTAAGTCACAAAGTCCAAATTCAATCTATAAAGAACCTTTCAGATTTGCCCAGGAGTCTGAATTATCACTATTGAATTTCTTCATTCCTCAAAACTGTGTTTTTCTTTGTATCCCCCATTCTGTCCATCTTCTCAGGGCTCAGCAATGTGGTGTCTGTGTGCTTTGCACCAAGTGGCTGTCAGTACTTGTTTGAAACTTATTTGAATCAGAATTGCTGTCTGTATGAGGATGCATTTTATAGCTCCTGTATTTCTTTCAGTGCACTTAGCTATTGCTTTGAGAATAAAAACACAGACTTTTTATGGTAGCTGGAACATTTAAAATTTTTTCTTTTACTTCATGTGAAATAGGCATGTAATACTAATGGATAAATTTGGTTCATCTGCAAAGTGGTGTATGCATGCTGTCTAAACATAGGCATATTACAGTCAGCAGAGGCTTTTGAGGGCAATTATAGTGTTCCTTTTCTGAAAAATCTTTCAGAGGCTTAATTAGCCAGAACACCTACCAGTAGATACCAGAAGTCAAATAAACGAAATTTACTCACCTTCTTAATGTTCCTTCATAGTCCTAGTAACTATTACTATTATTGCTAGAGTTAGAATTAATAAATATAACAATACTATAACTCAGTAGTAGAAATATAATTAGTAAAATAGATTGTTCAGTTTGAGACCATTCTTTCCAGGTGCTTTTATTTTAATTGGGATCAGGTATTTTACAGGTTCATGTGTTACAGTGACTTGAAATGAAAAATGGAGTAAATGTTTGTGTTACTCGATAACTGGCTACGCACATGTCTTCAGGTGCTCCAGAGGGGCTTCATTTTTATTGCTGTCCTCCAATCTGGCCTTTGTATGCTATTAATAGTGGGATGTTGTTGGTTTGGTTTTTTTTTTTTTTAACTGTAGTGTTTAGTGAAGGCATGTAAGGTAGATCTAGCTCATCAAGTACCCAGGTAGCCTCCTGCCTGTCTGCTCACAAGCCCTTACTCTGTGACTTTAAGGCTTCCTCCACGTCCTGTTGCTAGAGTTCAGTTACTGCATCGTTGTATGAACAGACCTGAACTAGGCTACGTTTGTTGGCAATGTTTTGTCCATGTGCTAAATGCATTCTTTATTCCTGCTCACACAAAAAGAGAGAAACTTAGGAGAAAAATGTGACCTATGATTTGATGAGTAGAGAATGCTAGAGGAATGCACAGGCAGGTGGACATTAGGAAGTCACCACTTATGACTGTACAGTAAGCATGGTTGAACACTGCCAAATACAGTTACTGATTCCTGTTTTGGGTAGGTTTCCCTAAAGGTGACAAATTTTTAAAAGGAGGCACAGAAAAGCTACTTTCCTAATACTGTATTCTTCGTGGGTATTTGAACTTTGAAGCCCAAAAGCTTTTGGCAGCCAAAATCACAGGTCTTACTATAAGCCTTAGCCACATACTGGCACAGTATTTTCATTTCACCTCATAAAGATAAGCACCCATATTCATACTGTGGTCACATAAAAGATTATTAGAACTTCAGAATAACTAGGAAACAAGACTCCCAGGAAAAACACTTCTGAAAATTTCACTGGTATATATTACAAGGTGTTTAAATATGAACTTTTGGCATTTAACTCTGTTGCTTTTTTGCTGGGGTTCCTAATTGTGAAATATCTGCTGCATGTGGGTTTGTATTGCACTTGGCCTGATCACTGAAATATTTACCAGATTTTCAATTAATTTTTTTGCATTGTGAAATTCCTTTTGAATGCTTCTTTTTTTCTTCCTGTGATGCTCAGGGGGAAAAAAAAAAGTCAAGAGAAAATGCACAACAAATCTTGCTCATTTCCATTTCTTTTCTTTTACAGGAGACACATGAAATTGTGGCTATCAAGAAATTCAAAGACAGTGAAGGTAACCTTTTCTGCTGCATGATCTTTAGTGTCAGTAACTATGTTGCTAATATCTCTCCAGTTAAAATGAGAAGTCTCATATAGCAAGATATGATTTTAAAAAGGTAATGCTATATTAGCTCTGTGAATATTTAACGCACTTGATCTTTCATACCTTCCTAGAGCCTGCATTATACACTCTAATTAGATAACTACATTTATTTCTTGGTGCATCTGTCTTAATGTGGCTGAGATTGTGGTGCTGTACATGGTAGTAAGATCTACCGTTTGGAGATCGGATGTGACCAGAAAATGTAAAAAACTCCTCTTGTAATACTGACTTGCAGAGTCCTTGGGTTTTATAACCCTTCATCTGTGAGGGACGATCTAAATATCAGGGGAACTTGAAGTTGTAAATGGAGGAGATTGAAAGAAGTTGTTGAGAAATTCAGTCACATGAAGCTAAGTCTGGGAGCTCTCAAGGATCCATGGAGAGAGCTGGGTGGTGAGGCAGCAGCTCTGTCCTCACTTCAGTGGCCTTCAGTCTCCTCAGGAAACTTGCTCTTTGCCCCCTCACAGCAGACCCTGTGTACTCTGCAGCATTGCTGAGTTTACTGAGAGGGAGGAAGAGCCAACTTCTGCAAGGCTTAGTGTTGCTGGCAAAGAGGAAGTCAGGACGCACAGAAATTATTCTGAGTGCTACACACACATGTACCTCACCCAACAGTAATAAACCCAAAGAACCTGGGTCTCTGACCCACGCTTGTTGGGGGACAGGGAATCACCATATCCTATCCTAGGCAACACTGGCAATCAACCATGAGAGCAGCTGTGTACCTTGTGTACATCGTAAGTCAACCCTGAGCCCCAAAGGGCTGCACAAAGAGATGGAGAAGTGTGAGGTGTGAGAGGAGTCATCCCAGTGTGATGCGATGCTGCTGTGGTTTGCCATGTACCGAGGCTTAGGCCGAAGGTTAGCAATGTTGTTTAAAGGAAAAGCAGTCACTATTTTGGCAAACTTTCTTTTTTGCTATTCCTACAGGATTGCTGGTGGCCATGAAGGTGGTGTTGGTTACAAGGGCTGTATTTTTCAAAGTCAGTCAGACACAGCAAAGTCTGATTTGCATCTTGTTTTGCACAGTGCGAACTCCGCTTGGCACATCGTTTTCCCAGACACTTGAAGAGTGTATTTGATAAATGTTTTAGCTCTGCTATTCAGAAATATGTTTTAAATCCCTGTAAAGGATGTAAAAGATAGTTTAATTGTGGTAACTATCTTGACCAGGTCATGAGAGTATCTCAGAATCACTTTTTGGAACTTGCTGTGGCTATTCAGTACAGATCCTAGGCAGTAAATCTCAGTATTAACCCCATAACAGGATTATTGTATTAGCTTGTCTACAAAAAAATGAAAACAAAAAATACAACACTGCTATTAGGTCTGGCTTTCCAAGGGTATTACATAACATCAGTTTACATGAGTGATGACTGCTTTTCAGATTTGTAGCTAGTTGTTTACGAGTTTCTGGAAATATGACAGAAGTTCTTTTGATGGATTTGATTCAGCCCATTTCACATCTGTCTTGTTAATATGGTAGTTCATTAGAAGTTTGAATATACTGTAATTGTTTCTATTGACATTTTTGTTTCACTGAATTTTTGCCGTTGTTTGACATATGAATACTAAATGTGCTGGAAAGTGACTGTCTTGTTATAGATGAGATTATGCAATCAGGCTGATGCAAGCCAACATCAAGCACTCAGTTTTAAAATGAAAAGATTTAGATTGCTCTAAATTATATATTTTTTAATCAAAACATTTGTGATTATAGTATTTTGTTTTCCTTTTCCCTCCTGCTGCACTTCAATTTTTTATTTTTCCCCTTTCTCTTCTGATGGTGATTAATGTGTTTGTGTGACCAGTGTTATTTGCTCTCCCCTGCAAACTTGTTTTTGCTTTTTTGCCTTGGAAAAACAATTTCTCTTCCTTGTTGGTTCTTCCTCTGTCTCTAACTGTCTTTGTGGTACATGACCTGCAAATGTGATTTAGCTTCGAATTTATGCAAGCGTTTCCCATTTAGTAACTCTATGTTGTGGATAACAGTTCTATGAGATTACGTATGCTGTTTCTATATGTGCATGAGCAGATGTACTGAATTAATGGTTTTAATTTTACTAAATGAAAAATAAAACCTAATATAGTCAGGTTTACTTCACATATCATTGCTAGTATCCTTTAGAACCTAGTTAGTTCAGGGCCCCTTAATGATAAGCAGTGTATGAAGCATTAGTGAAGTGCTCCTCCTTTCTTGAACACCTTTCAGACAACTAAATTAATTGTCAAATCAGTTAAATTAAAATTAAACTACATTGACAAAACAGTTAAATTTGTTGACTCCTCTGAATTAGATTCAAGACTTCGTTGCATCAATACTTATGCTACTTCCTTCTGTGGCTGCTGCACTGGTCTGGTATTGCTGAATTTCCTTTGAAAGATGTGAGGAACGTACAGGACTTAAAAATCTGTGCTTCAGTCTTAAAATTTGTCATGGCTTTTGGAAAATAAAATTATTTCAGAATCAAATACATTTGTTTGGCACTGTTCAAAGATGAGCTTTGCATTCCAGTGTTTCTGCTGAGGACAACCTTCCCAGTGCTTTGTGTGTGTGATGTGTGTTTGTGGGGTAGAGCATGTACACAGAATATTTTTTTGAAGCATATTAGTTCCCTTCATAATGAAAAAAGATAAAAATGTAAATTATTTGTTTCTTATGACTTTTTCTGCCACAGAAAACCTTTCTGGTACTGATGGGAAACCTGTGAGGGTTATATAATGAGCACAGTCATCATTTACCTCTCTTCCAGTGCAGAAGTATGCAGACAACAGAAAGTCCACACTGGAAAACAAGCTGTAATGTCTAAAACCAGAGAATTTAATCAGGGGTTCAAAATAAATCGTTATAACTCTTGTTACTTGGAGGGTTTGTTTTGTTTTTTAATCAGCTTATTCTGTCACTTCTACTTTGCACTCTAGAAAATGAAGAAGTCAAAGAAACCACTTTACGAGAGCTTAAAATGCTTCGCACTTTGAAACAGGAGAACATTGTGGAGCTGAAGGAAGCCTTCAGAAGAAGAGGAAAATTATATTTAGTTTTTGAATATGTGGAAAAGGTGAGTTGAGTTTGTAGTATCCTTGCCACAGTTAAATCATCAGCTTACTGAAAATGTCTTTAAAATTGCTTTTATTTTTAAAAATTAAGCTATCCTAATCTCTAAAGAGAAGCAGCAGAAACTTTAATACAGTATGAGCTGTAATTAGACATCTGTTGTGAGATGGCAACACTGACTGCTGTTGTTTTTATGTCGTGTTGGTATTTTTTTTTTTTTTAAATTCTTCCATATGTGAACACCAACATGTTAAAAATTATGCAGACTGGAATATATATGATTTGAAGAAAAATTTCCATCTGAACTCTTTAATCCAGTTTAATTGTAAAGCTGTATAACTGTCCTGTGTTAGGTTGTGTAATGAGTGTTGACGTGGTCTTTCAAAACAAGATCATAGACTTTTGACCTTGGAATCTCTTTCAACTTTCTCCACCCTTCCCTGTTAAAAATAGGATTTGTTTGTGTATTTCTGTAACAAGGCCACTATCAATAGTTGCTTAGAGGGATTTGGCAAAGACCAGTGTCATTAACTCCAATCCTGACCTCATTTTGAAACTATTCCAAAATTTTCTTAGATTGGCCTACTAGTGCCAAGCATCCTGATCTGTTTCCAGAGAGAAACAACCTAGAACAGATTGGTCTTTGTCATTTTTGCAACCTTCCTGATGAAGGTAGACCTTCCCTCTGAATTCTAACCCTATAGCGTTTCTTCATGGAAACAATGAGGTGGTATTCAGATACACAGAGTGAAAGAAAATGCAGGTTTAAATATGACTATAGCCTTCATGAGATACTGTTCTTTTGATTGCAATTTTCATTTCATATGCTGCCAGTGTGGTGTTGTAGTCTAGCTGAGTGCTAGTCCTCTGCAGTTAATTTTCTCTCATCGAAAAATTTCTCACCCTAAATGCTATGTCTCCTCTACCTCAAGTTGACAACTTATTCTGTCATATAACTTGACTACATAATGTGAGGTGACCTATATTAGCCCACAATTTGGCAGAAATCAGTTTTTGTTTTCACCAGCAGATCAGCAACTTCTAATGTGGTGGATCTTACTTAGATCCAACATTCAAAGCTTGACTTGTTTCACCCATGTTCCTTGTCATTGTTCCAGACACATGGAATGTCTTTGATCACACACCAACTTAGAACATACATTTAATTTTCTGTTATAGTTGACTTGGCTAAGTTATCTGTAGAAGTGGGTTGAAAGAGCAACATAAGTAAAAGATATTAATTGTTCTGATAAGGGTTATATATTCAAAAACTGGTTAATATTGGTAAAAACACCGGGCTGCAATATCTAGCATTAATTGCATCAGAATAAAAGAATTTTATGATAAAGGTAGGCATCATGTACAGTTTGTACATAATGTCATTTCTATATTAATGTTCACCTTTCTTTTCAGTTAAATTTTGAAGTCCATGGACATTTCTTATTTTCAAATACCTTAAGTAGTGTTACCCATAGTTTCTTTGAAGACTATGATGTTTCTGTCTTCTTTGGTTGAAGGGAGTAGAAAGAATTAAATAAAATTTGGTGGAATAGACTAATTTTTTGTTTAACTGGTAATGAGCACTTTGTGTCCTTTGGGGAATCCTAACTCTGCAATACTGAAATCCAGATTACTTAAATTCACATTTAGTCTAATCTCCTTTATTCATCATCCCCTTAGTTAATGTTTTCATATAGGATTATGTCTTCCTGTGTTGATGCTATTATTTTGTTTTGTGTTTGTAACACTAACTTCTTGACTTACTTACCCAGATCTAGAGCCTTTTGTGTGGACAAGAATCTAACTAAAATCAATATGGTTTCTTAACAGAACATTCCTTTCCTCAGATCTGAAGTGTGTTTCTAAGAAAACTTACACTCAAACACATAAGTTCCAGTATTTACTCCCAAATTGCAAAACTTAGAAATGTTTTCAAATATCACCAAAATCCCTACTCTTTTATGTATTAGTGTTCATTAAAACATCTTTCAAGAGAAACCTCAGAAATTTTACTGTAAAGCTAAAGAAAATGTTTGTCAAAGACAAGGTAAATTTACTGTAAATGAAATATCTACAAATGCTCAAATCCATAATTAAATGAGTTATGTAAGGCAATATAGCCAGAACACTTATATTTCAGTGTTCAGACTGAAATATAAATAAGACTTTTCTCTCTTCAAGCGGGCTGATGCTGCCCATTATTAATTAATTCAGAAATCAACACACAAACTTCATTGTACTTCTAAGTGTGCAAAATTAGAGACATTTGCTAACATAATGGGAATCTAAGTGTTCTTTTTCGAAGAGGAAATTTACTAGTATAAAGAGTAAGTTTATTTTCTTTCCTGTGTGTATCCATAAAACAGTTGATATGGCCGTGGTTACTGTAGTGCCAAGATGTCAAAGATCACTATAGCTGATCTATAGCTATAGGATACTCCCTAGGTTTCTGTTTATGCCCCTGTGAGGCATTTTTATATCTGTTACTTCATTTGCACTAAGGGGGCTTGTATTGTTTTATAGCCATTCATATCCAGATACAGTTTGTGATTCATCATGGCCCTGCAGTGTCAAAGTGGCAGAACTAACATAATGAGGAAAACAGTATGTTAAAGCATTGTTGAATATTTACAAAATGCTTTGATTTGCTAAACTTTTTATATTGTCACACTGACCTGGTGTTTCTGTTTAAGCAATGTTTTGTAACTAAATGACTTTTAGGTGTCTTAGGGAAGTGGTTTAATTGCAGTCTTTTAAGGACTTGTGGTATATCTGTGGTTCACCTTTTAGGATTGTCTTCACAAGTGTTTTCTCTGGAATGAAAACACTAGGAGAATGTGTATGATTAAAATTCACTTCCTGAATGTTAAACTACTGATTTTCCATAGCTGGGCTCTGGAGCCCAAATGTGTTGCTTCAGAAGGCTGAAAGCATGTTATCTTCCAGCAGCTAGAGTATAGCTCTTTTAAATAATGTATCTTTTAAACATTTAGAATATGCTTGAATTGCTAGAAGAAATGCCAAATGGAGTTCCACCAGAAAAAGTGAAAAGCTACATCTACCAGCTAATTAAAGCAATTCATTGGTGCCATAAGAATGATATTGTTCATAGAGGTAAGTGTGTAGTTCTCCACATAAATAAGCCCCTTTCTAAAGGGAAACATGTTATATCTTGAACTAATTTGCATTTAACATAAATATAAGCAATTGCTTTATATCAACAGGAATAAAAATGTAAATTTGGCTGGGTCTTAAGTCTGTTGCATGACTCCAGATCGTTTGAAACTAAATTCATCTACATAACAAGTTGGCTGTCCACTGTCTTTGGGAAATGATAAGCACAGCAAACTGAAACTGCAGTAACAGACATTGTGTAAGAAAAAGGAAATTTTTTAAGCATTTCATGATGCTCAGTCATTTCAATTTTGAATCTGATAATAGAATATTAGAAGAAAAATAACCCAAAACTTAAAACTTGGTCCCCCATGTTTTAGTTCTTAAGGCAGTTCCTCCCAGCTCCTCTGAGTTTCAGCTCTATATATTTACTTTCTCCTTTAGCTTCAAGCACTTAGAGTGCATATCTTGATGTATGACTTTATCTAGTTTTATGTATTTTATCCTGATTTAATAAAATTGTATTTTTCTTTGTGACTTCGCAAGAGTAACATTTCTAATTAATGTTTCCAATAAGATAAAATTCTCTTATAGTATGCTTTTTATATTTAAGAACAGCATGATTCTAAAAATATTTTCAAAATGTAATTTGGAAAAGGTACCATGTGTATAATATAGGAATGAAAAAAGGGCTTAAAACTAGACAAGACATTTCTTCTAAACAAATTACGAGAGGTGATCAAGATGGTCATTATAACTGAAAATGTTGAGCACAACATACTTAATATTTAACTGGTTAACTGGGTAATTGAATATCAATCATTTCTTTTATTTTGCAATATGAAGTATAGATATTGGTTTTCTGCCCAGGAATATCTGTAAGCACATTTTATCTTTCCATATTTTGTTGGGAAACACTTAAAAGACTTCAAAAGGCAAAAAATTAATTCTGCCTGTTAACAAACTGAATTGCTGGAAGCTGTTTCAGCAGTTGCTCTTGTAATGCTTCATTTATGATTGCATGAATATCTCTAAATAACTTATAATGAAATAATATTTGTTGACAAAGTCCAAAATTAAAGAGAAGTTAACAGCTTTTTTTTTTTCTCTCACCCACTCAATACTTCAGATATCAAGCCAGAGAATCTCTTAATAAGCCACAATGATGTTCTGAAGTTGTGTGACTTTGGTAAGTTCGGGAAATACCTGCTGCTTATCATCTTAAAGAAAATCTCTTGCAGTGGAGTTTTGCCTTATTTTGTAAGAGTTCTACAGCATGTACTGTTTTAGCAGTCAGAATTGATTACTGCTTCAGGTTTGGGGCTAGTATTTTAATTTGAAAGATCTTTGGGATTAATTTGCATACTCTGTGAAATACCTGTGTTAACATGTCAATAGAAACACTGTATTTCTCTTCCTGTATTAGACAAGGTTTCTGCTTTTGATGTTGCTGACACTCAGCTGAGAGGAGCACAGATGATGGGCTGATTAGGAGGCTGGCGAAACTGTAGTTTTATCTGGCCTGTGTCTTAAAAGAAAAGATAATTCTTGTTTGTTTAGTAAAGACTCATTAAACTTACACTTTTTATATGTTTTTCAAACCATTGGCTTTTGTGGAATGTTATGTGTAGTTATAGGTCAATGCTTTTTGTTACCTTAATTAAGGAATCATATGTCCACCTATGATTAATGACTGAATGAGTGGAGGTCAGAGTCAGAGCTGTACATGTTATGTTAAATCTGATGTTTCCTGACCTACCAATGCCTGTTTAATGTCAGCTTTAAGGCTTTGAAGAATCATCACCCGAGTACAAGGCGAACTTTGCCCATGTGAGTAATCTCAGAAGACAACAGGGCAGAGTGTTCCAACAATCTGTATTTTTATTCAAAACACTACATAAACACAGAATAAAATATTGTTCCCTCTGAAAAGCTTACCATTTGGCTTGGCAAATAAAAGCCGATTCCATAGTGTTACCCCAAGGGTACTTTTCAGTAAGAATGATTTGAAAGCTGTCATTTCAAACCTCTGCAATTTTGAATGAAAAGAAGAACTGCTAACAAAATAAATCAAACTAGTTTTTAAGGAAGACAAAAAAGGTGTTTGTCATTTGCAGTGCTGCTTAT
This sequence comes from Corvus brachyrhynchos, assembly GCF_000691975.1. Classification (NCBI taxonomy): domain Eukaryota; kingdom Metazoa; phylum Chordata; class Aves; order Passeriformes; family Corvidae; genus Corvus; species Corvus brachyrhynchos. The sequence goes on along the minus strand of NW_008236965.1, from coordinate 4,918,806 downwards.
TTCTTCTAATCCTAAAGGCATTTTTGCTTAACCATTCAGAAACAATAACTGTTCTAGGAAGAACCTTAGAAGATTTGTTCCATATAAGTTCTTTAAATTCAGGGCCATTTATTCTGCAATGTAGGGAACTGCACAGCTCTGACAGAACACCAGGGTACTGTTGTGTGGTGCCCTCGGTGCCTTTGCCTTTTTGGTACCCACGGGCCTCCTGTCTGCACCGCTGTGGCTGCCATCCCTTACCTTACACTGATTATCAGTGTCTTGCCTGACTGATTATCCCTGCCAGGCAAACCCCACTGAGGGACCAACCCACTGCCCTGTGCAGAGCTGAACAACCAACACAGGCAGCACCTGTCCCTGATCAATGCACACCCCAGTCTGGGCTGATGTCCTCACAAGCAGGAACAGCCAGTGGGAGCATGGAGAGGAGTGGGTCCTGGTGGGAACTGTGCACCCTACATGTCCTTCCTTCCCTGGCCCTTGCCCTCCCTCTTTCAGTTTTTTTGGATGGGCAATGTCCCTGCTTGAAAGTAATGCCATTAGAGTTGTCACATGACATCAGCTGACATATCTTTGTGTGTGAACTTGTGTCAACATCCTCTGTGCAGCAGAATTGCAGGAAAATAAAAAGCCAGACAGATGGTATGGTCATGTTTTGGACATCAGTTTTTGCACTAGATAGAGATGATGTGAATTCTGCCAGCAGTGATGTGTGGTCTGTTGGCTTGCTCACGCTGTGGGTTCCAGCCACATTCTCTTTCTGCTGTTGGAAAGGATGTGCAATCACCATGAACTCAGAGTGATCAGCACAATATCAAGGAAGGCAAACTATTACAGGAATTTCTGTGGTTCTTAATGTTCATGTGGGTTAGTTATAGTTTTAATTGGCCTTTCAGTTTTAGTTGAATTTAAAATTCTGAGCAACTCTTTTAAGATGGAATCAGTTTTGATTTTTTAGTGTTATTGCTAATTGACAAAATTGCTGGTAGCTTAAGCTATTACTGTAAAATACATGTCAGAATGGTGTTAACCACAAGTGTTTCCTGAACGTGCAGAGATTAGGATATAAGAATTTGCCTTTTAGCATGATTTAACATATGCTGTCTGGCTACCTAACTTAATTCATGTTTGGAACACAGGTACTTGTCACATACAGTGTCACATTCCTCATGTACTTACAAAGAAAAGGATAATGCATCCGTTTCCAGTGGCCCAGTGGACAGCAACAGTTTGAAAAGTTCATAAATTTTTAACAAGATAGTTCTTCATAATCTTTGTGCCATGTGTTCTGTACATACCGTGCTAGATAAAATTGAGATTGGTTGTTGTGCTTGCCTGGACACATGTTGTGTGGGTGTCATTTCTGCCAATAGAAGTGGAAAAAGAGAACAGTACAAAGAGCCGATTACAGCAGGTGCATCTGACTGTTGGAAATAATTCGGTTTTCTGACTAGTGTGTTTGCTGTTTCAACACCAGGGCTTCAAAATTACTTGTTTTAGCAATCTCTTAATCTGTGTATGGCATGTAAGCATAGAAATCGTGAAACATGGGACTGGAAAAGACCTCAAGAAATCCTCTAGTTTTTCCACCTACTCAAAGAAAGGATTAAGAATGTCTGTGTCATTCTTGACAGGTGTTTGCTTAGTTTATTCTTACAATTCTGAATAATAAAGGTTCCCTAGTGTTCCTAGGCATCTATTAAAGTACTTACATGTCATTAACAGTAGAATGCCTTACCTTATGTCTAACTTAAATGTGCCTCGTTTCTCTGTAAGAAACTGACAACCTCCTCCTTTTTTTTCTTACATCTTTTTCCTTGACATCTCTCCTACCATGTTCTTAGTTGTTTAAAGTCCTTTTGTGAAATTGCTGATTTTGCTTGTTATTTCTTTCTGCATCATGATGCCTTTGCAAATGCTATTGTTTTCAGTTGCTCTCACCCAAATCTCCTCCTGTCTTCATCTTATCTATTCCTTCTCACTGTTCAGAATTTGTCTAATCTTCTCCCTAGTTTCCTTCTCTTGTTTCTATATTCCTGATACCTTAGCACAATTTGGAGGAAGGAACAATAAGCAAACTCCATTATAACCAAAAATAAAAGTAATTGTTCCCTTAAAAAGATATTACGCTTTTCTGAACTGTTATTTCTGTTCATCCTCTTTCTGCATGGTGTCATAGGGTCAGAGCAATTGAATCTATAAAATGCATCACCCAGCAGTATAGAGGTGACACTGAAGCCCATGATGAAAATTTTACTCTCTGTCTTGCCACGTCAAATCCATGCTGCACCTGGCCTGTAAAGTTGGGGGTTGATTTTTCAGACTACACTAGCTGGTTTCTGGACATAATAGCTCCTGCCTGTGACCAAGTTCTGATAGACTGGCCTGGAGGGAGGAGGATGAAACCTTGACCTGTTGATTCTTCTGATGCCCAGGAGTTTATGTGCTGCCAGGCTCATGTGTTACATCAGCATGTGTTTATTTCTATTATGTGACAACTTTTTTCCCTTCTTCCTGTCCCCATTTCAGTCTGGGGTTTCCCACTTTTTGACTGTCCTATTTCTTCAGTGTAGCTCCTGATTATCTTCCCTCTGTTCTTAAAGACATGAATGAAGGATTTTCCACTGCCAAGATTAATCAGATAGCTTGTAATTTGAAACAGAAATGGGGCTGCCTAAGCCGTTCTAAATATAGTAATGTTTTGAAAATCACTCAATCCCCATGTTAGAAGTAAAAAAAAAAAAAAAAAAAAAAAAAATTCCTTTCCAGCTTTTCTGCAGCAACCAGTAATGTTTTTCCCTTCTTCCTGTCCCCATTTCAGTCTGGGGTTTCCCACTTTTTGACTGTCCTATTTCTTCAGTGTAGCTCCTGATTATCTTCCCTCTGTTCTTAAAGACATGAATGAAGGATTTTCCACTGCCAAGATTAATCAGATAGCTTGTAATTTGAAACAGAAATGGGGCTGCCTAAGCCGTTCTAAATATAGTAATGTTTTGAAAATCACTCAATCCCCATGTTAGAAGTAAAAAAAAAAAAAAAAAAAAAAAAAAAAAAAAAAAAAAAAAAAAAAAAAAAAAAAAAAAAAAAAAAAAAAAAAAAAAAAAAAAAAAAAAAAAAAAAAAAAAAAAAAAAAAAAAAAAAAAAAATTCCTTTCCAGCTTTTCTGCAGCAGCACCAGTAATGTTCATTAGACTTTGTGGGAACAGATGTGAATTACTATTTTGGGGCAAATTTGAAATATCCGTTCCTCATCATACTCATCCCGTCTTTTAGTTTACTAACACTTGAAGTTACAGGTATCTTGCAAAAAGTAACAGCTGTAACCTATGTCATTAACAAATTTTTAACTGTTTTCTATGATTATTAGTCTAATAATAACAATAACCTTCATCCAAATTGTTACTTCAACTTGGAGTAAATTAGTATTCCACAGGGATGAGTGGAACTGGGCTTCTTCACACTAAGCTTTACAAGTCCAGAATACAAAAAAAATTCTAAAAAAAAAGATAAAAAATTTGTAACTTTACAAAACATCGTTGTATGGGAAAGGTAATTTTGGAAGCTTCTGGAAAGGAACTCAGACATAAGGCAAAACATTTATTGCATTTAAGGTGCACTTACTGATTCAGGAAATAAAGTTATGCCTTACTCTTCTTCAACACTTTGGAATTTTTATTATTTCTTCATTGTTCATGCAATAATGGAAAGACTTGTGGTGATTTCACTGAAGGGAATTTTGAACTGTGTTTTAATGTTACATCCCAGTAAGACAGCATTTGGAAATGCTGCTTCTGCATTTCAGTCCCAGAAGCTTGTCTCAATTTGAGCTTTAGTAAGGAGCCGATGCATGTGGAGTCTTGCTGCTGAGATCTGTCTGTCCTGTCTCACCTAATTGTTAATTATTTATTTGAAAACAGTAAGACTTTATACTTTTTGAAACATCAACATCTGCCCTAGAGTACTTCTACCTGAAAAATCCAGTAACATTACTGTGGTGCTTGGCTGGCTTTTTATAAATGGAGGAGAATGAAAATAAAAGTTTAAATTATTCCTACAACTGGATTTTCCAGTAGATGCACTCTTCTCTCAGCCAGTGGTCATAATCATTATGCCTTTGGACAGTAGGGAAGTTTTGGTACAATTGCAAGTAAGTAAACATTTTAAATTTTTTTGTTTTATTCTTAACAAAATGATGTGGATAAGGAAGTTAATTTGGACATGCTTTCTGATCCTAATTCATGAAGAGCCTTATTGTGAATGTGGTGCTAAAGCAGTTGGGAAGCCAAAACATGTAGGGTGAGCCAAGTGCAGATATAAACAGTTTTGCTGATCTTTCCTAGATTCCTGCATTTTATAGTTTTGGGCAGATAACCATTTTGCTTGCCAGGCCAGGGAGGGAGTGCACTTAGATGAGAGAGAATAACACGTAGTTTTTTGACCGTTTTAAAAAATCAAAGACTGTAGTAGTTAGGATCAATGACCAGAATAGTCTAGTCCCCATGCATGTGTAATGTTTCTAAAGTTATGAATCTTCTTCTGTAAACAGCATCTCAGTGAAATTTAGTGGCTAATATTTCAATAGCTGACATGGCATACTGACAGTTCACTTCTATCAGTCTGTTTTGGTTACGTAATAGCATACAGAGTAATAGCAACCCCACGGACTTGTGAGGAGAGTACACAAGTAAGGGAGTCATTAAAGCTGACACTCTGACTTTCACTGTTGTATCAATAAAAGCTTGCATTTCAGTAGACAAGCAGTTGTTGGAGACATCATTCTGCAGCAGGGGCTGTAAACAATTTGCTTCTATGTAAATAGACGTGACCTCTTGCTGCCAAAATCAGTGGTGATACACATATTGTTTTTAAAATGGGATGTAATATTTCGCACTGTTTCTCTGACAGGCTTTGCTCGTAATCTCTCTGAAGGAAGCAATGCTAACTATACAGAGTATGTGGCTACCAGATGGTACCGCTCACCTGAACTCTTGCTTGGGTAAGTACAGTTTGAGAACTGCCATGATAAATGTTCACTGGTTCTGTACATTTTTTCGGCACCTTTTGTAAGCTTTGCCTGTGGGGAACTGTGTTTGATTTAAAGGCAAGATTTCAAGAGGCTTTCAGATTTTCATTAATTTTTGTTCATTTCCAGTAAGTCAGTATGAATCATTGACATACTGACCTGTCTTGAGCTGAGCAGTGTTTAACTGACTATAAAGTATTAATCTGAATTATAACAGATGTACTTCCAGCTCTTCCACCCCCATCCCCAGTTCTTTCAGAAGAGGTTTCCATGGTAGTAGTCTAGCCTGGAATGTTCCATCAGCCCTGTGTGGACATCACATAGCAATGGCAGTAAAGCTTTCACAGTACAACACTCCTGGTTACCTTCATCCTTTGCATCCAAATTATATTAGGAAGAAATTTTTTGCTCAGAGGTGGTAAGGCTCTGAAACAGGTTGCCCAAAGAAGCTGTGTGTGCCTCATCCCTGGCAGTGTCAAGACCAGGTTGGATGGGGCTCTGAGCATCCTGATCTAGTGGAAGGTGTCCCTGCCCAGGTGAGGGGGATTGGAACAAGATGATCTTCAAAGGTCCCTTCCAACCCAAAACTTTTTATGATTCTGTGCTTTGATTTTCATTTGTAGTTACCCTTTGCCAGCACTGCTGAAGTCACTCAAGAGGATGGTGCTAGCTTTCTACTAGTTAGGAAGAATTTATTGAAGGAGGCTGTATAAATCATTTTAATAAAGCACTGAGAAGTTAGCATTGCATTGACTACAAAAGCATTAGTTACATCAGCCAGGAAATTTAATTTTACTCCCTTTATTCATCTGTAAAATGAGCATTTTACTACCTCACAAGGTGAAACAGGTTTTAAGATGCTAAATGAACAAATTCATGGGACCCAAAAGGGCAAAGGAAGAGCAAAAAAAACCATGAAGGTCTATGATAGGTGATCTTCCTATTACTGTCAAGTTAAACAGAGCATTAATCTAAACTACATGAACACTCTCATAGAATACAATTCTAATATACAGTGCATGTGTATTTATAGACACATATTCTTAAAATAAGGAATTAGTAGCCACAGGATGAATCAAAAAAGTTCTGGTCACTCCTAAGAATCTTTAAGCACCATGTTAAATAGTGCTGGGAAACAAGTCTTTGTTGGAACCTTTGATTAACACTGAACTAGATATTTTTGAACGGGTAAATAATTAAGTAGTAATTACTCTGTCAATAGGGTCATTCCAGTATTCCCAGAGCTGTGCTAATCTTAATCAATTTTTTGGCAGTTGTTTTCTTACGTGCAGAATAGTATGTTAAAGTTGCCATTAAAAAACTCAAAGCTCAATTTTTTATGTTTTGGAGAAAACAGTAAAGCTTCCAGTGAAGTGTGTATGTGCATATACAAGTATAAAAAAAAAGACTTGGAAAGAAAGCATCAATTGTGACGTTTTTAGATACAAACCATTTTTTCCTGTCTCTAGCAGTAATGAGGTTTTAGGAGGAAGGACATGACAAGCTTGGAAGACATACTGTTAGTCTGACCTGCAGTTTTTGAAACTATTTTGTTAGCAAAGGAAATTTAGCAGGAATCATTTGTGTTTGCAGTTGACTAAATCTGTTTGATTAGCTTGTAGAGAAAGGGAGGGGATTTGTGTATTTAATGTTTCAGTTGTGCTCGTGTATGTTCTTAAAGCCAACTTTTTCTGGCAAAGTGATGCCTGTTCCTTGGCAATCCTGTTCTATTTCCCAGGCATTCATCTTTCCCATTCCCCCTTTCCTTACATGTAGCATATTTTTAAAAGCATATAATATTCAAAAGTCTTCACAGGTTTAATTAAATACATTCATTTTAACAAATACAGTTTTACTTTTTCAACTTCTAAAATGTGTCCCAGAGAGGTTTTTGTTTAGTGATAACATTGAAGACTTAAATTTCAGGAGAGGAAAGAAATTGCTGCCTAATTAGTCATAGAACATCTAAAATCTACTCACTTTGGAGACCCTCAGGTAACTACTGTTAGTGGAGTATTCTGTACCCTTATATGACAAAATATTGCTAAAAGCCAGTAGATTTTAAAACATGCTCAATTACTAGATGAAAGCATGTTTTGGAGAATCTAATATGTGCAGGCATAAACTATAGTGCTTCTCTAGAGGCATGGTCTATCTGTCCTATAGGAGTTATTTCATTTGTCCAGCCATGTCACTCTTGCATTTTTTTGTCTGCTGTGATCTGAGGAGACTGATCCTGACAATCAGCAGAAAAGAAGTCTCAAGCTTGCCTTTTCAAACAACAATGTTGCAGTTTGTGCTTCCTTGAGAAATGGTTATTTTCTGATTTGTTTCTGTTTGACTACAGAGTAAATAGTGAAAAGTTCTTAACTGTGATTCAGCTTCCTTTATTCTTGAGGGCAAGGGCAGGTAATGGTCTGTACCTCAAAGGAGTGTTAGCCCATCCCTCAGTTGTAACCCTAGCTTGTTCTACAGTACCTCAGCCTACAGCAGCCTTTTCCCTATTTCACATTTTAGTGGAGAAAACGTGTATTAAAGGAGTTGCAAATAAGGATGTATTCGCTTTTTTGTCATAATAAAGGGGTAGGATTTTTACCTGCACTCTCACTGTTTTGCCTACAGAGCCTCAGTTTTCCAATACAGTCATAATAAAAGGGCAGGATTTTTACCTGCACAGAATATTTTAAGAGCAGATCCTTGGCTTTGAAGTCCATTCTTGGCTGTGTTGCCTTGTGCACTGAGAAAAAAAACTAGGCCTTCCTTGTCATTCTGACCTAATGGGTGGGTTGGAGGAGCAGCATCCTAGAAAGGTCAAACACAGAGTCTCAGCAAATCCACAGGTAGTCACTGTGCAGGATTGGTAAGCAAATTATGAACCCCACTGAGTAGTGGTGGTACTAGAAGAATTGTGATGTGTCTGCTTTGCCTCTGGTGGTTCCTTGTCAGCAGTCTATTCCAGGGAGACAGACTTTGATTTTGGGATGGTTGTTGTGAGAAGACTACAGTGTCTCATGGCACATTCTCTAAGGCAAGTGGTTCTTGAAATTTTGGTGTCCTACTTCAGCTTTCTCAGCTACCACAGAGTCCTGCCCCGGTCAGCTCAGTGAGCCTGTGGTTTCACTCGGGCTGTTGTCCAGCTAGAAATGCTTTCTCACCTTCACCTAACCAAATCACCATAAGGGTTTACAGTTCCTCTGGCCAAGTGTCCTCCCTACAAGCAAAGTAAATAATCATGAGTAATCAATGGGGAAAAGTCAAATATTTTTTCTTTAGTTTGAGGGTGTTCTTTCTCTAAACATCGTTAATCAGCAGCATACGGAAGGAGTGAAGGAGACAGATTTAGGATAGGATTTGTCACCTACAGCTCTTGGTGCTGTCTTACTCCAGAAAAAGGCAAGCCAGCTGTAATGTAAATCTCTTGAAACAGAGTTTGAGTTATTGCATTACAAGTTTTAAAAAGGAGAGACTCAGTGAAATATGTTTTCAGTTCAATATTTGTTCCAGTCTTTATTATTTTTACATGCTTTTTCTTTGACATGAAAAGAATTCTTCAGTCATTCTGTTCAAAACCTAAACATTGGAAAGACATTATTGAAATAATATGGGTGTACAATGATTTTTTAAAAATTCAACAAGCAAGAATTTGGGTGTATAAAAAAGAGTTCTCCCCAAACCCCAACCTGTGGCTTTACTCCCAAACAGGAATTACTTACTTTATGATGCTTTCATTGCTTCCTCTCTTGTGTTTTCTAAAGAATAGTTTTCAGGAGCGCTCCTTTTTCTCTCTAATTAAAATTTTTGTGTATAAATGCTGAAAAAAAAAAGATTTCTTAGGATTTCTGTTCTCCCAGTGGCCAGGCCCAGTATGCCTACCCACCTATTAAGCACAATCAAGCAAGAAATGCAATGCAGAAACAGAATGCAGGCACGCGCCCTAGAGGGAAGGGAAGTTAGTGGTAGTTAACTGTGAGTGGAGAAGGCTTTGCAGTCAAAAGGTTATTCTTGTATGTAAAATTTTTCAAAAAGAACAGTGTGTGCCTGGGAGCACGTGAGAATTCCTCTCCTGCCTTTTCAAGCAATGATAGATACATCAGGAAATCTAGGGCAGAAACAGAGGGCTTGGGTTTTGAGGTAGTTTCCTTAATATCAACGTTTATTTTTCTGTGTTGTGAGGAAGTGGGCCATGAGACATATGGCAAATAAGTTGAAGCAGCTCAATAAGAAGACAGTGGCAGTGGGTGACAAGCATTTTCTTTTCGCTTCACAGAGCCCCTTATGGCAAGGCTGTGGATATGTGGTCTGTAGGCTGTATCCTGGGAGAGCTGAGCGACGGGCAGCCCTTGTTCCCTGGCGAGAGTGAGATTGACCAGCTCTTCACCATTCAGAAGGTGCTAGGCCCACTGCCAGCCGAGCAGATGAAGCTCTTCTATAGCAACCCACGCTTCCATGGTTTGCGGGTAAGAGAAAGCTTTGTTCTTCTTTCTTACTTTTCTAACTTGCTTGTGTACATTGCCACGACTGTTCTTTTCATTTGCATTGTGCATTATCTACTGCATGTGCTTCTGTGTAAGTATAGGATATATAGATTATAAGGCATTCATAAGTCAGAGTAAAATTGTGATTACACCAGAACTGAGTATTATAAATACATTTGTTTTCCTGTTAAAAGTTGTTCAAAGATTTTCTTTCATTTCTTTGACATTTTTGACATGGAATTTACCTCACATTGCCCTGCCAGGTTTGTGCTGTAAAGTTTAGTGGCAAAGCTCTGTCAGGTCAGGTTGTGGAAAATTCAGGACTGCTGTTTTCAAGCTAGTTTGTTGGGAAAATCTGAGCTATAGATGCTACTATCGTGGCAGAGGAGCTTTCTGCCTTTTGACTTATATTCCTGGGGAGTTTATGTAAGTCACGTGAGTAA
>NW_008236965.1:4850157-4908696 GCF_000691975.1 Corvus brachyrhynchos | reverse complement strand
GACAGCATTCCTTTCAAGGGTTTGCCAATATAGTATAATGGCAGAGACTCACTAGTGTGAAGATCTACTCAAGTTGGGATATGCAATATGAAAAAATACCAGAATCAATAAATAAGTAATAACTCTGTTACTTTTAACAACACCTGGTCAGTGATTGTACTCATGTTTCCTTGTAATTCAGTTTTGGTTGTCCTTTCTTTATTGATGAATATTGCTTGGAAAGGTGAGTTTATGATCTTGATAATATTCTGAAATCATTAGTGTAAATCATATAAAGAGACATATGAAGGTTTTAGGAGCCCTGATCTGTGCTGAAGACTGAAGATTTGAGTTTTACTCTGAGAAAGAGAAAATGGGCGAATGTGGAAGGGAAGGAGTGGGGACCTAGTTGTGTTAAAATGTGTTAAAAGTTGCTATAACTTTGGTTTAGCAGATGATGATAAGAAAAGAGTAGGCTTAAGGTGTTAAGGTAATTATTTTAGGTATAAGGATAACTTACTATTAACTTACTGAAGAGTTTTTGTTGAAGTTTGTAGACCCTTCAAGAGTGGAGGGTTTAAAAAAAATTATTATACAAGCATTTCTTGCAAGGTTCTATTTGTATTTCACCCTGTTCAGAACAGTGGGCTGGATGGAGTTTTTGCATGAGAAATTTATAACCCCTTATCAGTAAAGCAATGCTTTAAAAATTGTAAGCAAGATAGATTACTGCCTCTTCAATGTTATTTTACAGCATTTCTGGTTGTGCAGTGTAATCTTATTTGGATAAATGCTCTGTGATGTCTTAAGATGAGAATGAAGTATCTTTGTTTTATAACTTTAAAATAGAGTAATTCAAGAAGACGGCACGGACCTAATATGATTAGCACAAGGTTCAGAGTTATGAGTCTGTTCTCATCCTGGATCAGTGGTTTATTGCTTGGCCTCAGATGTGTTTCTGCTTTCTTAGTCCTGTCTGTAAAGTCAGGATAATGGTGATGTCGACAGGGCCATATGGCTCCTCATAGAGAGTATTTTTAAAAACTGAAGTTTGAATACTGGTTTAAACTTCAAAAATACTACAAAAATTACTGGTTTAGAATATGATATTCATTAGTTAATTCATGAGAAAAAATTACCCTGTGCTGTAAAAACACCTTAAAAGTATTTTTTTTGTGAATGTAGCATAGTGCTTAATAGTGAAAGATTTTCTGTTGCAGAGCAGATAGTAGGTATGCTGTGATCAAGCCAGTTATTACTTACAAGCTGGATCTAGTGCTGGATATTCACAAGATAGAAACTAGCCCGTGATGTGGAGTGTGCTCAGACTTTGTGAATTTCTTCATTACCCTAAGTGAATACCATATTGCAAAACAGGATCAAAAAAAGTCTCTTCAAACACTCCTGCATGGATCCAGATTCACATTTGCAAACTTTGTCTTTTCTTTCTACTCATATCCTCCATATATATGACTATAACACAGTTTTCCTCACTCCGGAGGTTTAGAGAGTATTTAGTGATCTCTCATCAATTCTTTTGAGGGTATGTTGAAGACATAAGGAAATAAAATAATATGGGATCAGAAATTACTGATAGGCTCATGCCTTTATAGAAAAATGTGAGTGGCAATGTAGGGCTGTAAATACTTGTTTCTACCAAGAAGTTATGTAAAGAATCTGAAAAATTCCAGTGAAAAGCCACTGCTGCTTGTGCACGGCTTCAGCACATTTTCATGTTTCCTTGATCATTCTAGATATAGAAGCTTCTTTGTGATTGGCATTCTACATGAAGACATGAACATTTTACAGTTTGGTTCATGTTAAAATTGGAGGAAGCATGGAAGCCTTGGTTTACCTAAGTTACTATTTAAGATCAATGTAGCAGACTTGGACTTTAAAAATTCTCAATTGTTAGTAAACCACTTCAAAATAAGCAAAGTCAAAAGAAAAATACAGTGACTATTTAGGAATAAAAGCATTCAAACTAATGTTCTCCCATTTTTCTTCAAAGTTCACATAATGTAATTTATGAAAAGTAATACTAGTACAAATAATGGATGCCCCCAGCAGTGTGCACTGCTTCTCATGGTGTTGCCAGCAGCATGACCAAAGCAGTAACCCTGAAACTTAAAACCTTTGAGCTTTTGCCTTTTTTCACTAAAAACGTTTGGGAATTGTTTGTTAATGTTTAATATTTAATTAGTACTGTATTTGCACTCTCAAATTCTCTCTAAGCTATTTTTAACCTTTCATTTAATATATGTTACTTATGTTAGTTCTGAATCTATTTTAAACCTCCTGTCAATCATGATGCCACAAAAAAAAATTTAAGTTTATTATTTCTCACCTGAGAGTGGTTTCTTGGCTGCCCTAATAATCAAGAATAGTTTCTTTGGTTGACTAGATGCTTATCAAACATCAAGAGTTACTTGTTTCATTATAATATTTTATAGTTTTCATAAACCACTAACTTATTCAGTGCTTATGATTCCCATTAATTACATGCCCTGATTCACCGTGTAGTTTGTATTTTTTGAAACATGGTATTTATGTATTACTTTGTTTACATGATCAGTATATTTTCACTGTATTTTTTACAGTTTCCAGCAGTCAATCATCCACAGTCTTTAGAGAGAAGATACTTGGGAATTTTAAGTGGTGTATTGCTTGATCTTATGAAGGTAGGAAAATCTCTTTTATTTTCTGTCTGTAACATGTAGGAAAATATGTAAGTGACTTTTTACCTTTATTTCTTAATGTAATGCATCTTAGAAGGACTTGGGAACTCCCTTTTGAAGTACTTTGATACTGCCATTGTTTGTCATAAGGCTTGGTATTTCCTAGGAATCAGGAAAACATCCCTTGCAAATGCCAGGAGAGTCTGTTCAATTTTAACTGATTTGATAAACAATATGTAGCCCAGACAAAGCATCATCACCATCCTGTGCAGGGCTGTGCATTCACACTGACACACATGCAGAGGCACTGGCTGCTGGAGTGTGAGCTCTCAACCCATCATATTTAGATACATCCACAAAGTGTTTGGGCTAACCTGAGTTGTTGGGTAAGCGTGAGGATGTGGACAGTTGTCAAAGACAAAGCTGACACACGGCAGTTTTGGGTTTTTATCCAAACTCTTAACCTGCTTGCTGTCACCTCTATACAGTGTGTATGTTAGGTTACTCTTCAGTCTTGTTTTGGAACAAGTCAGCTAGTTACACATGGCCAAACTAGGATATGGTCCTGAGATTTCTTATGGGGAATCAGAAGAATCAGGAGAAGCTCATTCCCCTCCAAAACATTGTGCTGTGCGTTTGTGCAGTGTTCTGGGTATGGAACACGTATTGTTGTCCTTACTACTGTACTATAGAAACACTCCCATGGTAAGTGGCAGTACAACCCTCACATCAATTCATCCCCAGTAAGCTGAAGAAAGAAGTCATAGTATCCAAAATTAGGTTTAGAATCACAGAACCACCCAAGAATTAAAGGCAATATGGGACGCACATGAAGTGTGGGTATGGCTAATCAACTCTGAATGAATTGTATGATCCCAAACCCATCTGCACCAGTTGTCTTGGAAAACAAAGATATCTGCTTTGGGATATACTTGGGTGTTTACTTGCTTTTAGTAGTATTGTTGTAGCCAGCAGAAATCCACCAAATTTGCTCTACTCTTCTTCAACACAACGAGTTCAAATCACTTTGATCTCCTTGCCTTATGAAGAAAGTCAACATAGCTTTTAGCTTGGTTTCAAGGAGTCTGCAAGATTAGATACCCCAGGGAATATAATTACTTGTTTTGGCACTATACTTTCTCCTCTATTTTCTAATTCACAGGAACTTTTTTCGTAGTTAGCCGTAGCTCAAGCTCTACTAGCATATATTGCAGAATGGCAATTTCAAGACCAGTGTTAAGACCATTGTTACATGTACTGGGGCAGGGTTTGTTTTCATTTTATCCTAGATTTTATTTTATATCTCAGTGTCTTTTAGGTTCTTATGATGTGAATTAAAAATTTCAAAGTTGTGAAATTAAGCACTTGAATTTCAGGGAAACATAGGCTTCCAAATAATTTCATTCTTTTCATCTTTTCTGTCCGTGTTTCTGCCTACAAGGTGAGAAAGGTCAGGAATTCTGTAGAGGGGATATTTTGTGTTTGACCTGCATTACTTAATTCAGGAGTTGGAACCTTGTTAAACAATGAGCAGAAGCCTACAAGAAGAGAATGGAAGAGACTTGTGGTTAAGTTGCGTGTTGCAAATGCTGCACATACTTTGTTGTGTGCCTGTCTCTTCTGCAGACAATGGACAGTCTGACACATGTCCACACTTGTGCTCCTCATTATCTGCATTCCCAGGGACCTCAGGTCTGATTACTAGGTTACTGAACAGCCCACGCTTCAATTTATGCCAGCTGAAGAAGTGAGTTATTAATATATATCTATTTAGAGAGCATTTCTGGACTAGATTAATGAAGAGGCACCCATTTGACCTTGTTGCTTTGTTGTTGCTCCAGTCCTCCACTCTCTTTCACAAGTCATGCTGGTTTGCAAGCATTAGGGAGCTGGGAACTGGTTTTGCATGTTATGACTTGGGAAAAAAAGACATTGAGACGCTCTTTTTATGTCATCTGTCATTCAGTTGTCTCTGCCATTCAGCACCAGAGCATCTGTTTGCTAAAGAGAATACTTACAGAACCCCTTCTTTTTTCCCTTGGTGTTCTTCACTTGCTTTGGCTGGACTTTGGCCTTCTGAAATGGCCTAACCTTTGTGCTAATACACTTCTTTTATGGTCCACCTTCGTATCCTGTCCTTCACTCTAGTTCTCACACACTCCTGTTTTGCATTTTGTTCATTAAGAAGCTCCCTGTTTAGCCAACCTCAACCTATGAAAAAATTTTTGGTCTTCTATACAGTAAGATGCTTTGTTCCTGGACTCTCAAGAAATTTTCTTTAAAAATCAAATGGCTGTCCTGGACATCTTTCCTTTGATGGCAGTTTTTCAGGAGATTCTGCCCAGTAATTCCATATATAAAATGGAATTTGCTCTCCTGAAGTTGTGGGTCCTATCTCTGATATTTATCTTCCCACCTATTCTTTCAGTCCTAACTGTAATCATGTTGCTATAGCTCACAGTGTCTTCTCTGATCAAACTTCTCACCACTACTTTACTGCTGTTGAGCAGCAGTTCAGGTAAACTGAAATCCTCCCTTTCACTAATTGGCCTCTCCAGCAGCTGTACTAGGAAAGTTCCACCACTATAGTCTAGAAATCTCCTGGAACATGTACACAGACTGGATGTCAGGATAGCTGAAGTCTGCTGTGAGGATGAGGATCTGTGACCAGGAGACTTTTTCTTCTTGTTGTAGAGAGTTTTCATCATCTTCATGCTCTTCAATGCGTTGTTGGTAACAAACTCCCACCTTAACATCCCAAATGTTGCTTTCCCTTCTAATCCTGACCTAGAAATTGTCAATGGATAAGCTTTTTATTCCATGCTGACATTTGATACAATCCAGGAACTCAATTATATGGAGTGTTACTCTTCTCCCTCTCCATCCCTTTCGAGACCAGCTGTATCCATCAGTGACCATGCCTCAGCCATGAGCCCTGTCCCACTATTTCTCTGTGATTCCAGGCAGGTTCCCAGCCTTGTAATTCCCTATGGACTTGCAGTTCTCCTTGCTTGTCATCCAGCCTATGTAAGTTAGTGTACAGGCACTTGAGGGAAGCCTCTGGACATCTCTTCTGAGGGGGAACGTAGGAATCACACGTGGCCTTCTTGTGTTTGTTTGGCCTTTTGAGCCACTGTAGTGATGAGCACCAGAAAAAAAGGGGGGAAATCGAAGTTCCTCATTTAGTACAGTTTGTCCCTTGAGAAGGGAAGATACTGCATACTGTATGACCAAACTGCATAGGAGTTTGATTTGCCACTTGTTTTGTTCCCTGAGCATTTTCCATTTTGAAGTGCAGGGATCCTGTGAAGGGAAAACCAGTTTGTGGTCAAGTGGCTGAATATGGTGTTAATGTATTGTGTGTGTACGTGTGTATGCACGGGCATAGATACTCATAGACTTCTCTCTTAAACATACACAACCCTTAGGAAATAGCTATTCATTTTACTTAAAAGCCACTCGAACTTTTAACCTTGCTGACAGTCATGCGTGTTTGAATATTCCAACATAAGCTTTGTATTGTTCTTTCCCCGCAAGAAACCTTTCAAACTTCCCAAAATACCCAAACTCCTGTTTTCAATTTTGTGATTAAATATTTTCTGCATGTCAGGAAATGTCTTTGTTTAGAATCACAACAGATCTAACAGAATTACAAGGCAAGTGTTATTCTGAATGCATTGTAAACAGTTTAGAGAATTCTTTAAAAATTCTCGAATGCGTGGATTTGAAGCCTATAAGCTAAACCCAGAACTCTTACATTTGTGTATTTTTAAAAATACTAACTTTAAAATATGTTTGGTTTTGTATAAGAATGTTCCCATATAGTTGGTTTGTTTGTTTGTAAAGCCTGTTTCATTGTAGCATTTTATTACTGGTAAATTGAATATTTTTAATTCAAAGAAATGTTGTAAGGTATATCCTGAAAAGTATGTTTAAAATACATCTATTTAAAACATATATAGATATATAAAAAACATATTTTAAAAGTTTCAGATATCTTTGTATTTTAAACATACTATCATATATGTGTACATAACATATACATATAACACACATATGTGTTTATTTTGTTTCATATGTAGTTTAATGCACCATTAAATTATTCTAGCAGTTACATATAATCCCAGAAACTGTGGAGATTAAAAAATTATCCCAATAATATTCTTTGTTTTGTTGGGGTTTGTTTTTTGGGTTTTTTTTTGCTAACGTAAATACAGATACTAACACTTAAACTTTGGGATTTATTTTTCAAAGAACCTACTGAAGTTAGATCCAGCAGACAGATATTTGACAGAACAATGTTTGAACCACCCTTCATTTCAAACCCAAAGACTCTTGGATCGCTGTGGAAGTTCACCTTCACGGTCAGCTAAGAGAAAACCTTACCATGCAGACACCAACACTTTATCCAACAGGTAAATGTAGTCTTGTCACTGTTACCACTGACATTTGCTCTGCCAGTGAGTGAGTTGTTATCGTGCTCACATGCAACATCATCTACAAGAAAAGTGGTTGTTTGACAGCTTAGGCACACTGAGACATGTTGTATGCTGTTCTGTGTTGCCTCACTGAATAAAGGAAGCAGACACAGTATTTACAGCTACACAAGCTGAAATTTTTGCTAACTTTCTGCATCAGGCTGAGTGCTTCTTGGAAAAAAACCAAACCAAAGACAATGTTGAAGCCATTTCTACATATAACAAAGAAAAATAATTGGCTGATCCACCTTAAAAAAATGCTAGCCTTTTTCTTGAACAATAGGAATTTTGTGGCTTGGAAGATGCCCAAGATTCCAAAGGAATGCTCTTTTCTTTGGAATGCTACCATTTCTGTTTATGTACAAATCTGTTCAAGATTTTGGTATTTAAAAGTTTAAAGTTCACACAGATTTTTAGCAGCTGAATGTCCTGAAAACTGTGCAGATTGATCACATTCCAAATTGGAGATGAACAGAATTTTGTCTGCAGTTGCAGTTATGGATAAGTCTAGTCTATTTGACCTCAAAGCAGGATGTGTTTGCTCAGTGGCTCCCTTGCTGGATCCACGCAGCTTGAGAGAAGCCAATGAGTTTCAGTACCTCAGTGAACCAGGTTTACTGGTGGATAAAATACTTCAGTACAAAAAGCCTCGTGTTATTGCTCTGACAAAAGCATTCATAAAAGGTCACCCTCTGAAGTATGCAGAATATTGTGATGTTCTATATGCAGGCTTTTAATCCTGACCATGTTTTTCTTTAGCTCTTCCTGTGAGATTGAAAAAATTGCTCCTCTATTTTAAGACTGGGGATGATGACATTCACAATCTATACTTTTTCAAAGATAGACACCAAAGGTTTTCACTGCCCTTATATATGCTTAGGGTAGAAGTTTTACCATTAGACATGTGGCATCAGAAGGAAAAACCTACATCCGCTGGAAACTTGTCTAAAAGGCTTGCCTAGTAAAAATACTAGGTTACTCATGTCTCTAAGTTTTTAAAGAATATACTTCCTGTTAACTAAAAAGATATTTTAAACTGGCATTAAAATTGCTAAAGTTTTAGAAACTGTAATGAAATAGACGATTAGATCACTGGAAGTGGTTGCTACAAAAATCCTAGGTATAAAAATGCCTAGCATTATCCAGTTATAATTAACTGAAAGGTCAACAAAGGCATAGTGAGCGCTCACTTCAACCCTCAGTAATATATCTGAGTTACATCATGGATTCACTACAGAAATAATTTAATTGCTCATAGCCTGCCTAGGTCCATCAAGGCAAACAAGTACAGCTGCAGCACTGCTCAGTCTTGGCTAGTTTGCAGTGCCAGCCTAAGTGCAGAAGCAGAACTGGTTTATTGCCAGAAAACCTGAGAAAATAAATCCTGCTCTAAAAAATTCAGGCTCAGTGTTTGCAGAAGCAGCTCATATCTCAGTCCTGTAATACCAAACCAGAAGAGCTGGAAAGTAGAGTGGAGGTTAAGAACACCACCAAGTAGCTTTGCACCAAATCACTGGTTGCAGAGCCTTTCAGGTGCAGCTTTGGAATGAGTTAGTGTGCCAGAAACTGGGATAGTGCCAAGTTCCACAAAAGCTGGGTTCCTGTGGTAGACCTGGTTTGGGGTTTGGTGTTACAGGGCTTACTCAGGCTCACTCCATCTGAACAATAACCTCTTTTCCCCTGGTTTCCTCTCCCCTCCCCCTCCAAACCAGGAATACATTAGATAGCCTGGAGCATTGATCGTATCAGGGTTTTTTGACAGTGCTGACATATTTGATTGTTCTACCTTCCTTTGATATGCCAGGTGTATTTAAGATTTTTTCAATTGATATACAGCTAATTTTCTTAATGTAATGCTTAACTTACTGATGTACTCACATAGTATGCACATACATGCAGAAATGTGGAAATATATGTTGGAGTTTCTGTGATTGGGTTTGATATCTTGAGGGTTTTTGTCAGCAAAATCATTAACCAAAGCTGGGTTTGCCATCAGATTATAACCAGAAACAATGTACAAATGCTTGCAAATCTGTTATTTTAGTGGAGCTTCTGGTGCCTCAGTTGGCAATATTTGATCTTACTGCAGTTAAATTTTGTGGGTTTAAATGGCAACTGAAATGAGTGTACTTTTTTGAAGTTATTAATACAAGAATAAGTAATCTGGTATATTAATGCTTCTTTATGCATTTTAATATAGAAATCAAGCCAGCAAAAGTTCTGCTTTGCAGTCACACCACAGATCAAACAGCAAGGATATGCAGACGCTAGGGGCTGGTGGGCCGAGAGAAGAGGGGCTTCCAGCAAATGAAAGCTTTTTAAATGGAAACCTTCCTGGACCTGCACCTAGTCCAATGCACGCAAAAAAACCAAGCAACACACCTGGATCTGGCAACAAGGATATAACAAATAATAACATGCCACATCTTCTCAGCCCAAAGGAACCAAAGGGAAAAACAGAGTTTGATTTTAATGTGGACACCAAAAGTTCTGATGGTTCGGGCACAAAGTACCTGAAGTCTAACACCAGATCTCAGCAGAACCGGCACTCCTTTATGGAAACTTCTCAAAGCAAAACTGGGACGCTGCAGCCCAGCGACAAGCACAGTCGCCACAGCTACATCGATACCATCCCACAGTCTTCTAAGAGTCCCTCCTATCGGACAAAGTCCAAGAGCCATGGAGTTCTAACAGACTCAAAATCTGTGGGCAACCTTTCTGAAGCCAGGGCCCAAGCTGGAGAGCCAAACACCAGTAGGTATTTCCCATCCAGCTGTATGGACTTGAATTCTCCTACCAGTCCAAGTGCTCCCCGGCACAGTGATAACAGAACTATGCTCAGTCCATCCGCAAGGAATAACCGCAGTGAGGGTACCCTGGACACCCGAAGACCATCAACAAGACACTCCAAAACAATGGAGGAATTAAAACTGCCAGATCACATGGATGGAAGCCATTCCCACTCTCTATCTGCTCCACATGAATCTTTTTCCTATGGTCTAGGTTATACCAGTCCTTTTTCTTCACAGCAGCGCCCTCATAGACACTCTATGTATGTGAGCCGGGACAGAGTGAGGTCAAAGGGCTCAGAGGGTGGCTTAAGCATAGGGCAAGGGATGGCAGCCAGAGCAAACAGCCTGCAACTGTTATCTCCACAGGTGCAGCATAAGTCACTCACAAGGTCTGTTGGCTCATCACGAGAAGACTGTACGGAAGATTCTAATAGGGTTAGTCCAAAATATTGCCTCTTAGGGAAGGTTTACCTTCCTCTTCTTAATTCATGTGGGGGCAGTGGCCTGCTTTCTGTGTTCTCTTTGTTTCTTTGAAGTTATTTATTTGTCCTGTAAGGCATGGGGATGTTGTTGGGGGCTTTTTTTTCAGAAGGGCTGAATATTTCAAGGTACTTTTAAAAACTGGACTATGAATACCATTATCTTAAATGTGAGAACAGAAAATTTGTCTCTAAAGTTAAAAATTCATTAGTTGTTTTAGTCCTTGGTTACATTGTCTGATGTCATTTTTACTGTATCATTTTGCTTAATTATCTTTCTCATTTGTGTTTTTATTTAGCTTTTCTTGTATGTATTTCTGTTACGAATGCTAATGTTAATTTTTGAAGCCAGTGTTTCATGGAGTTATAGCAGGACATTATTGCTGAAATACCATAATTTACAAGAGAAATATCAAAGCTTGCAAGATTTCTTCAGATTGTAGTGGCCACTGGTAAATTGACTCCTCGCAGTGGTTACTGTCAGTGGATGCCTGGTTGTGTTCTTCTGTGAGCATTAATTAAGGAGTAGAGGACAGGCTGGTCCTGGTGTTGATTTACATTCCTTACATAACACTTCTGAATTATCTCATGTTTTACACATCAGATATGTAAAGATGACTGTATTTTAGCTTTAAATTCCTCTATTAACAAAATGGTGCAGAGACAAATACAATAAAGGAGTGTTTGTTTCTCTATGCCTACACCTGGGATAGACTGACTTCTAAGGAGAGAACATCTAGTTCAGATTTGTTGACAAATTGAAGTCAAAGAGCTGCAAATAATATTTAAGGTCCAAAGATTATGGTTTACTCTGAGAAACTAAAATACTTTTCCTACTTAGTAGTTCATCTAAGAAATACGTGTAGCTGACTAAGAAATACGTGTAGCTGACCTAATGTGGTACAAGTATCATAAAAAGAAGAGTTTCAGGTAGTGGTTGTCTCCTCAGTCCAGTAGAGAAAAAAGATATGTTTTTTTATATGTAGACATCTCCTCCATTCAAGAGTATGTGTATTCAAACATGAGAAAATAACAGAAGTGCAGTGGAATAATAATTTTTAAAAAGCTACCTGGTAGGCATTACAGTGCCTCCATTTCAAACCCAGTTTTTTTCTGTGTACTTATTTTTCTGTCTCTCATTTCAGTCAAATTAAATGTTATTTATTCTTCAGGGTATTATTCGGAAGGGCAATAATGTCAACATTTCAGTTTTTGATAATAAAAGCTCATGCTACATTGTAATCTTCAGTTAATTTTCTGCATTATGCAGCAGATAGTAATTTGAAGTAATTTTAATTTTATTTCCTACTATTTAGAGGCCAGTTGTTTTTATTGGATCATTCTTTGTCTTTGAAAATTGCTTGACAAATTTTTATTTTAGTTAGAAAAATCAGTGTGCATCTTCATGCTTATGGTTTTGTTCATTTTCGTTTGCTTTGGAAAGTCTATTCATTCAAGATAAAGAACTTGCCTTTATCTCTTATGGTCAGTATTTTTAAAACTTCAGCCTTCACTTAAAGCTTTTAAATCTGTATTTCAACCATTAGAAGTGTGAAAGGAAAATGACTCGTCTGAAATGGATGCTAAGTGTGTAAATTCACAGAGCTTTTATTTGTTTTTACTGCTTTCAGTAAAAAAATCAAAATTGTCAATCTCCTTATGCCTCATAAAGGCATTTTCACAAAGAAGTCATTCTTTGGCTACTTCCTATCCTACCTTTTTTTTCCCCTTTTCTGCTTTAGGCATTAGGAGTCAGAAAATTTCACTTCCCTCAAGATTAGTGAACTAAAAGCCCATGAATAATATGTGTTCTCATAGATTCTTCACTGTTTTCATATTTATTTTTTCTGATCAGTTTTCCTGGTTTTCTTTCTCTGCTCATATTTCGTGAAGTTTCCTCATTTCCATGTTTTTAGTTTCTCACTGATTTTCTTTTTAGCTCTACCAAGTCTTTTTAAAGAAAAACATTCTTTGTTTGCCACGCTTTAAATCATATTTTAAAAGAAAAGAATCAAGAAAAAACTCCCATCCAGTCTTAGTTTTAGGGCTTTTCAAGTCTCAACACAACAGGTTTTTTTTAAGGGTTTTTTTTACATTTAAACTAAATGTACACAAAAAGGGTTAAGCAGAAGAAAATCAAATACAATTTGCCAGTACTGTCTTGTGTTTGAAATTTAACTGCTGATTATAAGAGGTATCTAATACAAGTAGTAATTTAATCAAATGCTTTAGCATCTGGTAAATTTTAGAAGAATCCAACTGGGATTTGAACTATTGTTTTAGCTGCAGTTATGGTCTTTGTTTCAAAGTTTGTTTTCGCTGAGACAGTGAGACCAGATCTTCATCCACAAAAGGCAAAGCAGATTTTGCGAATCACTCATGCGGTGAATTGAAATCCCAGTTTTTAATTTTGGCTAGGTTTTTTTGTGGCTTTGGTTTTTAACCTTTGTCCTTCTTGAACATTCTAGATTTCAATTCATACAGGGGTATGAATTCAGTAGAATTTCAGTAGTTTCCTGTAGGGTCTTGTAGAGAGCATTAAATTTCATGTGCTCAGTCCATACTGGGGGAAAAATTGCAGCTTCTGATTAATTTAAGAGAGTGGGGTTGTGTCACATTTGGTGGCAAATTATGTGCATAAGGATGTTTTTAAAGGCTCACCTAAACTTTTACTTGAAGTGCTTCCAGGAAGTACTGTTTTCAGGAAAATAGAATAAATTAGAGGTAATTATATGCTTTTTGCTATCCTGACTGAAGTAGTTTGCCTATAGATTTCTTAGTTCAGAGACTTTCTCTTATTTTGCATACAATAGATTTTGTGACTGTTGGTACCTCTAGGTAATGATGTTAAGAGATAAGAGATGATAAGAGATCATAGTCCTTTGGTGTTGCAATTATCACAAATGAGATGCATTTCCTGCCTGCTTTTTAAAGTTTGCCAGTAGCAAAGTGACCAGATTCCATCAGAAATTAATTTAACAAGCCTCCAGTAAAAGATTCCTCCAGAGATGTTACAGCTGGATTTCATTCACGTTGAAAATCTGAGGGCCTGAATCAGACTCAAGTCTTTAAAATTACAACTTAGAGGCAAAATTTTGTTAATGCCATTCCTGTCATTTTGGAAAGAAGTAAGCAAGCAGCACAACCAAGTAATTATTGATTATGTAGACTGTGATTTGATATTGACAGTCATTAATAATTTGAAAGGAAAATTGTATGCTGAATGTTGGAGTTTTCTTGCTTATGCATGTTGGTTAGAAACTGCAAATCAGTTTACAGTCTTTCATTTTAAATAGTTTATTGTTCTTTTGTTTAGGGTGGAGCATATCATGATCCACATGCAGAAGATGGAGCATCTACTAAGGAAAATCGAATTCTGTATAATGACCCTGTTCCGAGAAGAGTTGGCAGCTTTTACAGAGGTAATTTCGTGGTGGATCTTTCTAATTTAATCAAGAATTTTAGCTTCAAGTATAAATTAAGTAGTAGAAATGGATGCGGAGAATTAACATGAACAACTACAACATTTTTTTGGAAAAAGTATCATTACTCCACTTTCAGAGGTTGAGTTTACCAGCTAGACTGTTGCAGAACCTGCATTGGTACCATATTGTTTATTTGTAAATGATAGCTCACTTTAATTGAGAAGTATATCCACTGTGCTACCTTGTACAGCAGGATATAATTTACCAGGGTGAAATTAACAAAATAAACTAATATTACCAAAGTAAGCAGTCAATTAATATTGTTAATTTTTATTTTCAATTCATGTAAAGACTCTATCTAAACACCTATGCACTTGTAGCACATTGACATTCTGATCTGTTTCAGATACTGTGTTGCATGGAAGTGTAATGCTAGCTTTTCATGGCTTGAAACCTATGGCATTTCTTTTGTTAAGATTTACTAAAGATCAGCATTTCCTACAAGCAAGAGCACACTTACATAATTCCAGTTCAGAATAAATAATAAAACATGTCTGTGTATGGACACACACAAGTAGATACTGGTCTGTAATGGCACACAAAAGATGATGATTTCTGAGCAGCTGTCTCATGGCTAAACCTGGGCAGTTGTTTTGAAAAAGATGACAAGAGGCTAATTACTGTCCTGCAAGTGTTAGGAGGCTTGTGGGGCTCCCCTGAACCTTAAGAAGTCCCAATCAGCTGAAATTCGATTATGAGTCACCTAATAACCTTAAGTGGAGTCACAAATCTCCCTCTGATCCTCTCAGGTTGGTCGGTTGGCTGATGACCTGATTTAGACACGTTAAAATCTAACAATCCTTGCAAGCGTCCCACTGCAATTTTAAAACCTGGGAGCAGAATTGGAGCTTGCACTGTTTTGAGCGATGCTTTTGAATGTAAGTTTTTGTTGCAAACGCAACAGAGAATCCTTAAGAATTGTCAATCCTGAATTGCTTTCATTCATCCCTAAAAAGCTCCTAAAATTGGACGTGGATTATCCTTTTTTTTTATACATAGTGAAACAAAAGTTCCAAAGAAGAATGACTTTGTGTAAGTCATGTGCTACAGAAACTGTAGGTCTGGGATTTATTCAATTCCTTATTATGAACTAGAGGGTTTTTCCTCTTCAGCTGTATCTGTCAAGCAAATATATTTTAGATGGACTTAGTTATTGCTTTGGGAAGATGATATTGTATTTTAAATAATACATTGATAATAGTATATGTAAAACTGGTGATAATAGTATATGCAAGTTACTGTGAAAAAGGTAAATTCTTATTTGTATCATTTTTAATCTTTGTATTAAATCAGTATTTATTAGCATATACTTTTGTACTACAGCTTGAACAAAAACTTAAAGATTCTGTTTTATAGATTGTATAATGTGATGCTGCGTTAATGTTCCAACTGACCAAGGGTCTGGTCAATTTTTAATCCAGTGCAGGTATTTCTAGTGATATTCGTAATTCTAATAAATTTACATTCTAAGTCTGTATGTAGTTGTGTGTTTCCAAAGCCACAGTATGTCTGTTTGAAAAATACATCATATCCAATTTTGATATTTTAATTTTTAGTGGATAATCTCCTAGTAACATTGAAAATCCAATTCTTTTTTTTTCCAAAATGGGTACTACTTTTTTTAAGGTCTAAAGTGAACACAAAGTGTAAACTATAGTATTTCATGTCTTTAGTAATTCAGTATTCCAACCTCTTACTCTCTTTCCTGTTTTTAAATATCAATCACACAGCTCCCTACAAATAGAAGTGTTCTCAAATCTAGTAACAACTTAGCCAAGTTCTGATGATAGTCTCAGTTTACAACCAATATAACCCTGCAAGGATCACAAAATGTCAGCTTTTTTTTCAATTGTACACAAAGTCTTCACTGTCTTGTTACTGTAAGAGGTAGAGAGGAAGCAGAGAAGCAGGAGCTGGGATTTTTGGCAGAGCTCAGTGGCCATTGTTTGCTGTTTCTCTGTTCAGTTCCATCTCCGCGTCCAGAGAGTACCTACATAGAAAACAATGTGTCAAACAGAGCCTCGGTGTTACCAGCAGACAGCACCACAGTGACAAACCACTCCAAGAGACAAACCACCTTTGATACCTGGTGAGTTGTAATTTGCACACACGTGTAGAGAATGGCCAGAAAAAAAAGTGGTTTTAAGAGGAGGAAAAAAACCTCACGCTTTTCTTGAGATTTGCAATTGTCCATGTGCTTTGTTGCTTCCTTCAACTATACTGGCATAGCATGGCATGTTTTCTATCCCCTTTTGAGCAGCAAGAAATACTTCATTGCACCCATAACATGAATGCATTAAAGTTTATATACTTTTGTCCAGTCCTTCACAATTTTTTTCCCCGCTATTAGTCTTCAGTTAAAGATAGTACAGAGTGCTTGTGTGTGTGTAGTATGTATAGCAATTTGTGGATTACAGAAGCATGGATTGTCAGACAAGTGGAAAAAATAACAAAATGCATGTTTACATATATAAAATAGGACTACATTAATGAAGAATATTTTCACCCTACAATGGGGACGGCTGCTCTTTTTGTTTACACACAGAAGGAAATGAATACATTCTATGGGAAAATGGACTAAGCAACATCTTAATGGTGTATATTGATTTTAAAAGATTAAAAGCATCACATGGCTCCATTACATAACATAGAGTACTTAACTTTAATTATGCTAGTAAAATGACAGCATATACATAGCTTTGCAGGACTTAAAGGGAATTACCTTAATTTTGTTTCTCTGAGAGCTGTTTGGCTCTAAAATACTCTTATACTTTGTTAAATCACAGCAAAGCACATTGAATAAAAATAAGCAGATGGAGCTTCAGAGGATTGGTGGGAGGAATGGACTGCATACATTTGCATGGTTAAACTATGCTTTGTACCACTGTTCGAAACACTTCTCTCCGAAAGGGCCATAAGGTCATGAAATCTAAAGAAGTGTTTCAGTGGTTTGTTGACTTCATGTGTTTTCACATAAATAGCCAGTGAATTATGTGCTTAAAAGAGAAAGGGGGGTGGTGGGTGGTGGACAGTTGGTATTTCAGTTTGTGTTCAGATTTTATACCTATGTCAGTAATAGAAGATGTTTACTCCAGAACCCTTCTCACCTGCTCTGATTCACTAGAGTCTGCTTCCTGTCCTTCAGTAGCTCCACCTACATCCATTTTCTGGAAGTTAGCTGAGGAAACCGGTCATTTATGTAAAAAGGTGGTACTTATGTTGTGGCTTATGTGGCTAAAGAAGGTATTTATTCCTACTGTTGAACCCTTTTACATATTTTGCTTTCCTTCATATCTGGATCTTTCTATCTTGCATATAACATAAGACAACTGAAATCTTGTTCTGCTTTATATATCATTCAGCAATATGTTGTCTTGACTGCAAAGAAATGTAATGTTATTTTAACTCTGAACTTTAAAAATCTCATATGTTATTAGAGCTGGTTGGGAATTTTTTTTATGAAGTATGCTTTTTGTTTATAATGCCGAATTACCAAACCCAGAACTTCTCAAAGGAACTGGCTGATATCCACTAACCTTTTTTTGTGAAGATTCTTCAGCTCCAGGATGGAATTGCCAGTCAAAACCAGAGATACTCTCAAAATAACAAATATTTTGAAGGCAGCATTATTTTTTAGAATGTGAACTTGAGTGCAGGGTCTTTGTTATTTAAACCAGGGGCTTGAACCAAGATCTTAGATCAAACAAGTGAATGCCCGAAACCAGAAGTTAGAGGTTATTCTGGAGCACATTGTCTGGTTCCCTCAATACATTCTCTTGAAGCTGTTTCATCTTGTTGAAACAGTGAAAGGACCACAGAGGTGCTGAACATGGCCTAGTGAGAAAGGCCCTTCATTAACTTTGAGACATTTAGATTTAAGTCCTTGCTCCAAATAATGTACTCAAGTATTTTCACAAAGTGGAACAGCTCCTTTGAGAGAAGAACCCACAGAAGAATAAGCATTTCTTCTTATGAAATGGAAGGAATAGCAGTACCTGCAACACCAAGTTACTGCTAGTTTGGCACATGCTTATCTTTCTCTTTTCTTTTCCTACTCCCTATTTTCCCAAAATGTTTCCTGCCCAGCTCTACATGCTAACTCTGTTCAAGTTGTCCTGGCAATGGTCTAATGTTGTTGCAAAATTGTTCTGTGCATAAGTGCAGCTTAATCAGATTCCTGAGTGGTGAAGAGTCTATGTTCCTCTACTTAATTTTCTGTATAGAAGTTGTGTAAATGCTTATGAAAATGTTGAAAGCTCTAATGGAATGTGATTCTGCTTACATCAATTTTATGATGAATATTTTATGATAAATATTTGATGTTTGACTGACATACCTAACTGGTACATGACAATTCATCTCTAATTATGAGTGACATGTATTCCACCTGGACTTGCCACTACTGTAAAATATTGCTTCTCATACTATTGCTCTGTGTTGCCTTTCTTCTGTCAAAGATTCTGTGAATGTTTGCTAGACTGAATTGTCACAGATGTTCCCTTGTCTTTGTGTGCATTTTTCGCTCTGTCCCCACTGTCCTGCCTTTTAAAATAAAGATGTTATAAACTTGACTTTTGTCATCAGATTTTACTCTTAAATTACTAGGTCATTTCTGAACTTCAGACAACTTGATTTGAAAAAAGGCAAATTTTTCATCCTTCCAGA
The DNA here is from genome assembly GCF_000691975.1 of Corvus brachyrhynchos. Classification (NCBI taxonomy): domain Eukaryota; kingdom Metazoa; phylum Chordata; class Aves; order Passeriformes; family Corvidae; genus Corvus; species Corvus brachyrhynchos. The sequence goes on along the minus strand of NW_008236965.1, from coordinate 4,890,140 downwards.
AAATATTTTCTTTGCTAGAGTTTAATTTCTGTAAATGACCTTAAACTTGCTCAATTTTTTCTTATTGATTCAAGAATAGATGCTTTATTCTCTTATACAAGCTTTGTCCTGTGCTGGGCAAAATCAGTAGGTATAGTCAAGATACTTAATTGTGTTCTGCCAGTGTGCCAGAATGTTGGCCTGAGTTATCTTTACCATTGTCATAGTTCTAAACATCTCTTTAGAATAATTTAGAATAAATTCCAACATGCAGTAGTGTATCTCACATCATATTGGAAATGTTTGCATTGACTGCTTACAAGCTATTTGGGGGCTTCTGGAAGGCATTTTTGTCTAGATCTTTAATGTCCATACCAAAGTAGTAATGCTATGACAAGCAGCTTTTCATATCTTCTCTAGCTTATTTCATACATTTCTGCAAAATAAAAAATAGGAGCTATACATATAATATTATTATTATTATATGTATATAATATATGTAAACACAAAATATCTGTCATTCAAGAAAAGAACAAAAAAACCCTCACTTTTACAAGAGTAAAAGGCTTAAAACTTTATCCACTGTTAAGTTTCAAGGCTCCAGAACAATACAATATTTTGAAAACAGGACGTGACTATTATATTGCTGTGTCAGTATCAGTGTAACATTATAGTCACACTGTTCCTTAAAGTAAAAGGTTACCAACATCTGGGCAAGTTAGTTTAGAGCATGTTCAGCTGTGTGTGCAGTATGACTGTTGCTACATTTTAATACTTTCCAGTTCTTTAATGGAATTTGTAAAAAAAAATCAGGAAATTGCAAATTCTGAATGGTATTCTGTATATGAGATAAGAGATCTGGGGTTTATTCCACTTAATAAATGCTCCTTTTCTACATGAAAAATAAAAAACTTGCACCTCCAAACAGTTCAGATTTGATTTTTGATTTTTAAGCTTTTAATGCCAGACTTTTAGACCAAGTTTTACTGGGGGCTTCAGCTTGTGGGATTAAGATTCTTATCTTCAACTATCTATGTGAATTGCTTCAATGGTTCCTGACATTTTCTTGCTTTTGCTAAATGGTAGCTGTGTAACTGCCCCTTAAGTGTCTTACTTTGAGCAAAACTAAAAGCTAACTTGGAGAATTAGTGTTTGTCCATTTATCTTCCAAAGAAAAGTTCAGCTATTTCGGTAACTCCTTCATTAGACAAAATCCTTACTCATGTAACTGTGATTGGATCAGTAAAGGGAGTAGTACATTGGCAGTCAGAGGGTTTCCAAGCCAGGCTGCCTGCTGAGATTAGGGTTGCTGAAGAATAACTAAAACAAGCATGAGGAACTGCCTCCCAAAAAGAGCTGTCTGCAGTATGAATCCCTCTATGGCAGCATGAATGCAACATGCTTCCAATTTATTCTTTTCAGTTAATGTGAAAGCACATCAGCTTGCTTGCCACATGCATGTTTGCTGCTACACCTCATTGCACCTGCATGAAGCTGGATACCTTTCCTCCCAGGGGCAGTAAATAAGAGTGATTATCACAGAATTTCTGTTTGTACTTATGCCTTTTCCAAGTGTTTCAGGCCAGAATAACCAATGTGTTCTACATTATATGTCCTAAGCATGCAAAAGGTACTCAAAGATAAAATAACAAAGCACAGCACATTTTGCCTTTGGTTTCTGCTTGAGAATGAGCTCTCTGAGTGGGGGCTCTTCTCTAGGGCTACTCTTACTTGCTACTAAAACAGGCAGCGCAATAGATTCTGGTGGAATTCTTTGCTTTCAAGAGCTGAAGCTTTATGCACAGTACCAAGATCCTTGCAGTATGTTCTAAGAGTTTAGTGCTGCATGACTCTACCTTACAGATTTTTTTCTGATAATCCTAATTTTTTCCTGTACTGTCCATTATCTGAAAATCATTTTTTGGGATGCCTAAAATATCCCAGTGTTTCATCATCGATCAAAATGTTCTGCTCTATTTTTACTCAGTACAAAATCCTGGTGTTGAAGCTTCCTGCTATAATGCTATATATGTTCACTCTCTTCACATAATGAGCATGTGTTTTGAAGCAGTTGCTTTTCAAGGTCAATGCTTTTTCAGACAACTGTACTGCAATATGAGTCATAGGAGTTAATGACAAACCATTCAGTATAAAACCACTGGCTTTTGGGTAAGCAGCAGTTGAAAATGAGCAGTTCTCAGCCCCTTATTTTCCTATTCTCTCTGGTCACTGTAGTCATAAAGAGGAAATGATGGTGCAGGATTTCATTTCTCTCCTCTCTGCTCAGCTGCTGTGGAGAGCAGTTTTCTCATCCAGGTTCACTGGGCCGAAGAAAAGAATCACACTCGAGTGAATCTCTGTCTAAAAGTATGGCAAAAATTGTTCCAAGCTTCACTCTGAAGATTAACTTCACTTTTTAAAATATAGCATCTCCATTTTGGAATAGAAAAGCAAGACATTGAAAAATTTTGAAGTAGTGTAAACTAACCTCCTGCGGACTTGCTTATCATCTGACACTGGTTCCTTAGTGGATAGCAGTCATCGGGTTGGTAATTTGCATTGGGGCTATGGTTTGGGATATGTTTGCAGGTGTGGATGCACAGGAGCTCCTTTGGGGAAAGGCTCAGAAGATTCTTAGCCCCATTTACATGACTTTCTGAGTACAAGCAGGATACTTGGGGTGCATGCTTTCTTCCAACTTTTTTAACAAATCAAGTAAAAATCATTTAGTAAATAATTCAGCAGCTGTTCTGTCTGTGTTAAGTCAGACTCCCGAGTTCACTGAATCTAAAGCTATCAGTAGTCTTTATTCTGGCTTTCTCCTTGGTGCTTTAACTGACTTGTATGAGTGCCTTACAGCTTTTACACTACTTACAGTAGTACCAAATACAGGGACATGACAGCAACAGGAATCCTTAGCAATCCACTGTATTTAAAATACATGTTATAAATACAATAATTACATTAAACTAGAGATTTTTTCCTGTAGTAGTGTTGTAATGTCCACATTAAATATATGTTGTCATGCACCTGAATGTATTTTCTGCATCTAGATACAAGTTTCCCAAAATGTAAATTAGGAAAATTTCTACCATACTTCCTGCCTATGAATCTTTTTGCTAAGACCATTCACTTAATGAACAGTTGGACTTTTATTACAGGATTTAAACACTGCGTGCATTTATACTTAGAACCAGGAAACATTTTGAGCTTGAGGTGGTTTTATGTAGAAACTGAGGAACTGATACTACCTACCAGAGTGAAGATGATTTTATCAATAAGGAGGGTGACTCCAATGATTTCTACGCCAATTATGTTTTTCGCATTTGCTTGGGGGAAAAAGTCAGCTTGGCATGTAGTAGCAGCTGAATCACCAGCTGATAGCACAGTGTTTAAAGCCAGAATTAGAAGCCAGCAACAACTATAGTAGACAGTTAAATGTTGCTACATTACAGACACTCCAAGAAAAGCTGCTCCTGTTTGTCATACAGAGCCCTTAAAACAGTGGCTTTCCTTTAGGTTTTCCATCAAGACAATGGGATAATTCCTTTTTTGTTTTCATGCAATTTAAGCATGAAAAAGGACTATTAAATTACCCAGTATGACTTTCTGTATGTTAGTTGCTATTAAATGTTGTCCATTCTCTGGGATGCAGGCCCAGAGGCAGACCTGTCTGATGTGTGTCTCCCAGATGAGTATTAGGTCCTGATTTGAAATGTCAAAGATGGGAAATCCACTTCACTAAGGCGTTCGTTCTGGCAGTTAATGATGTTATTGTGAAAATCAGTGCCTTATTTCTAATATGACTTCTCAGGCTTCATCATCCACCCACTTATTATATCTTTTGCCCATTAGTTCAAAGATTTTTCTAGTAATTTCTTCCTGGATAAATAGCTGTGCATCACAATCAAGGAAACTTAAGTATTTGGGTTGGTTTGGCTGTGTTTTTAAACACACTAAAGAGATTGAAATCTCTGAAATTATTTCTGTGATGCTTTCCTGAAGCATTTTGAATTTTCAAGCTATTTTGAAGAGCACTAGAACTGTATTCAGTTATGTCTCACCACTGTCCTCGTAAACCATCTTTTTACCACGTATAAGTACTTTTCATAAGTGGTTTACTGTGTATATTGATAGTAACATGTTATTTATCAGCTGTAGTTGCTTCAGATGTGTAAGTTAAAAGATGGAAATTCAGTCTTCAGGCAAGTCACCTGTTCCATTTTCGGGTCACCTCCTTTTGCCAGCACTGTCTCACCCACGCATAGCAAACTAACTGAAGGTTTTAAGTTGAAATGGACAACAGTAGATCCCCAGCTTCCCCGATGGTAAATTGGGAACCATGTCAGCAAAGTTCAATGCAAAGTGGTTCTCTCTGGCCAGCTTTGCAGCTCCTGCTTCTCCGGCAAGCAATGGATAAACTGGACCTGTTCTTTTATACCTCCTCGCCATTTGTATGTTCTCTCAGATATGCTTTTCGTTTTTCTAAAAGACCTCGTGTGTGATATTTTGGTTTGAATATTAAATTCTGGCTTAAAAGAACACATGCATGCTTTCCTTTTCCCTAAATAACTATTCATTGGTTTAAACTAATCATTTTACCCTAACACTATGTACCTCCTATCCCTGTTAATAAGACTATCTGGTATTTGTGTAGTAACCCTGGAACCAATGAATGCTAAAACGTTAAGTATCTTTTTACTTTAATCAATAATTTGCATTCTTTGCCATCAGATCTCAGCATTACACAGAATTTACAAAGTAATACCATAATAAAATTTCTCTTACAATACCTTATTTCATATTTAGGAAAAGTCCTGAAAACCTTAACAGTCACTCAGAACAGCTCAAGGAGAAAGAAAAGCAAGGTTTTTTCAGGGCAATAAAAAAGAAAAAGAAGAAATCTCAAAATGTAAGTATGCAGCATTTCTAATAAAATAATTTGTTTATTCATTTTGAATTATACCATTTTAATATTCTAGATTAGTACAGTAGCTTTGTATTATTTATGACTCTGTGTGTGTATATACTTGTTCTTTTATTTTCTCTCTTCACTATATGAAAGTCGAATTCTTCTCCTGTTCAGGGTTAATTTTTCTGCCTTTTCAAGTACTTCACTTACTAGTCCTGGGCACCTTTGTTTTCATTCAGATCCTTTGAGAGCCAGTTTTGATGCAAGTTTTATGATGTTGCAACAAGTTCAGGATATTGTAATACCATTCCAAGAATTGTAAATGCATTATTGTGTGTGCCCCCAGAGCTTGAATAGTTTCAGGCACCCATCCAGAGAAAATGAGACTGTTAAAAATGAGAATTCTTTCCAGTCGTTTTCATGGAAGTGTCTTGGTAACAGTTTCTGTCTTCTTGCTGCATCCCATGACTGGAATAGGGATGATGTGTGTTAACCATTCTTAAATGTTTTATGTTTTGTTGAGGGAATGGATTGTGGCTTTTGTTATTCAGTATAAGTCTTTGGTGTCTCATACATTTTTACATTTTCATATAATTTTTGGGAGGGAGAAAGGACTTTCTTTTATCAGAAAGTAGTGGTATACTAACATTTCACAAAGTTTTATAACGAAGATATCCCTAAGAACTGAAGTAAGCTAAACATAATATAATTCTTAAATGGCAGCTCTGGAAACATTAAAACATTTAAAATTGTGATGTTCCTGTAAGTGTAAATGCAGTTATAGTTGTGAAGATTCTCAGAATGGAGTAAATTGTGCTCACTCCTGGCAAAGGAGAGTGACTTAATGAAAATACCTCTCAAGGAGTGAGGTGATATGACTCTGAGTGTTGGTGGAGGGATGATCTGTTGAAAATTGGGAGAGGGGAGTGATTATCAGTCTTTTTGTTGTTTTGGGGTTTTTTTAAAGTTCTTTGAACTGCGTGGAACATGTGCATATGTGTATTAACTAGCACTGAGAAATGCATCTCACCTTCCTGCTGGGCAGGATTTAGAGCAATGGCATCTACCTCTCCTTCTGAACTTGTTAATCCTCATACCTGTATGCAGCTGAAATACGATCATTTTTATTACACAACTGAACAAAATGTCTAGATTATAGCTCCGGGACTATTTGATACCAAAATGTCCATGTAAAGATAGCACACCTAAGGCCATTGGTTCCAGTGATGCATTTTCAAAGGGAAAAAAAAAAAAGGTTTTAAATTTGCATTGTTATACTCTGATCCAGCCATCCAGACATGGTGACAGAGAATGCTCCAATAGCTCAGCTGATAGATGGTGTATTTACTTCCAGATTAAACTCTGTGAAAGAAATACATACTGGATTGTGTTGCCTTTCAAAATCTGGAATTTTACAAAACACCTAAATCAAAAGTACCTTGATCTATAGCTACCAAAACCATTGCTGATTACAAGATAAGGCAGATTTATGTATAATCCTTACTCCTGTTTCTTCTTACTGTTAAGGAGAAGGGTAGAGGGGAATGGAGAGAGTGAGAAAGGAAAAACAACTACTGCTACTTAGAGCTGGTATCTCACAGAAAGATGAATAAATTAGTGAAATAAGATAGTGATACAACTCTTTCATCCTCAGCTGAAAACTTGCTGAGATCAACTTGAGTTGTGGAGCCAACCAGAGCCAGAAAAACTTCCTTTCATTTCTATTTACAGCTGATTACCAGGACAGTATCTAGGGACAGACTGTACCACTGATGTGTGTGCAAGTGTCTGGTTCAGACACTGTTCTTCTTCATCTGTTACTTGAAGGCATCTACCTAACAAATGTTGGGACATTCTTTAGGACCTTCCAGTACAAACAAAAATTACTGTCTTCAATTCAACACCAAGTTTGGCTTCAGTAGTAAAAGCTGTTCACAGCACTGTAATATTAGGTCTTCAACAACACGTAGAATGTTTCCTATGAAATCATATGAAAAGTCTTAGTATACAGCTTGTGCCTACCCAGGTTTTTTTTCTGAGACCAACAATTCATGTAGGGTCCTACAAGTATGAAATTCCACTTACTTACTCAAACACAGACTTTCTGCAACAAATAACAAATGAGACATGAGGACTGTCACAGAGCTAGGAAGCACATAAGTATCAGACTTACTTCTGATATCCTTTGGCAAGTCTCATTTGGCTGGTGATCATCATCACAGGAGTCATAAAAGATACCTGAAATTGGATTGAAGACATCTTAGTAATGTCATTCTCAAAATATCTAATAGCCCAGAATTGATCCCAGTTCCTGACGCTTCTTCCTGCAGGTTGTTCCCATGAATCATTCTCCCTAGAGTTCTCCAGGTGCAGCACCTCGTGGGATAGGAATTGTTACTGCCTGTTACAGGAATTCTTTGCAATAGTGTTTTTGCAGAGCTGTTCTTATCCATTCTTCTTTTCATCGTTTGAAGTGTTTTAGTAATGTAGCAAAAGGTTTTGAGGATTGCTAGAATCACAGTTTTATCTGTCATCTGCCACCAAACAATTTGATATCCATGAGGGTTGTGCACAGTGTCAGTAGGCACTATCTTCAGAGGAGCCTGAGTTTCGCAGATTTTGGCACTTGTTTCAAGCTGTGGGTCTGAAGAAATTATCTGCTTTGGAAAAAACAGTTGCAGGTGAGCATTTCTCTTAGCAATGCCTTGATTCCTTTTTTAATTTACTGAATTTGAAACAGGAAATTCTTCTGACCATAAATTTCCTAAACATAAGCTATGCTAATTATTGACTGTCATTAACTCGGATGGAATCTAGAAGGTGAGAAAGCTGTTTGAAACCCCTTGCTTTTGGTAGTGTACCTGTCATTCTGTTTGGTCATATAATAATTCTATGGCATAATAAAGATTTCTTCTGATAGGCAGGAAAATGTAAGGTACAGCATGTGTCCTATGCTTGTTTGCACCTAAGCAGGGGAGAAATAGTCCCATTTATAATTCTGGTACCTTATAATTCTGTTGGTTGTTCATGCATCCATTGGTAAGCTCTTTGGTTGTGCTACAGAAATTAAAATAAAACAGCCAGCGTGCTTACAGCTATACGTGAAGTTGCTAATGGCATATTTATGTTAGAACTGAAATAATTAATCTTGGAGCTTTAGCTCTTTTTGCAAGTTAAAAATACAATGCTTTTTTTATCAACTGCTCATTCTGGAACCAGCTCCTATTATTGTTAGTGTATCTTTAATATTTTCTTTCTATAGAAATAAGAAATGTCATACTGCTTTAGGTCATTATCAGAAATACAAATGATTGCCAGAGTTACAGGATTTAATCCAAAGCTCAGTAAAGTCAACAAGACCTACCAGTTGTTTCCAAAAGGCTCTGAAATAAATACGTTCTGTATTCCTAATGAACATAGGTATAAGAATAGGTGTGCTGATCTTTTTTTACATGCTTTCTATGCACTGAGTTCCTTGAATTTATTCCATAGGCTTTTTTCAATCATTATTGTATTTTCCCAAGGCAAGTTATAGGCTTGATAACACGTATTGTCAAATTACAACAACAACAACAAAAAAGAAATAAAGAAAAAGAATAACATAGTATGGGCAGGTACCTTGAATTGAAATACTATGCATTTAGTTTTTGTGTCTTATATTGCAGACAGACTCAACCAACGGCGAGAATCCAAGCATCAAGAAATCCCTCTTTCCTCTTTTTAATTCAAAGAATAATTTAAAGCATAGTTCTTCTTTGAAAAAACTTCCTGTAGTCACTCTACCAATGGTATTCATTTTTAAGTACAGTAGCACTGTAAAATGCTCCAGTAAATTTGTTTTACTGACTACAGCAGCATGTGGTTTATTTTCATGGTATCACTTCCTCTTCATGCCAGTTAAGTATCTTGGGCCAGTTCAATAAATTTAAGTAAAATCAGCCGTTCTGTTGAAACAGATTGTGCCTCAAAATATTTTTTTTTGGTATTTGATATAGTGAAAATGTAACATACACAGTCCCAGAGAGAATGAGCCTTGGGAGTAAGACTAAGGAAGGAAAATAGTTGTGAAATTGTGTATGTTTAAAATTAAATTGTCACATTATGTTTCAGTCAGGAAAAAAATTAACCTGGTTTTGTTTATTCCTATATCATAAATACATAATTTTATACAAACTACTCCTTTATATATAAATTTAAATAAATCAAATACTAACAATGCATTATCAGAAAAGAACTTTAGCTCATGTGTCTGTTGTATTTTTGTTTGTCCTGATTGTTCATGATAAAAGACAGCTTGCATTAAAAATAGGTTATATTTTGACTGTCCTTTTTTTGATTAGAATTCTTGAAATGAGATAAAAAGCTACATGTAAGTTTTAAATTATCTTTCTGCCATAAAGTTTCAGCTGTTTCTTAATTTTTGCTATAGTTTGGGATATTTGTGGAGGAGAAGAAAGATGGGAATAGAGAAAGCTATTGGTTTTGTGATGTCAGTCAAGACATCAGTTTCAAGAGATTTTGGTCTGCTTCACTCAGGAGCAAATTTATAGAACTGATCCATGGTCTTAACTGCAGTATGGAATGCTTTTAAAATGAAGATGAGGCTCAACAATATTTTTTTAAAAAATTTATTTTTGAGGCCTTGTTTAACTGCTCTTTCTTACAGCAAATAACACTAACAGCATGCTTTAAGGGGTAAGGGTAGAGCAAATCTGCATGATGTCCACAGCCACTTGCTCTTACTATGGGGAAAAGCACTGAGAGGTCATTGCAATTCTGCTGCAGAAATGGGCTTCACTTGTGTTCTGTAATTAACTGTGGGAAATTATTTACAGCTATTCTTAAGAAAATATTAGGAGATCAGTATTTAATATTTTGTTGCAGATGCCTAACACTGAAGGTCAGGATCTCTTGGCATTACAGAAAGCCATTCATTCTTCCAATCACCAGAGCAGCAGGCAGAAGGATTGGCATCCTGACAAGATGACAGAAATCCAACCTCATGTAAGTGGTGTTATCAATTCCCTATCTATTAATATCACTGACATATCTTGACAGCTTTTTCTCTGGGGAATAGAAAAATTGCATTTGACATTGTTTCCCGACTTTCTAATGCCTTGCTCATTGAATGTAAAAAATCATGTACCTGCAGTCCGGCATAATTTTTTTAAAAGGTAGACATGAATGACAAGGAAGAGAGACTAAATGTCCTGTGTCAGTCTTTGAGCCCTTCAAAAGATTGGTTATGTTTTAGTATTACAGGCAAGCAGTGTTTCAGTGCACATCTGTGGTAGCGATGCAGTGGTGTACAAAAGCCCTCAAGTCAACTCTGTAAGGAGTGGTGAATCCTGAGGGCTGGCTGCTGCTCAGCACAGTTTGATACTTGATGTGGTCACCAGAGCATCGAGACCACGTTACAGTGTGGCTGGCACAGACTGCAGTTTCGGCAGGCTACATTTTTGGAGCATAGTACTGCACTATTGCAACTTTATTTTCTCTAAAATCTAAATTCTAAAATCTAATTTCTAAAACCAGCTCAGCAGGCAGTGTTTGGGAGAGAGGGTCAGTGCCATGCTCCATTGTTGTCACACTGGAAACTGGAAAAGAGGGTTTGTTGCAGCTGCAGTGTTTGAAGAAACAAGTTGCTCTGCGAGCTGTGGAATTTAATGAGGCTGCTTTCATACCACTTTGTGTACTCAGGCTTCCCTAGGCTCTTGCTACCCATTTTCAATAACCCCATATCACCATTTTCTTTTCAACCTCACCAGTGAAAGAAGCTGCGGGAGACTGGAGCTGCCTATCAACCAGCTGCCAGCAAACAAAATATGTAACTTCTGAGTTCTGCCAGACCTTTTTTCAGTTCAGATGGTTACTCAAGACTCACTCTAACCCCTAACTGATGTTCACAACAGTTTTAAGAACTTTGTATTTCTGAAATCTGTGCCTTAAGTTCTGGAATTGTCTGCCCAGGGAGGTGGTGGAGTCACCATCCCTGGATGTGTTTAAAAAAAGTTTGGATGTGACACTCAGTGCCATGGTTTAGTTGAGGTGGTGTTAGGGCATGGGTTGGACTCAGTGATCTTGAAGGTCTCTTCCAACCTGGTGATTCTGTGTGATTCCGTGTGATTCTGCGTGTGTGTGATTCCTAAAATGTGGCTGAGGTTCTTAAGTTAATAGCAGGAGAAGTGACAGATGGACAGCTAATGCAATTGTCTATGCCTGCATTTTCAAAAGAAACAAGGGAGCAATTTTTTCTGAGGGAGAAAAGGTTCCATCTTTTCAGGTAGCTAATAGATTGGATTGTGATGAGATTGGATTGTGTGGGTAGTCATAGCTTGGAATGAAATACATCAAGCGAATATGAGTTAAAAGTGAAGAAGGCCTGTAAAGTTCTAGATGTTCAGTTTAGGATAGGACAGTTTTTTTATGGGAAGTCTGATATGATGGAGCTTTGCTGTGTGTCTTTCAGAGCCAGCCATTAAAATCTCTTCGGAAGCTCTTACACCTCTCTTCAAATCATCCCGTCGCTGCTGAGCCCCGCTTCCAGCCCTTACCCAGCCAGCCAGCCAAAGCTCCTTTTCCTGAAGTGCGGATTCATCCCATGAGTCAAAGCTCCAGCAGCGGCAGCAGCAACGTGCGGCCGGAGCCCCAGCCGAAGAGCCGGCCGGCGCTGCAGATCCCGAGCCAGCTGGAGCCCACCTGGCACGTGTCCCCCGTGAACAGGAGCGTGAGCGATGGGCCCCCCTACTCCGAGCAGCTGCCTTCCAAGAGCGGACAGAATGGGCACACCTACAACCGAACAAACCGGTCGCGAATGCCAAATCTGAACGATCTCAAAGAGACAGCCTTGTAATTGCACTCCAGCAAATAGACCAGTGTGGGTGGAGATCAGCATAGGGGAGCGGTGGTGATTCTGGTGATGGTAAGACTGCATTTTCAGCTTTATAAAGGTGTGCAATATGTACATGTGGAGCTATGCTGTTCAGCACCACGGAGAGAGTCAGGGATTATACAGGAACACAAGTTGAACTATGAATTACCAGTCATCAGAAATGTCACTGGATGCCAGGCAGAGTGTGCCGGTCAGGGAGAAAAATGCACTGTCATTTTCTCTCATTTACATTCCAGCTTAGTGCACATCTTTGTCTGAAAGCTGGGAGACTTCTGGTATGTATTGGCACTTATAAGGGTGAAAACATTGTCTAGACCTATGCCCTTACTACATTTTTTGCTGCCTAGTTAAAACAGTGGGGTTTATGTGATAAAAGTGTATCCCTGTTAAGGGTTTAAAGTTAAATTGTATGTCTTAAATTTGTTTTTTAAACTTCCATATTTGATAGGATTTGTAATATTTATTTATGATGACCTAATATCGTACTGTTATAATCATATCTTTTATGTTATAATGTAAAGTTATTTTGAGCTGTTTGAAACATTGTGAAGCAGTGCAACAGCTACAGTAGTTTCTATAAAAAACTAACAGTAACATTTATATATTGCATCAGGAGTATTTTATTCTATATATAAATATATACATAAATGGAAAATAACTGTCTGTTTTTTAAATATACTCATTTAAAAGAAAAGTATTGTTATGACACTATCTGCCATATTTTTTATACATTTGTGATATAAAGTGCAGTATTATACTTCTAATAAAAGGAAGTTGAATGTGGATATAAACGTGACTGTAACAGTATGAATCCTGCTTGGCTATGAGAGCCCAGTATTATAGGCATTATTGGTAACAAACAAAAGATAACATTCAATTCCAAGCTTTATTATGGGCTATTTTGTTGGAAGTATTGGCTAAATGTAAGAGACTGCAGAACTGTACAGTAATCTAAATGTGGTACGTTCTCCCCTGTGTCCTTAGCTTTCCTAGTAATATTAATGGGATTTCTGCATCTGCATCAACAGCACAGAGCCCCAGTACCAAATTTTTGTTTCCTCTGAGGAAATAAAGTGCCCCATGACTACGAGCGAAAGCAGGTGCTCTTCCACCTAATAGCAGGGGTGAAAACCAAAGAAACACAGCATGAATTGCAAGTGAAATGCAGAACTTTGACACTTAAGCATAGCATGGCACTGCAGATCATGGTATAAGCTTTTATGCATATGTGTATTTTACATCTCTAGCAATCTATTAACTAATAAGATAAACACTGTATTAGAATTTAAACTACTCTTGCACTTTTTATTATATTTCAGGATGTATTTAAAGCTACAAATCTGGTATTTGGATATTGAGGGAGAAGGTTGCCAAGCAACTTGATTTCTCCTTAGGTCTTACTATCCAAATATTCCCATACCCAGTTCAGCTACCAGTCTCAGCAAAATACTAGATCTTGGGTTCCAGTCTCCTGTACAGCATAGTTAAAACTGCCTTTACCTTGGTGAATGTCAAGTGTAGCAAATACATACCCTGATTCCTCTGTTGCTACCAGTAAAGTCAATCACAGGTGAGCCAGTAGGAGTCAAAAGAGTTATGCCAGTCTAAACTTTGTGCAATAAGAGGAGAGCCAGGCCTGTAGTGTCAGAACAATACAATCTTTCCTTTTTAAACACATTAGTTCTACTCCCTCATTACTCTGCAGCATAGTTTGTGTTCTAGATGCTGTCCTCATAAGACACCTGTACTTGCAAATACACTGTCTTTTCCAAAAAGAGATTAACCTGAATGTAACTTTGATGATTTAGCCATAGATGCAGTTAACAGAAGCAGCCAGGTAGTAAAAGGTGAACTTCCTACTTGGATAACAATGCAAACTGGACATGTTGTTCAGTACCTCTTGAGTCATACCAAAGTTGTAACAACAGCAAATTCGGCACCACTACTGTAAAAATTGTTGTCAGAAAGAACAGTATAGAAGGATGTTATATCAGGTTTGTCCAGGACTAAAAATCAGTCTACTAAATTTGAAAAATTACGAAATAGGAATTCTTTCTTTGTCAATTGCCTGCAAGAAATGTGCATGTAATTTTTCTATAGATAGATATAATATATAATATCTCTCTATATATGATATATGCTGTATTGATATATCATATATATAGCATATATATAAATACAGTAGACATAAAGGGGTATTCAGTTTTTTTCTAAGTTCAGTGGGCATCCAGGAAAGACATTGTGATACTTACTTGTCATCACTGTCAGAGTTTAGCAGCTTATTTTAGCAGTCTCTGTTAGATTCATTGCTTGGTCGCAGCTACATGAGCCCTGTTAGCCCTGCTTTGAAATGGGCTGATGCCACTGAAATCCCTCACAAAAACCCTCTCTGAGAGAGAGTGGGGCTCTAAGCAGTGCAGTTTGAATGTCTCTTTTAGGGCAATGGAGCTGGTGAAGGGCCTGGAGCACAAGTCTTATGAGAGTGGCTGAGGGGACTGGGGGTGTTTAGTCTGGGAAAAGGAGGCTCAGGAGGGACCTCGTTACTCTCTACAACCGCCTGAAAGGAGGGTGGAGCCAGGTGGGGTCAGCCTCTTCTCCCATGTCTCAAGTGAAAGGATGAGAGGAAATGACTGACTGTTGTGCCAGGAGAGGTTCAAATTAGATATTAGGGGAAAAAATATCACTGAAAGAGTGTTCAGGCATTGGAGTAAGTTGTCCAGGGACATGGTGCAGTCAACGGCTCTGGCAGTGTTCTGGATGTGGCACTTGGGGATATGGTTTAGGGGTGACAGGGGTGGTTGATGGTTGGACTAGATGATCCTAAAGGTTTCTTCCAACCTTGATGATTCTGTCATCCAGTCTCGCAGGGAATGTTCAGTCTAGACTCTTCTGTGCTTCGTGGATATGTATCCTTTTGCTTCTGCAAGATTTTTAGCTTGCTGGTAAGAGCTTCATGCTGGGGGATGATGATACTGGGCTGTATGTGGCTGTTATGATTTCTAGCAAGGAAAAATGTTTCCAAAAGGATTTTTTTTTATCAGTACCCATTAAGTTAAATCAGGGTAATCCCTGACTGTATATATAGCTGTTTAAAGTAGTTAGCAAATCTTCAAAGGTGATCCAAGGAATGTTCAAGTATTTGGTGGCCCATATTTACAGAAAGTTGTTTCTACTTCATACTGCATTTTCTTCTTGAATTCAACAAACTGTAGTAGCTTTCAGTTGAATACTAAATTGTGTTGAATGTACATAGTATTTTCTTTCTTCTGTTGGAAAGAAATTCCAGCCACTCAGCCAGCTGGTGCTGGGATGAATTGTGTATTTTTAACTTGGTCTAGCTTCCCAATATTTAGAATATTGCTAATGTAATTTTGTCAAGGCTTTCAAAGGAGTCTTATTATAGTGACTGAGATATTCTGACTTAATAAAGAGGAAGAGAATGACAGAGCAAACTATTTTGTAAGTGTGAGCTTTCCTTTTCACTGGTCTGTGAGTCTTGTACTATATGCTCTATAGATTTACATAGTATAAAGGATCCTGGTTAAACTGCATTTTATTCTTTGGCAGTCTTTTGCCTTATGGCATCACTGATGATGTGAACAAAAAATAAACTAAGTTTCAGAAATTAATTGTAGTCATTTTGCGGAACTCAAGCTGCCTAAACTTGTCTATATGTTTTTGCTATAGCTCTTGAGCTCTTTTTAACTGAAAAAAAAAAAAGCACCTTAAGTTCGTCCTAACTGAAATTGTGTAAGTGTTTAAGCTGTCATTTTAAACTGCCATGTAAATATATTAACCTAGAACAATATCTGTTTTCAACAGACCTGGCCACAGAGAGCAGTCCCTTAGACCTATTTAATGCTTTTTGCTCCATTTATTGCAGTCCAAGCTTCGTTGCTCCTCTGAGAGGTTGCCAGGAGAGCACTGGGCAGAGTTCTTGGCAGGAAGTCAGTGATCCCAGATTTAGTCTCTTAAAACATTCCCCAAACACCACTTGTTCTTTCAGATCAATATTAAAGCAGGCTTTGAACTTCCAAGTGCGTGAGACATCCTCAGGTTGTCGTTTGGCTTGTCACCTTTCTCTCTACCACACCAACTTGTTTCTGGGACCAAGGCTGGAGTGGCTCTTCAGGAAGCAATGGCCTGTGGTAGGCTCTTCACCTTCCTTGTCATTGCAGTTAGGTCTCTTAAGAGATGAATCTTACTTGTTTAAAAAGCTACATACCAACCTTTCCTTTTTTTCTTCAAAAGCTGATGAGGTGTTAGCTGAGTAGACTCCTGGGTTCACCCAGAAAAAGCTATGTATTCTTAACAATTCTGTAGACCTCCCAATAAGAACACAGGGAACCTATGGGAATACAAATTGTGCAGCTCTGAAAGCACTGTTGTGATCTAGGTAGCTAAGGCAAAACCTAGAGGAGCTGTGCTCTAGAAGTATTGGGGGTTTTATTCATGTTTCATTTTTTTGTTGTCATTATTTGATAGTGAGACATGCTTTAAAATACTTGTGTGTAATTAATTCTGTATGTGTTGATCACTGTCAGATTAGAGCTGGGAGAATATTTGCATCCCAGTCACGCAAGGAGTATGAAAAGGATAGCCATATATAATATACTGCAAATTGTGGGGTGGCAATGAATGATTTTTTCCATTCCGGCTAGCATACATACTACATAGATTAATGGGGTAATATCACAAACCATGCATCTAGGCTGTTTTTCATGTTAGTAGGCCCACCATTTGAAATAGGAGTGCCACAGGAGAAGGTTGGAAAGGTGATATGCCCTATGTAAGCATTTTTGAATAACCTTCAAATCAGGACACTATTTAAGAACAGGTGCCTTTCACTACACAGCTCTTTCTTATGGTATCATGATATTAACCATTCATTAACTGGGTTTGTAGTGAATGAGGAAAAAAAGCCATTTAACTTCTGGCCTTTTCTTAAAATGGGGTGATTTGAGTAAACCCTTTTAATATAAGAAAGCTTGGAAGTTCTAGATGTTGGCACCTTTTTTCAAATGGTCAAGCAGCAGCAGTGCATCAATTCTCAGGCTCATCAGGCAAGTGAAGTCTTGTGCTGTACTGAATGTTGTACTGAAACAAAGATTCCTCATTTTGCAATCGTGAAGCAAATTTCATTAAAATTAAGCAAAGCAGATTTTATAGATCTTCTTTCAATTGTAAGAGAAAAGCTGTGTTAGGCCATCTGTTCTCGCAATGGAGTGTCTTAACAACTGCCACATGAGATAGCATAGGTAAATCTGATGGATTAGGTCTGAATTTTACTTGTTCTGAGTTCTGCTTGGATGCACATTTGTGACCTTGTGTGCAGCCAATTGTTTGGTGCAAAAGTTGTGGTTTGACCTAGTCAGTGGAAGATGTATGAGAAGTGTGAGAGGACCCGCCCCACTATGTTTGGATGCTTTCATTCCACCAAATCAAATTGCTCCTCAGGCTCTTTTAGAACATAACAAAATATGCAGCCAGGCAAAAGTGACTCTGGAAACATGGCCCAAGAGCCTGAACAGGGAATTTGTGTCTTAGCCTAAGAATGACTACACATCTCTTGTCTTCTCTGCAAGTCAATCTACCTCCTCTCTCTTGCAGAATGTAGTTGAAGTTGGGTTTGTTTATTCTGAGCTTATTACTGACTCCAAATTTTGAAGAGACATCTAAAAAGATTCTTCCTCTAGGTACTGTTAGCAACCACGTAATAAAATGTTGTTGGGCCTTCATCTGAAATACTTCTGAAATCTCCAAGCCATCTGAGTTTTCCCTCTAGAATCCCAATGCCATTCTTTGCACTGCTTTGCAGTCTTCCCTTGGCCTTCCCCTTGTGGATCTCAAATATTGCAGTTGCCTTGTTCTTTGTTGTTTCTCTAGTGCAGATTTTCAGGGAGTTAGAGGCCTTATCTACTACTCCACCCTGTTTGCTGTTTTACTCAAACAGCTATCCTTAGACTTGCTCAGGATTTCCTTCATTTTAATTTTCCATTTCATCTGGGTGAGATACCTTAGCTCATTGTGCCCCCACCAAAACACGCTGCCTACCAGGCTTTTCGTTCCACCAGGTCTCTGTTTTCACAGGGCACTGTTTCTCTGGATCCGTTCTGAGAAATGTGAGGTGGCATCTTAATTGTACAGGCATAAAAATGTGTTGTGAAGTAGCTGCTGCCATAGAGCTTTCCATTAGCATAAAGATAAAGCATGTTCATAGCGCAAGGTGGAAACCACTATTCAACTTTCCTATAGGATATGAACCTCTTGGTGTAAACTCCTGACATGTAAATCCAATGGCAGAGCTTTTAACTCTTTAGTTACAAGGCAAAACTTTAAGCATAGGGAACTGTCTCGACTTTTCTTTTTTTTTTTTTTTTTTTTTTTTGCTAGTGCACATCTTAGACTGTACTACTGAAGGATATGACTAATTGAAAGAAGTAACTTTATATTTGGGTGATACGGAACAATAAGCTAAAATCTTCCCAGAAATTTTGTTGGAAAATCTATGCAGGCATTTTAAAATCTGGTTAATCTGATAAGGAATTCCAGGACTGCTTACGTCTCCACTGTGGAATGTTTAATTTTAAATTTGTGTCATTTGGAAGGAAGAAGGAAAAATAAAGTTTAGGAAAGTCTTTTTTTTTTCCCACTATCTGTCAGTACAGATTAACAGACTGGGGAGGCAGCTTTCAAAACTTTTAAATTTATGGATAAGATTCCATGATGTTTTTTAACAGCTACTAGAAATCTAAAGCGCACAAACTTTTAAATCTACCATGCTTTCTGTTGTGGAAGGGATATGTTGTGGTGTTAGCCTTTTTAATCCTGGAATACAAATTGATTTTAAAATGTGTTGAATATTTAAGGATGACTTCATTCAAGTTAATAAACCATTTGTAAAGTGTTTGTATACAACCCTTTGTATCATGTCGTTGGTACACCTTACCAAATTTTTTTTTGAGCATGTATTCCATTCTTTACTTCTGTACAATTTCTATTGTTGCTGTAAATATTCTAAAAGAGGAAAAAAAAAATCCTGTGGTAACCTTAATTATAAGCATGGAAATGGTTAATTTTTACTGAGCACAATGTATTTTTGAATGGGCCTTCCAAAATATGTCTTTAATAAAAATGCAGATTTTGCACTAGAACACCGGCATTGTTCAACAGCTGATCTTATTCCTGACACGTCTCTTCCACAGCACCTCTCCATATGTTAGCTTGGCTCATATGACTGGAACAGACCAGAACCAGGACCCCTGTGCCCATTGGGTCACTGCCAGGTCCTGGCTGACTCCCCCATCTGAGAGGCCTGATGTTTCCATGGAGCAACATCTCTGAAGCACCCATTCCTCTAGTTTCATTGCAGGATCATTGCAGGACGGATTCTTCCTTTCAGGGCAAGAATCTCTGCTGTTCTCTCTTTTGAACATTACCAACCCACCCAGCCCCTCAGCAGGCACTACCAGATATTAAAATGCCCTGAAAGTTTCCAGCCCACAGTCTTCACTCCAGGAAAAGTGTCATGATGGCATTTCATCATTGTCACATGTAAACTCAGACACTTCTAGGCAAACGTTGAGGTGTCAGCAATAAGAGTTTTTGATGGCTTCCTCTTTAATGTATCCTGGCTATGAGTTTTTTTGTTACTGTGTGCAGCTTTAAAAACCTTTAAATATTTCCCTGCTAGTCTTTCATTCTTTGGGGTAATTGGAAACAAACTGAGGAGTAGGGACCACTTTACCTGGGCCTCTCTTCTTCCCCTCTGAGCTCCAGCAAGACTTGCTGAAAGCCAGGACTTGCAGTCTGTTATATCCTTCTGAAACAGGTGCCTGATGGGTTGTACAGCCTTGGTGAGACCAGGCTGCTGCCAGTGCCTGCACTAAGCTGTGCCCATCACCTCCCCAAGAGGGAAATTTCCAGTTTGAGCTGATGGCTTCAACTTCCACCAGGACAAGCAGTCCAGCATTTTAACAGTTCCATCCAGAAATGGGGCTGAAATGCATTTCCTTGGGGTGCCCAGTGCTATGGGGGACTTGGCTTTACTCTTAAAACCTTACTTGGCTCTTACTCTTCCAAAAAATCTTGTTGGAGTAGTGTTGGCGATTGAATCATGAACCCAGACTGGCAAGGAATCTGAATCGTTTATGCAAAGGAGTGAGTTGCTTTTATACACTTTTCTAAGGCACAGTATTTCCTTATGTGGCCTGACCTATCCCATGTTGCCACATTAGCAACACCTTTCCATAGGGGTCTGCCCTGTGACACCTCTTCCCCCCAGGGCCCACTGGAGATAAGCCTCTGTGTGCTGCCATGTGCCCCTTTGTTCTGCCATGTGCCTCTGCAGGCGGGTTTTACAGCTCACAACCCAATTCTATCTTAAAATTCTCCATAGAGTAACCCCTTTTCTGTACCCCCTTCAGAGCCCCAGATATTGGAGTGGCCATCTCCTTGAAGAGGTCGAGCACTTCAGTGTGGTAGCTCCAGTGTTGTTACAGTGGGGATTCTGTAACACGATGCATCAAACAAGGAGGCCCGTGGAAGAGAAATATATATGGACTGATTCTTGATAGCTGTTTCAGAGGGATGTTTATTTCTCCAGCCGCATGGCCGGGGCTCTGCCAAGGAACTGAGGCAATCACGGGACCCGAGGGTCCTTGCCCGCGCAGGGGAACACAAAACATCCAATGGGGAACGAGGCTGACCAGGGACAGGGAAGCCCCGTGCCTCCCCTGAGGGCCCCTCTCCCAGGGCTACATGGCAGGGGGGAAGGCCCCAACACAGTGTAGTCAGTCCCCCATGGGATGGAGGGCAGAGTGGACATTTTTCTCTGGATGGAAGAGAAGGGATAATTCCTGCATGTACCCATTAAGATAAAGGGACTATTTACTTACAAATGAAGTGGCTGATCTGGAAGCCTGAGGCAGTCTCTGATCAGATAACTTAGATTGGACAAGTTTGACTTCTCAGGACCACTGGTGCCCTCACTTCTCTGTAAGCATCCCATCCTAAAAATCCAGGTCATAAAGCTGAAGGCAGTTCTTAGTCCTACTCCCTATTTCAAACCCCTTGTGTTTTATGCAGTTACAAAGCCATACATTGGTCTCCCTATCTCTGCAGGTAAAGACCGCAGGATTGTTTAACATCTTTGTCAGCAACGTGGACAGTGGCATTGGGTGCACTCTCACCAACCCCTGTTGTGCAGTCAACATGCTGGAGGGAAGGGAAGCCATCCAGAGGGACCTGGGCAGGGCTTGGGAGCTGGGCCTGTGCAAACTTCATGAAGTTCAACAAGGCCAAGTGCAAGGTCCTGCATGTGGGTCAAGAAAGTCACAAGCAAAAATACAGATTGGAGGAGGAACAGATCACGAGCACCCCTGAGCAGAAGGACTTGGGGCTGCTGGTGAATGAAAAGTTCAGCATGAAAAAGTGCACCTGCAGCCCAGAAGGCCGATTGTATCCTGGACTGCATCAAAAGCAGTGTGGGCAGCAGGGTGAGGGAGGGGATTATCTCCCTCTGCTCTGCTCTGCTCTGCTCTGCTCTGCTCTGCTCTGCTCTGATGAGACTCCGGCTGGAGTGCTGTGTCCAGGTCTGGGCCTCCAACATGAGAAAGATGTGAACCTATTAGAGCAAGTCCAGAGGCAGGTCACTAAGGTGATCACAGGGCTGGCACACCTCTCCTATGAAAACAGGCTGAGAGATTTGGGCCTGGAAGAGAAGGCTCTAGTGAGACCTTACAGCACCCTCCAGTACATAAAGGGGGCTGCAATAGAGCTGGAGAGGGACTTTTCACAAGGGCATGTAGTGATAAGACAAGGGGGAATGGCTGTAAGCTAAACTAGGGCAGGTTTAGTTTAGATATTGCGAAGAAACTCTTTTCTGTGAGGGTGGTAAGGCACTGGGACAGAGTGCCCAGAGAAGCTGTGGACTCCCCATCCCTAGAGGTGTTCAAGGCTATGTTGGATGGGGCTCTGAGAAACCTGGTCTAGTGGAAGATGCCCCTGCCCATGGCAGGGATATTGGAGCTAAGTGATCTTTAAGGTTCCTTCCAACCCAAACCATTCTGTGATTCTGTGATTATGAGGAAAAGCTTTTGTATTTATGTCATTATACTTTGGCTGGTGCTGTCTGACTTTCATAATGGCTTCAGTCACACTGTTACTGCAATGTGCTGAATTTATGCAGAAGTGGAAGTTGAATGCAATTCTAAAAGCATTTTAGGACCACTTAATTAATTAAGCCTCTCAGCACTCTTCTTTTTATATAAGAGGCAGAGGTTAAGTGAATTTCCAGAGGTCAATTAGCAAGTGAGCTGCATAGCAAGGATCAGAACAGAAACTCCTGCTTTAGCAGGAACCATTTAGTTGCAAGTCAGAAGTAGGTCCCTTCCCCATGCAAGCTGGTGAACTGCAGGCAAAGGACAGGGCAAAGCAAGAGGCAAATGAACTGTGAAATGCACTGTGTGGCAGTTAGTTCCATGTTATTTGTTGTCATACATTTCAATCTAGAAAAAGTTCTAGTGATTTCTTTGAAGGTGGGAGGCTGGAAGAGTAGCACAGGTCCTTTCTACCTAGACAGTATTTTCTTCCCCCAAGGTTTTATTATATCCTCTGTGTAGGATCGGTCATGTGCAGATACGTAATTTAGTGTGGTATCTTGGCATATAGTGGCGTGTGGTCCATCCATTCAGGCTGTTCATTAAGCCTGCCAGCTCTTCCAAATCTCACAGGAGCTTCTGGTCTTTGCCACGGGGTGCATTTCTGAAACCAGACAACTGAAAAACCCTGGACTGTGCATAGAAGCTTGTCAGAGGCCAGTCACAGACAAGGCTTTGACTAGCTACTGTCAAGCTTAACTGCTTTGGGGTGATACAAATATTCACCAGCTCGTGCCCAGTCCATCCTTCTGCCCCTCACAGCCACCCCTCCGCTCCTCAGTCATGCAGCAAAACATCAGCGCCAAGGCTCCATCCCCCATTACCATCCACCAGGACATGGAGCAGAGCTGCCTGTGCTGCTTTTAGGGCAGGGAGAGCTGTGTGTTAACATGTTGGGAACTGCATCCAGGGCCTGGAAATGCTTCAGCTTTCAGTGTTGGTGTTAGCAAGATGAGCTGCAATGGCTGGTGGGGAGCCCTTGTCTCCCTATTGCTGGATGTGCAGTGCCTCCAGGGAGGCTGCTCTACCACACTGGTCCCACAGCTTGGCTGCCAAGGAAGTGCCTCGAGCTCAGTGGATCTTCTCAGTAGATCTTGCCTCGACTGTTCAGCATTAAGAGAACCACACAGTGATTCCTTATTAAGAAAATATGTCCCTAGACCAATTTGTGGATAGGCAAGAATCCTATCCACAGATGAGGAGGTGGGAGGGAAGCAAGGGAGTACTGGTGTATAGCAATCATCTCAGCACATGGGAATTGGTCTTTTCTACATCTCTGTGGACTTCATATTGTTGGTTAGTGGAGCAGCTTTCAGACTTGCCAGAAGAGCTTATTTTCCTGACAGCTATTATTTGTCTCTATATACAAGAAAAAAACAAGGCAAAAACATCTGCTCTTGCAAATGAATGTGATGAATTGCACAGCCATCCAAAGGCTTTTCTCATGGTCTTGGTCACACCTCATTTGGTTTTAGTCACATCTGAACTCCTGCCCTGCACACCAAGCATTCACCTCCCTGCCCATAGGGAGAGGACAGGAGAGGCAGACGGGCTGCCTCAGTGCCACTGTCTTCATGCCTCACCTCTCTTCCCTGAGACAGTTCAGGTTCTGATGCTGTGACTCTTTGGAGAGATGCACAGATTGTTAGAAAATAGGGAAAAGGCCTCTGGTGCCTGCCAGGTTTGTGCTACAGGTTTGTGGGAAGGCAAACCAAAGCTGGCACTCCAGAGCTCCCCAGAACCCTCCCTCATGGGAGCTGTGGGAGTTGCAGTTCCCACCTGGGCTGCGTTGGGCATTGGCTCCTGGGCCAAGGCAGGGACATGAACTTTAGTAATTGGGCCATCACCCCAGGAAGATGGGTTCATCATCCACGTGCCCCAAATTCCTTGGGTGCTAAACATCCACTGGAGATCAGGCCATGGAGATCAAACAGTTAATAAGAGTGAGTCCCTCTGTCTGTGCCCAAACATCCACAAGGAGCAAAAGTGCCCTGGGGTCCCCAAGATGTGTCAGTGCAAAAACCTAGAGGATACAGAGAGGGTTTGTCCACCTGGTGCTCAAGGCACTGATGTCTGTCCTAAAACCAGCCACAGCAGCTCAGGCCAGAGGGTTCCTGATACAAGCAGACTTGAGATAATTTGAGAGTGTGAAATTCAGATGTGCCCTTGTACTGGGGACGGGCCAGATCTGGCTCCAGCCCCATCTCAGAGCATGAAGGTGAGATGTCTGTCCTGACACACACCTGCCCACTCAAAGAGAATCCAAGCCCTGCCTTTGGACCCCATCTCAGGGCATGAAGGTGAGATGTCTGTCCTGACACACACCTGCCCACTCAAAGAGAATCCAAGCCCTGCCTTTGGACCCCATCTGCATTTATTTCAGTGTTCACAGCACATCATGGTGATCATTTCCCCAACCTAACACCCAGGGCCAGAAGCACCACATCTCATAGGATCCAAGCCATGGCCCTGAACCTTCCTCTTCCCCAGAGTGTGTCCCACAAGCCCCCATCAGCTGTATCACCAGGCGTGGTGTGAAGGAACATTTTATTCAGGACAGCCCCTCCCTTTGCAGGCTGGGCGTTTACACCGCAGGAGTGGCAGCAGAGCGAGGCAGGGCGGCTGCACCGGCAGACACCCACAGAGCCTCCCCCGGACACAGCGCTCAGCCGCACTTGCCCAGGCACTCGAGGAGCTCCATGCGGATGGCGATGCGCACGTGCCAGCCCAGCGGGATCAGGCGGATGTAGCGGGCCACGATGGGCGGCCGCAGCAGGTTCTGCACCGAGGATGAGCGGTCCGAGTTGCCATAGAAAACCTGTGAAGGGAGGGGTGGGTGGCTGGTTAGGGGGCTGGAAATTCTGTCCCACGAGTTTTAGGTGCCTGTGCAGAGCAGAGGAGGAGGAGGCTCCTTCCCCTCTACCCTCTAAACAAAATACTTTTAAAAATAACCAGATGTAGACATTTTTGTCACACTGATTCAGTTTTCTAAGTAGGTCATTTTCCCCCATCGTTCCTGAACTTTTTATGGTTGGGCCAGAAAATCTTACCCCATTCTCCTCCCATTCTCTCACCTTCACCTTCCTGTAGCAAGGCACTGCTTGTTTGGAGTGAGCATGGCTGACTTTGGCTCTTTGAAGTTCATGAGCCAGGCTCCTACACATGCCAATATAGATTAAAAAATGTATTTGAGGGCCCTTTCTTCATTCCTTGGCCTGGATGTCACATCTGCTGCCATGACCTGTTTTCTTGGTAAAGTTCAGCATCTCCCTAGGGCTGCAGGAACTTCAGCAAAGCCAGCAGAACCTCCCATGCTAGGACAGTGCCATCCCCACAGATCAGCATTGAAGACACCTGGGAGGCAGCAGCTATGGCATCCCCAAGCCCAGCTGGGCTGCACAGGGATCACAGGCACCTCTAAGATCTCCCCAATGCAATTTTTTGCTTCAAATCAACCAGTAAGAAGTGCAGCGTGACAATGGTTTGGTGGGTTGTGACTTAACTAGTTGCAGATTTTGTCTGAGGGGTCTTTCTGCACCAGGATCATGCACTATCCCTGGACACAGCAATAAAAAGAATCCCCAGGCAGTGCCTAGGAATGGGGCTGTGTTTCCACAGCTGAGAAAGGGGTTTTATCATGGAGGTAATGCCTCCTCTGCAATGCCAGCTAATGCCTCTGAGCTTAATCTGGACTTCAGTATGATAATTAGAAAACACAAATAATGCATTTTGTCCTTCTGCGCTGGTCAGCATGACACTCACTCTCACAGGGGGAGTGGCCCCTCTCTGCGCTGCTCCCTGACGCAGGGTGAGCACTGAGACCCATCCACCCTGCTGCTCCCGCAGGATCTCCCTTTTGGGGCACCTCCCACAGAGACCTGGTGCGTTCATGTCACCAAACACGTCACCCCTCCACCAGTGGCCAAAGAGCAAAGTCCACTGACCCGGTTGTTCCCAGTCTGGTCCTTGTAGTACACCCAGTTGAGGTTTTCATCGGTGCGGTACTGTATGCTGTACTTGGTCATCCACTCGTCGGCGTCACAGCGACCTTGCGTGAGGATCCCCGAAATCACCTTCACCTCCTTCAGGTCGACCTGCAGCCACTGTGCATTGTCCTGGTACTTGGAGAGCCACGCACACCTGGGGGGACACCACCAGCCCCGCTCTGTCCTGAACAGTGCCCTCCCGGGCAGACCCTCCTGCCCCCATACTGCCAGGTTTCCCCAGTCCCCACACCCACAGCCCGTGGGGCCCCTCAGGGAGGCACTTTTGAACTCACCCAAAGCCTTGGCCGTTGAGGCGGGCCTTGTTGGCTGTCCAGGAGGAGTACCAGCCCGTGTACTGCTCAGGGTTGGAGCAGCTGATCTGGTCGGGGGTGACGGCACCAGACTCAAAGCCCAGGGGCTTATGGTAGGGACACTCTGCAGAACAAGGGAAAAAACACCTTAAGGGACAGAAATGGCTCTGTTTCCTGGGTGTGTTTGCACACGTTGTCAACTCTTCCTGGGGTTTCACTGCTCTCTCTTCTCCCTGATTAGGATGCTGGGAATGCTCTTATCCCAGACCACAACCTGCCCTGGGGCCACAGGGTCTTCATTTCTAACCTTCACTCGTGTTAATTTCTAACTCTTCTTTCTCTCTCAAACTTACTAGACTTGTTCTGCCTGCAACATTTTGGGGGAAAGGCTTTATTCAGATGTTGCAGTCTGAATCTCCTTCTTGTAAGCATGTGGAAGAAGAGCCTGACTGGATGCATCAACCTGGATCCAGCCTCCAGGCTGTCAGCTTTTGCCTGGTCCTTGAGTAATGCTGGGCACTTCTTTGCTCGCAGAGCTTTACCTCCTTCTGTTCCTCCAATCACTGTCTTGACTTATGGCTCTACTTGCATGGCAGAATTGCTGAGCCAGCTCTGGTCATCTCTCCACAAGCACCCTCAGATCTGCATTTTCTGCTATGGGGACCTTCTTTGTGTCTGGAGGTGGCCTTGCCTTGTGGAAAACTCGCAGGTGCCAGTGAGGTGTAATGTTCAGCCCTGCTGAGAGCTCAGGGATTTCCATCTCAGTTTTTGACTGCAGATCTTCAGGGTAACAATCCTGCCCCCACAGCTGTCTTCTGCAATAGCGAGAAATTCAACACGACTACCACTGGCTGCAAAACTACTGGAGAAAGAAATATTCATTCATCATTAAAACTTTCTGTGGTGGGTCACCACACAGTGCTCTGGAAGGCAAGACTTTAGTGATGCTGAGCACCTGCATGCTACCTGGACCTAGTTGCAGGGGTTTTTGTTACAATCTTTTTTTATGTGATCAGGTTATAATTGTGTATCAAGATATACAGAAAGAAGGCACTCACAAGTGTCACATGGGGATTTCCTAGGCAAACATCTGTATCATGGGCAGCTTTCTGATTTTGCAGCCTGTGGAGCCTCTGCAGTCTCCAGTTTAGCATAGGCTGTTTCATGGGTCTCAGCAATAAAGGAGCAAGCAAAGTTCTGCGCAGCTTCACTTGTGGATAAGAGGTTTCCTTGCCTTAGCCATGCCTGAACAACCACCATGGTGCTCTGTGTTAAAAACAATCAACATATGGGGAGCATCAGTGGGTGCCTAGAACCTGGCATGACTGTGGCCTCCCTAGTGCAACTCCCCAGCACTGCAGCCATGTGGTCAATGTCTCATTAGCAAGCTCTACTAGGTCAATATTGCATGCATCAATATCTCATTAACATATCTTGCTCAGTTGGAACCTCATTAATACGTTTTTCCCCATGAAAACATATAGCCACTGTCCTGCCTTCCTCCAGGCATGGAAATATCATGCTTTCCCACCACATTAAAAGCCTTGCTCTCCTTGTGCAAGAGGGTACCCCGTGTGTTTACTAGTTGTCAGGCTTATCTCAAACACCACCCAACTTTACTTTTAGCAACACTAATCTGCAGACCACACAACGGTAATGCAATTAGCAGGTCACCTTCTGGTGAGTCTGTTTGTGCCATGCATAGGGACCTGCCAAAACAGATGCCTGGTGCCTGCCCAGCTAAAGCAGCTGAGCCATTTAACACTGTTACTGCCAAGCCAGAGAAAAGTCATTCAGTGTTTGCGAGGCTGGCTGCTCCCCTTGGCCATGCTAGAGGCAGCTCTTCATGGCTGCTCTGCAAACTGTCCCCGGGTAGCAGGGAATGCCAGGCCACACCACACTGGCTGGGCTGGGCTGGGCAAGGGGAGTGCAAAGCCCCTGTCTGGGGACAGGGACAGCTGGGAGTTACAGTGGAAACGTTCCTCATTCAGGAGAACAAGGAAAATGCCTTCATTACTCAGCTACATAATGCTAATGTGAGAGACACCCCCTCACGCCTGGCCAGGATATCCAGCATGACTCCTCATTCACATGTCCCTTGGCTATGGACAGATCAACCAAACCTACCACCTTCCCTTCCCTTCCCTTCCCTTCCAAAAATATGCTGCAAAGAGGGAATAAATTGTTTTTCTTGATCCCTGCAGAGTCTAGGAGATGTCACAGGCTAAACTGCAGCAAGGGAGGATGAGCCTAGGTGGTACAAAAGGTTTCCTACAGCAAATCCTACACATGGCAGTAGCTGCCCCAGGCAGTTTCTGGAAGCACCAGCACCGAGATCTCCAGGGAGAGAAAGGCAAATGTCCACTGTTACTGGCCAGCAAGGACCACCCTGGGTGACCTCCCTAAGTCCAGGCATGGGGGCTGCCTCTGCCTGATGGCGCAGGGTCACCCCCTCACCTCACAGTGGTTCAGCTCCACCAGCCCGGATTTGGAACGTGCCAGCTCTGCCAAGCCGGGTGCAGAGGGGAAGCTGCTGAAGGGCACCAGACAAACATGGCTAAAGGCTCCCTCCGTTACCTGGCATGCACTCCAAGCCGTTAGACCCGCTGGACCACACCGAGTTAGGGCCTCCTTGGCAATCGCATTTGCAAGCCTTGCTGTGCCACAGCTCCAGTCTCTCATCCTAAAGGAAAGGTAAAAAATGAGTAATAAATCAATGTAGTCATCAAGAGTAGTGTCACGAGGCCAAATGTGAATTCTGAACCTTAGACAAATGCTTGTGCCTGTCTGGACTGCTGCACCTTGTCTGAGACCCTTTCCTGTTGCCAGTCACGCAGGAAGCACAGAATGACCTGGATCCCTTGGATTCAAAGGTCAGAGCATGTGCCTGAGCTTGAAGGCCCAGGTGCCATCCTTCCCACCCCAAGGCACCAGGGCTGGGCAGTGTCAGACCCCCAGCATTTACCTGGCAGCCAAACTATCCAGAGAGACTTACCTCTCCCGGGGAAAGGGCCATCACAACTGGGCAGTGAGCATGGAGGGAAGAAGAGAGAGGGAGAGAAAGATCAGAAACAAAGATGCTGTAAGCAAACATCAGGAAATACAATCAACATTTACTCCTGAGGTAGGGACAAATAAATAGCAGAAGGACTGAAGAATCTACCATATTTCCCCAAGCTGATTGCCAGGAGAAGGCAAGAGAACATGGGCAGGAGCAGGGGACTGCATGTGCCCATGTTTGTGCTACTCCTCCACTGGGTTTTCCTTCAGATGCTTGTGGCATCTCCTCTTCCCAATCAGATACACCTGAATCACCCTGAGGAGAAACACATGTTGGACCTCTCAGTCTCTGCTTTACAGCTAATTTTGCCCATATCGATTTTTTTCTGTCTTTCTGCTCCACAGTCTCCCTGTCACATTTTCCCCTTAAAATCTGTAAGCTGATGAACTTCAAGGGTGAAATCCTAGCCTGCCACAGCAGATTGCAAGTGTCTTTGGAGGAGACAGGACACCTCACAAGGTGCTGGGCCTGAGATCACTCCCTCTGGATGTGAGGGAGAAAAAAAGAAGTGTAAATAGGTCTTCCTAATCTATCTCACAGAAAAGACTCCTTTTTTTCCTTTCTTAGGGAAAGCTAGTCATTGTGGCTATGGAGGAATAGACGCTATTTTTGCAACATCTGACCTGTTTTATCTCCTGCCTGCAATGGCTTTTTTATGAGCACTTTCCTTACTGAAAAGGCTCTTCTGGCTTCACAGTGAGGTCCAAAGCAGAGTATGTAAATAGCTTTTAGACTGGGAGAATATTTCCCAAACAGCTAGGAAAATAAATATTAAAAAAGTAATACCATGACTGCTGCTAACTCATCAAAACAAGTCAAATGTCAGACATCAGGTTTTCAAAGCCTGTAGGGCCAGAGGTTTTGTGAATACGAAAAGAGGATTT
This sequence comes from Corvus brachyrhynchos, assembly GCF_000691975.1. Lineage (NCBI taxonomy): Eukaryota > Metazoa > Chordata > Aves > Passeriformes > Corvidae > Corvus > Corvus brachyrhynchos. The sequence goes on along the minus strand of NW_008236965.1, from coordinate 4,859,955 downwards.
TTTCACCAATAAATTAGACTCTGAATTATTCACTGAAATCTAGTTATGATTTATTCATTCATACACTGTCACTTTGCTGAGCCTAGGAAGCTACATCTAATGCTGGGAATTTACATCTCACATTTCTATAGCAAGTTTCATCTCAAAAGACTCACAAACACAGAGCAATTATAATCAGCTGAAATATAAACTATATACAAAGTTTATTACTGAAATGCAACTGCTCCTTGGTTGTGACAATGAGTCTAAATGTATCAAGAGTCTAAAAGAAAGGCCCCCAAAAACAAAATGATAAAGACATTTTTAAAAATTCCTTTCTCTAACACAGGGATAGTCTCCTGTGCTTCAGAATCCCAGAGCAGCATTTCTGCCATCAGGAACTTACCACATTAACCCAAGGCATTGGCCCTGGAAGAAGAAGTAAACGTCAGTCTACAATAAAAAGATGTGGCTTCTAGTCATGCCCAAGAGGGAAGCAGGGGGCACCCAGAGCCCAATATGTTCAGGAGGAAAACATGCTTGCACATCTCCAGACATCTTGGAAAGCATAGTCTGGGGATCCCACACAACACTGCACTACACCTTTCCCAGCACAAATGTTACCAAGCCAAGCCCTGGGACTCCATTGTGCAATGAGAAAATCAAGGCAGAGGGGCAAACCCAAGGACACCCCTGTGCTGTGCCACATGGGGCAAAGAGGTTTGACTTAAATGAGTGTGAAAGTGGTTTAAGTTAATGCTGTCTGTCAATACAATAGAAATCAGGATTTTATCACTTAAGAAAACTGTGCCAATAAAAGCAATGCAGTGCCTGCCTCTCCTGCCTGCCCTGTTCTCTGTTTGATGCCAGTGCTGGAGGGGCATTGGCACCTGGGGCATGAGATCCAGGCTGGCAGGTGTCTCTCCTGCCCCTCTGACCCATAGAGCGGTGTCCTTTCCCAGCAGGACAGGTGCCCTGCTCCAGGAGCACCAGCTGCAAGGGCTTCCTTACCCTGACATCTGGGATCCCAGCTCCCCAGCCAGCACAGCCTGCTGTGTTCCCATTGCCCAGCAATCCCTGGCTCACGGGGCTGCAGGCTCGGTTCCTTCCATCTGTTTAACCACTTTATTTTCATCTTTAGGAGACTGATTTTGTGGAGAAAAGTTTTTTGTGTTGTTTTGGGTTTTTCTTTTGGTGGTATAATACACTTTGGCCTGGAACAGGGGCTGGAAAAGGCCACTATGATCATCAAGTCCATCCATTAACCTGAGGAAGTTAAGTAAGTAGTGTGGTGAGGCCTATTCTTGAGCACCGCATGCCTGGGGTGAGGAAAGGGGATGTGAGTTACCAGGATGATATAGAGTACTGCTCTGTGGCCATGCTGAGCCCTTCAGTAGGCCACCCCTTTGAGAGCCAAGATCAAAATTTAATATGCCATTGACACATGCAGCTGGAAACTCAACAGCTGTGAGTGAAACAACAGGAAAAAATGAACAGATTTCAGGTGGGTAGATGTGTGGTAGCATCCATTCAACCACCAGGAATAAATTGACCTCCCCAGGTCACCCAGCGTTGCGTGGGTGGCTGCACTTGGCCAGTGGTGCCTGCTCCTGAGCTATGAGAGTGGCTTCAAGGGCTTTTAGCCTCATCTCCCAGGGGACACAACTGCAAATTAAGCAAGGGAGGGAATTTCAAGCACAAAAGCCCTTTTGTCAATGCAATGTTTCATTGGGTCAGCCCCACAACACACAGTGGTGCAAAGGCAGCGCCAGGGCACAGGTGCTGGCGTGCTGCCCCTCTGGCTGTCCCAGCTGGGCTGGGCACCTGCACCCCTCACAGCAAAACTTGCTGATTAAAACACCTCAAACAGGAGCTCAGCTTCGCCTTTTTCAGCTCGGACAGGTGAACTGCTAAGGGCTCACTCCCGCAGGGGGCTCAGCCATCCAACCATGGCACAGGGGAGCAGCAGGCTTGGCTTGGGGTAAGCACAGCAGTGGATGGTCAAATGCCCTGCCTGGGCAGTGCAGCCTGATAACCCCTGGCCTTGTGAGAGGAAAGCAAACAAAAGATGCCCTTGCCTGCAGTTGGCCACAAAACATAGTAATTGATATATTGGTGTGTTTACAGCTGTAGGCCCTGTCCTACAAAGGAAATGAAGAGGAAAGCTGGCTGCCAATAGTCCAAAAATGTGATGGGCAGCATGCTTTTATAGCGAGCATGTTTGCCTTCAAGGAAGGTTACAAAGATAATTGGTAATTGTAGGTCAGACAGAACGAATTGCTGCAATTCAAGGGAGAGTCGTAAGTCCTGCACGGCCGCCAGGGGCTGTTGTTTTAAAAGCACAGGACTGAAAAAACCCCCAAAACACTAAAAAGGAAAGAGCTCTATTTACAGCCCCCCAGGACATTTGACAAACCATCAGTTCAGTGAAATAAATTATTATCTGTGTTTGTGGGAGGCAGGGTAATAAGGAATGCGCCTTTCCTGTCCCTTCGTCCCACCCTGCAGTGTGCTGTGTCCAGAGCACTGCCATGCACAAATGCTATCCCATAGCACAGGACTTAGGAACCAGGGCTTGGAACAAGATCCAGGGGATGATTTTGTGCCAGGGAACCTGTCCTGGTGAGGCTGGGCTGGAGCCCAGGTCCTGGGATGTCTCCACTTGGCACCTCCTGCTGAGCAGGATGGAGGGGAGCGGTACACCAGGAACTGGTCCAGGTTTGGGGCAGAAAGAAAAGAGCTGGCAGAGGTAGCCCTGGAGTGCCAAGGTGAGGTGGAAGTTGGATAAAGCAGCAGCCACAGCTTAGGGCTACTTTGGAAAAGGGGCGATCAATAGCAAGAAAACTTACTGCTGGCATTTTAATGACAGGAACAGGTAATTGTGTGTCTCAGAAAAATTGTAATCATTAGGAATGTGATTAAACAAGAGAAAGAAAGGAGGAAGATAAGTGTGGGCAGAAGTAACACTGCCAAAGGCTGAGCACATTTCAATACAGTAACTCTGAGAAATCATATTCACTATCCTGACCATAAAGTCACAGCAGCAAGTCATCTTTTAGTGTAGGAATTAATGACAGATATACAAGCATGAGAAAGCACATTATAAATATGAAAAGAGAGAAATAAAATAGAACACAGAATAAATGTCAGTCACTCGATTTACTGGAATAAGTTCACATAAACCTGATCATTGCAGGAAAAGTATGGGGAAATTTCTGATGACTTTATTATATAGATGTTCTAGAAGCTTCAGCTGGAAAATAGTTAACTTTTTCTCTCATCTCTGTAAGCAACATCTCAGTTTAACAGCACTCAGACAGTAAAATTATTTTCTCTCCTCCCAGTGGAGAGCAATCCCCCCATGGTGCAGCCGTGCTTTCTGGGCACAATGACTCCTTTTGCATAGATAGGCACCTGCTTCCCTTCAGCACCTGAGGGTTATGGGGTAGGGGAAAGGAAAACAGCTTGAACCCCAGGAAAATAAGACTGGAGCCCCAGAAAAGCTCCAGAAAGTCACAAAAATGAAAGGCATGGCTGGAATGAGTGGCAGTGGTTTTATCATGCTTTCTGAAAGGCCCTCTTTAACCTGAGCACCACATTAGACAGCAGAGTTAGGAAGCAGAGTTAGGTAACAGCCTGTACGCAATACAGAGGGTTGAGACACTGAAAAAAGCATTGCAGCGCCTCTGTGCCCATTGGGTGCTAGTTTGTGTCTTGCTATATTATTAACTGAGGCTATTTTTACATCCCAGCCCTGAAAATCGTGCCAGGCGAGTGAGGTGACTCACATCAGGTGGCACCAGCCTCTGTAAGAAGGTGCATTTCGGGAAGCTGCCACATTCGTGGCGTTCTCCCCATCTCTCCCTGCCCCTGTGCCAGAGGCAATGGCCCCTGGGGCCCCTGCTGCAGCTGTGGCCAGTCTCCAGGTACCCTTGGCAAGCACAGCTCCCCTGCCCACACACTTCGTGATTGCTTTTGTTGATTTTCCCCCGGGGCTTTTTCCATGGCCACACTAGGCAGGCTCCATGGGACCGTGTGTTGTGCAAGCAGTGCTTTTATCTCTAAAAAGCGTGGGCTTTAAATGGTCCTTGGGAGCTGTGCCGGCAGGCAGGGACCCCCAGGACACGTGCAGATCTGTGTCCACCCAAAGACATCGGAAGCCAGGCTGGCCTGGTGAAAGCAGGGTGCCCATCCAGGGACTCCAACACCTAAAGCTGGGCTAAAAGCTCAGCCCGAATCTCCTGTAGATGATACTGTGGCCCCAGCAGCACACCAACACCCCGGCACACACCAGCCTGCGAGCACTGATCTCTGCTAATCACCAGCAGGCTCGGTCAGAGCCAGAAACTGAGGGCAAGAGAACCAGCACCAGCATCAGCTTGCGCAGGGGAGGTCTCATACTTTGTCTTAACCTTCTGTCTCAAGCTTTAAATCAGCTGTTCTTTTCCTCCTTCGTTTTATGGGGAATTTTCACAGTTGTATTATTTTAATTTCCATTTAATTTTCCTTATTCGAATGATTTTCATTAGGTTTTGATTTTCATTCATTTGTATTGTGGTTCATTTAATATTTACTGGTATTTATTTGAAGGCAATAAAAACACATTTAAGTAATCACAATTGCACCTATTTAATTCATATTAATTTCTCTTTTTCCATAATGTTTCCACTAATTTTTTTACGTTGTGACAATATTTGAAAAAAGCTTAAATAATTTGGAAAAAAAAAAATCAACCTTTTCCCCTTTTTTCCTTAAGAGATATATAATTAATTATCTTTTTTCCCCAAGTGTTCCTTAGAAAACTTTCAGCATTTTCTGATCTTATTGACGTTTGTTCCTTCTTGCTTGGAACTACGCAGAACATTGCCTGCATAGTAATTTCATTAGATGCATTGATTATACTAAAGGGCAGCACTACTAAAGATACTATTTACTGTGATCCAAAGGCATGTTTGAGACTTTAATTTTTTTTTTTTTTTTTTTTTTTTTGGGGGGGGGGGGGTGTTCTTGTTGTTTTTCAAAGCTACAAAAACAGAGGTGAAAAAAGAGAAATCCCGTCTCCCGAACGGCTGAGATGCGCTTGTTCCTCGAGGTGCAGCAGCGAGCACGGGCGGAGTCTGGCGGTGCGGGCGCGTCACTTTCAGCGCGCTAAAAGCGCGTTCGTGTCAGCCCGGGGCTCGGGGCGCTCCCCCTCGCCATATGGAGGGGCCCCGCAGCTGCTGCGCTCTCGTCGCAGGAGCCTTCCTGCTGCACCATATGCTGCTGCTGCTGCTCTGGTGTGCCCCCAGCAAACACAAGCCCAGCCAAGGCGCGGGGGCTGCGGGTGCTCCTCTAAGCCACTTGCTCTGCCAGGGAAAATAAGCTAAGCGGCTTATCCTGGCATCAGTGCACGTAGCTCCGAGTGCTGACCTAGCGGCACCTTCGTGCTGGGAGAGGCAGGAGTGTGAGGGGCACCTGGGCTGCTCTCGTTTTATCCGCAGGAGGACACCACGAAGCAGAAAAAACGAGTAAATTAAGAAATACAATAAATTAAGAAAATAAATTAAATACCAAAGGAGTGATGCCTGGAAAGTGATCTTGCAACTTATTTTTCACTGCAGGCTCTCCAAAAATATCCTGATGTGTGGGTGTCTATTAAAAGCAAGCTGTGTCTGGGATTCAGAGCAAGGTACATGAACTTATTCCAAGGACTAATTGCAGTTATGCCACCCATAGGGGAAAAAATGATGGAGCATTTTTTTTTGCTCTTCCTAGAAGCTCAGGCACCAGTAATCTTCACAAGTGAAACAAAGGAGAGTGAAGAGATAAGGTACAAGGAGAGTGTACAAATATTTGCAGGGAGATGAACAGAAAGACCTAATAATTAGACAGAGCTGTGTACAGCCAAACATAACAAGATGAAATGAAGGCATGGCTAGTGGAGGAGCACTTATGTTACTACCATGAAGTTTGATAGAGCAAAATATTCAATGGAAACAGACAAAGATAGAAAAAACCAGACATACCAAAACACTCGGAATTCAACACCCACAGGAGACAAGTTGGACTGTCTGATTAATCTGTTCTTCACCCTGACAGATCATACTTGATTCACACATTCGTGTCGGTAGACACTGCCCAGCATTTACCAAGAGCAACCCGCAGCCTGATTTAAGAAGAAAGCAGCTTTGCCATTGGCTTCGATGAAGCGAGAAATTTAAATATGAACCAGGAAATTATCTCCTTGTTCTCCACAGCTGGGTGAATTAAAATGGAAGGAGATTGTGACCCTAAATTTTCCGGCTCCTTCTAGCTCCCACTTACCTACTTATGTTGCTACTTTTCTGAAAAATGAGTATGAGAAAGCCTCAAAACTGATGAATACCTTCCCCATTTTCTAGACTTAAGGATTGCTTTTTTGTTCTAAAAGTGTCTTTGGAAGCCTTTCCCGGGCCAAAATACCTGGAAAGGCCTTAAGAAAAAAGGCAGTCTTCATCAGCAATGTCTGCTGCTAGAGAAAATCATCAGTTTTTGATTAATCAAGAGTTTTGATTAATGAAGGGCCAGTCTTTCATGTTATACTGTACCTCATTTTTCAAATCAGCATTATTATTTACACACTGGCTCAGCTGCACTACAATTTTCTTTGCAAATTCATATTTTGACAAATTATATGGCAATTTTTTTACACTGCAATTATTTTTTTGAAACAGAGTTTTACTACTGAATATTCATAGATCTGTAAGAATGCTGCTCACTCATGTGCATAAATTACACATCTCCTCCACATTTTGCCTTTCCCTGAATTATTATGTTTCCATGAGAATGTAGAGAAGAGCTTGCTCTGTACCCCACAGCCCCTGGCAGAAGAAAGAGTGGCTGAAACAGGAAACACAAAGAGGGATATCTGAAAGCGCCTCTCAGGAGGCAAAGTGCATACCTTTGTACCAGAAAAGAAGAGACAGCAGGACGCTTCCCATCTTGAACTGCATCTTTTCCTTCCTCTGTTGTGAATAGCTCCTTAGTGTAATGCTTGGCTTGATGGGAAGGCATGAGATTAACTTAAGCATTGCCTAAGCACCTTACTCTCCTCCGTTCTCATGATTTTATCAAGCACCATCAAGCCAACCACACAATTGTTGCTGTCAAACTCCATCCTAGAGGATGTGCCATCTGTAACAGTTTTTAAAGGCAACATGTACTGAGGTACTGACACTCTGAGTGTGAATCTGACTGTATTTGCAGACATATGTCCAAATAAACCAGGACATACCTACATACAAACCACATACACACCCTACAGAAATGCAGATGCCTAATGCTTATAAAAGATGGGTAGTATATATTGTCTATTGTATATAGCATGTGTTCATTATCTTCCATCCCAATTATTTACCTCTACACTATCCATGCCTTTCCTAACAATAGCTGTGTGTAGAAATCTGTCCTGGCCTTACTGCTCTTCCAGTCACCTAATTGCACAGGGCTGAAAACTGCAATTAGTAGATCAAACAAAAATAGTGTTTCTCAGTTGTTTACTTGCTAGGCTGCAAAAATCTCAAACCAAAAATGCAAACCTCTCTTTGCTAACAATTCTACCTAGAGTATCCTCTCAACCAGCCTACATCAAAGATTTGATTTTGGAATGACTGATTCAAGATAAAAAGAGACTGCTAGTGATTCCAGTGGATCTTGCACCTGTTCCTCCAATCTCTGTTGATTATTTGCAATTAGCAATGAATTTTTAATGGACACTTTTGAAAGCAATTGCTTCAGAAGCAGCTTGCTTCGTTTCAAGAGATCTCAGATTATATGCACTGGGAATAGATTAAAGCACTGCTTAGATCACTAGCTGCTGTTGAGCTAAGATAGTTGTGCCTCTACTCTTCTGGTCTATATTCATTCAAAAATGCTGTGCAAACAAGGATGCTAGCTTTTCAAAAACAGTCCCCTGGGCAGCATTCATCTCACTTGCTGTAGGATACCCACAAATTTGGAATGCCCTGTAAATGTGTTGCCAGGTACAGCATCTCACCGCAGTCGCACCTCCAGCGTCAACACATGCCAGACTCACCAGGGTACGTGACATGGATGGGAGGAGTCTCCCACCAAGGGGGCTCACTGCTTTGCTCAGCCTCAAGGTGTTAAACCTCCTCAATCCAACACTTTTCCCACTTTACCCCACCTATATGGAGAGGAGGGTTGTCACAGGCATGGCCTTTCTGCTTCATGGACCTGAGCCAGCTCACCCCAAACCCTGGGGGAGAATCAATGCATGGCAGGGCAAGCACACAGGGCAGCACATCCCAGGTACCAGGAGGTGCAGGGGGCAGGGGGCTGCTCCTGATTTTTTGCCAGAGGCCTTATGCTCATATGCTGTTCCCATCTCAGGGCAGTGAGACCCACCAGAAGGTCCAGCCAGGAATTAAAGAAATATGAGATTCATTGAGGGTACCAGGGCAGGCTCTGGGCATCTGTTGCAGTGCAGCATCTCACTTCAGACTCTAAGTATATTCCTTATATTGTTCAGTGTAAAATGGGCTGCGATGGAAACAGAGATTTCCAGAGCTGCTGAAGACACTCAGATTCCCTCTTTGCATTGATGAGCAGTTGGTATTTAAATCTCGTGGGTTTGAAAATACCAGCTTAAAAATCCCTAAATACCTTCATCCACATATCTCTTGGAAAACCAGACCTGAGCTTCAGCCTCTCACCTTATGGTCTCATAAGGACAGGTCACAGTGAAGGAAAGCTACTCACACAGAGAGAAATCACCTACCATGTTTTAAAGAAAAATAAAGCCAAATTCTCTCCCATCACCACATGCATTTTTAAATCAGCTTGGTTTATGGTCAACCTCACCCTTCAAATACGTTTTGATTTTGTGTAAGAAAAGCACAGTAGCTCAGGGAATGTGTTCAGAAATAGCACAGCTCTTATCAAAGAACATTTCGTCCAAAGGGATACTCTTAAGACTGGTGGCTGCCCAGTTATAAAACTCCCTCCACACAAAAGAAAGGGAAGCCTTTGTTTAAAAAAGTGTCTATAGCATTAAGAAAACCAAACTGTTTTACATGAAGATTAGAAGAGCATTAGAATTAAAGTCTCTATATAAATAGTATGCAGTTCAGATAGTCTGTGTCTAATGGTGTTGATAGTCCCTCATTTTAATAACTGTAAACAGCAAAACCATGCTGCCAGTGCAGACAGCATTGCTCAATGAATCATGTAGTTAATTCTTAGCAAGCATTGAAATATTTTCAGGTACAGAAGGCAGAAAAAATTTAATGGTCAGTACATAACATAGCACCAGAAATGGCTACATTTACCCTGAATAAAAAAGAAAAATAAAATTTTAAAAAGGATAAAGATTAGTCTGGCACTGATTACAGAACAGAACTGAGACTAGTACAAATGGCCCAGATTAAGACAGTTTGGTAACATTCCCACAGCGATGCAAAATAGGAACTGCCTGGGCAGGTTCACTCTTCTGTCTATACATCTTTTCCAGCTGTAGCTCACGTCCCATTAGCCCTAAGACATTTTGTTATGTTTTCATAGCCCTCAGAAATCTTGATGTGTTTCATTCTGCCAGATTGTGGAAAAAAAGCCAGAGATCACCCCGTACCATGGAGATGCTTTTAGTCTGACTGGCAGCATGTGTGTGAGGCCTCGGAGGGGAAGCGGGAGGCAAAAGTACTCGTGTGTGAGAGAGAAGTGCAACTCCACATAGCAGTGTCATGTTTCTCCCCAAGTTGGAGTGCCAGACGGCTCAATCAGAGCAGCACACACAGATCCATGCGCCTGGAAGAGGAACACAAACAATGAGCAGTGTCTCAG
>NW_008236965.1:4829180-4850129 GCF_000691975.1 Corvus brachyrhynchos | reverse complement strand
GAATATGTGACTGGCACACTTTTGTTTTAGCACAGTAAGGGAACGTACAAAACACACATTTAGACGTGTACACGTGAACCAGGGACATCTCTCAGAAGCAGGATACTGATGTGCGGAGAGGGCAAGACTGCCAATGCTTTTAGAATCGGAGTCAGAGCTGGATCCCCTTCAAATGGACAGAGTTGCAGTGGTCAATACACATTTAAGATATGGCTTTAGGAATAAAATATTTTTTTACAAGTCTCAAGTGTGAGCTGAAGTCGTCTTCTGAAATAGAGACCTTTTCCCAAATGTAAGAAAACGTGAGGCAGATAATTATACAGCGCTGACCACCAGGCCCAGGCCCATTCCCTGTAACTCATGCACTTGGGGTGCTTTGGCCATTGATGGCAGCATAGGCACCATGGGATCACCATCCCTATTAGATGGGAGGTACCTACACCAAAGGCTTGCATATCCTACATTAGGAGAAGTCTAGCTATGTCTGACTCAGCTTTGAGCCTGTATCCTGGAAGCAGCCAGTCTGTGGAAGACAGTTTACCCCAGACACGGGACCACATTGCTTTAGCTTCACCTCTTGTGGACTGCACACACACTGCTGTCCTGGGTTGCAGTGTATTCTATTACCATCCTCATGAGCTGTTGAAACCAGGTGGGGCAGTGTTTCCTTGCCTCCTCCCCCCAGACTATCTTTCTGTTAATTGCCCATCATTGTCCTGCCGCCTGACTCAGAGATAACTCCCTCCGGACTATCTTCTGTTAATGAGCCTAATCAACACTTTGCCTCATGACTCATTACCCCATTGTGAGATGCTCCACCCAGAGGGAGGAACTAAGCATCCCATCGTGGATATAATCTGGGACTCTGACCACCAGAGACCCCCCTTCCCACTGGATTTCCAGAGGACAGGAGCTACACAGCCACCATTGGACTTTCTGAGGAAGAGCAGACTCTTTTACTACAGGATCACTGCTTCAGAGGACTGCAGCCACCATTCTACCAGACTGCTACCACCACCCTGCCTAACAGGGTGTCAGGTTGTACCTTGACTCTGTCAGTTTGACAGTGTTTTCTTTTACTTTTTTTTTCCTTTTCTTTAATTTCCATTAAATTGTTATTCTGACTTGGTGCCTCCCACTGGTTTGTTTTCAAACTAGTACAACTGCTAAGCAAAATAGGCAGAGGAAAGCCAGACCCGTGTACTTCTGCACTTTCAGGTTGCACAGGCCCTTAGCATCAGTATGGTGTAATCTTACGACTTTGGCCTGCCAGGTCTCACTATGGGATGTGTGGCTGCTTTCCACCCAAAAAAAGCTTTTGCAACCTGGCCCAGGTATCCCTGCATTGGTCTGCAATCTCTATCTGCAATCTAACTGCACCTTGTCTGTACCCCAGAGTGTTTTTTTAGTGAGAACAAGCACTGACAAAGGTTAATAGTTTTCTTAATATGATGATGATGAAGGTAAGTTTCTTAATAAGTCTCTGATTAAAGTAAGTTAAGCCAATTTTTTCTCTTTAATCTTTAAGATAGGTAAATCACACCCTCCCACTCTGATCCTGCAAAGATACTAAAGAGCTGACTCCAGGTCAGCAGAGCTCAGGGAGTCTTCTCCTCCTCCAGCAGAGACGTTTTCGCCTCAGCACTCGACAGGGCTCCCACGCAGACAGATGCCGTGCCAGCAGCCATGCCCAGAGGGTACCCTTTTCTAAAGCCTTGCACGTGCAAAATGAGACAGCATAATTTAAAAGTGAAGCTGCTCCGAGGCAAGCTGAGATGGCTCTTTCTTTCCCGATTAATAAAGACGATACACACAGTACAGGGGAAAACACGGATGGAGTTAACCGTGTTTGCTAGCTGTCTGCTGTGAAAAGCACTGGCCTTTCCCCAGAGCTCAAACACTTCTCCAAACACAGGGATGAAAGGACCCATGCTCCAGTCTGTCCCGGTGAGACTCCTCGGGGATGCATGGGGCTGCAGACTTCGCCACTGCCTTTGTCCCTCGCTGCATGGGAGCAGGCACGGGCTGCTGCTTCTCCCCACGGCCTCTGCTCTCTGTGGCCTCCTCGGTTACCCCTCCGAGGGACCAAGGTAAGGTGGGGATTCCTCTCCCGCGCTGGCAGGGAAAGGCTCCTCTTGAAGGCGGGCGTTTCCTGCCAAGGTGGCAGCCTGTGGAAAGGATCCCGTGTGGCAGGGTTTCCCACATGAGGTGCCTTTCTGCTCCCGTGGAAACACCGTGCTCCGCCTCTGCCGCACGCCGGGCCCGCGCTTTCTTTAACTGGTTAGGAGGTTCCCCGTCTTGTGGAGGAAACAGCTAAACCGTAAACCGATCGCGTTAAAGGAAATTACGAAAAACTCAGCGTGAGCCAAGGAAAAAAAAAAAAAAACCGAACAGCTGGCGCTGGTTCCACTGGGGCTCGAACCCAGGACCTTCTGCGTGTAAAGCAGACGTGATAACCACTACACTATGGAACCGCCACGCGAAACCCTCCTCCCCACACTGCCCCTATCGACGACACGCTGGCCATGCCTCCCTTCGTGAGTGAGGAGGGAAGTCTGGTATTCTCTTTTTAATTGCTGGCTGATTACAAACAAATGTAGTAATTAAAAAATACCCTAATGCGTTTTCTGTCCTTCTGAGACCTACAGAAGGGCAGTGACGGGGGTAAATCAACTCTAGGTAAGGCTTCTGTGCCACCGTGTTGGGGCAGCGGCGGGCCCCGCTCTGCCCGGCCGAACGCGGCGCACAGGGGCAGGTACCGACCCAGCGTGGGGCACGGGCCACGTTACAGGGAGCGCTCCCTTCCCCTGCACGTATTCGGCACATGCATACGAATGTGTTCCGTAAATCTTTTGCCTTCAGCGCGTGTGCTCCGAACGCCATTGCCACTAGCCCCGCTTCGGGAAGGGCTGCCAGCCTTCCTGCGCATCCCGCTGCTCCTGGGACATGCTCAGCTGTTGGGCTGGGGTGTCACATCACGTTGGCCCGAGTGTGGGGAGGGCAGGCTGAGCTCCGGAGAGCTGCAGCAACTCCGCCTCTGCTCCGGGGGAGCCCGGCTGGGCGGACTTCCTCTAAAGCCACCATAGCGAGGTGCTTCAGCTCTCTTTTCAGCGGGGCCGGGAGGTGTAGATGATTTCCTCGGTACTGGAGGGTGTTTTTTAGGGGGCGCCCCGCGCTCGCCCACCGCCCCAGGCCCCGCTCGGGCCCGGAGCCTGTGCGGGAAACAGCTCCTTGAGTAGGTGTTTTGGGTATCCATCCATCCATCCATCCATCCATGGACCTTCTTGTCACCTCTTACACCCCACCATAATTGCCATCTTCCCCCTGTTATGTTTTACCTGGGTTTTTGCACTACTCGCGCCACCTCAGTCCTCACCATATTGCATCTTGCCTCACATCTCAAAGGGAGTGGCTTGTAGGAGCACAAATTAAGGCACGTGTACAATGTTTACAGGTTAAAAGTTACAAACAGAAGCTATTATTTGGAATCTAAAAGGTAAGTTTGGGAGTTTTCAGAAGTGTGGCGCTTGTAAGCAAAACAGTGTATTTTTTGTGGCTAAATAGTGTAGTTTCCAGGACTCCTGAAATTAATAACATTTTGCTGAAGCAGCAGATTTATTTACTGTAATAAAGTAGAAAATGTTGTCCTTTTTTTCATTAGAAGCAGTTTAATAAGCATTAGATGAATATACAGGTGAAGAAAATTATTTCCAGAGACTTGCTGCCCTCCACCATGGATGTGATGGTTGCAGTTATTAGTTGGTAGTTTCTAGTCTTTAAAAAACAATCAAAATTTTTTTAAAAAATCCTTTTACATACTGATCATTAGCGTGTGAGTCAAATCTGTGCGCTCTCCTGACCTGGAGAGCCTGATTTAACCTGGAGAGCCTGATTTAAAGGCTTTAACCCTTTGGGGAAGAGACAGTCTGGTGGGCCTGAGGCATCAGGACGTAGGATTTGCAGTGTGTGTATAGCTTCTGGTTCACCAGACCAACAAAATGCACATCAAGCTTTTGTTAGGCAATTCTTATGCCCATTTCTTTTTCCTCATGTTGCTCTACTAAGATCTGTCAAACTCTTGGTGCTGTAGATAGATAGATAGTTATCATTTCTATACGCTCTAAGTGGAGGTTGAAGCTAAAGTGAGGGAAGTAGAGTTGTGCAAATTAGGTCATTAGTCATTGCTTCCCAGAATAATCTGCATTCATCTGATAATTTGGGAAAGTTTCTTTAAAAAAAAAAAAAGTTCTCATTTTTTACAGAGGGTATCCTTATGGTTTCATAGTGTTCTGGTCTAGTTTCTTGGTCTTCAGGAGCTTTGAGGCCCTACCGCTGCCTTTCTTTCACATTTCTGATTTTGTATGCTTTTTGCCAAGGATGCTACTTTTGATGTCTTTTATTCACCTTCTCACCCAGAATTGTCAGTGGGGGAACATTTCTTTTTCTGTTCACACAAATTAACCTACCTCTTCTAATGTGTGAGCACAGATTTCTGTCATCTCACTGACTGAGACAGAGTTTAGATTTGTTCTGGACATTAATGTCTCACTTCATTTTTTTCTATTTGTCTTTTTTTTTTCTTTCTGTCTCTGATTGGCCATCCAAGTCTCTCAGTTAGGGACTTGTCCCCTGGCTAGTACTTTAAAATACTTTGCTGGGTCATATAAAAATACTTCGTTAAGCTTGGTAGGGCAAGAGGAGGGAAACCATGGTCAGAGCTTAGAAGAAGTACATTCACTTCAACTATGATTATCTTCATTCTTTTTGAAAAATATTGGTTACATCACTTTGTAGTGGGTGCATCTGAGAAATAAGCCTGAAGCAGAATTTGAATTATGTATGTGGAACGCCTGCATGAAGACTTGCTCGGGAGGTTAATGTTTCCAAAGTATTTGGAAAACAGAATATGTGCTATTACATCAAGAAGGGCTGCTTTTAGAGGGATGCCCTGATTTCTACAGTAGCACCATCACTGGGTTTTTTCTTGTCTAGAGCTAGACTGCTCAACCATATATTCCCAGAATTTTTTGGCCTACTTTCTGTTGCAGCTGTTGATGATCACTAAAACTCTATTCAGCATATTAAGTGTGTGTGTGATACATGACTGCTGAGCATAAAAGCAGTAGTATGTGTGACCTTGTTGATGGGACTGGTATGTTCTCTTTGCCCTTTGTGGAAAGGAAAGTGGTGTTGTCTCCTTGGACTTGATAGGGAAAGGTTAATTTGGAAAGGACATTTGTGTTTCCTCAAGTTGCATGTTATTGTGATCCCCACAAGTAACTGGAGAGGTGGCTCAGTCCAGCAACACGGACTCTTTATCAGGTTGCTTAGTCATGTCAGATCACTGAGACAGAGGACAAAGAACTTCCCTGAGAAACAAAACATGTCCTAAAGAACCTAATTGCTAAGGTTATCTCTCTCCCACTGATCTTGGATGAAATGTTTCTGATGGATTTATTGGCAATTGGAGCAAACCTTGTAGCCTCTCATTATGCAGAGATCTTGGTAAATGCCAGTATAGATGAACTTATCAGGTACAGTAAATGTTTATAAATAATGTGTATCCCGGGAGTGCAGTGGAAAGAGGTTGTGATGTATTTTTGCTTGCACGCATTTTGGCAGAGTAGCATGATCATACATAAAAGATTAGCTACTGTAACTAAGATCAGGGAAAGTGCATCCTGCCAGAAAAGCAAACATCAAAACTCTTCTGGGTCATGCGGAATTATTGCGCTTGGTATGCTTTCCATTTACTGCCTCGTCTCACAGGAGAGAACAGCTTTGAAAGTGGAAACTTGTGTCCTGGACTCCAGAACCTCAGAGGACTAGCTCAGTCAATCAAATGTCTTCTGCCTCGCTGGTTTGGCATTTTAAGTGTCTTTTGTACCTTAATAAAAATCTGTCTCAAAAGGGTATTTGATCACTTTGTCCTTCAGAGTGGTGGTTGATGCCTTTAGAACTGTCACCCCACAGATGGCAAAAAAATTCTGCAAATAGCAAGTTATGGTATTAGTAGACCTTTGGGGAGGGACAGGAGGATGAAGATATTACTGTATTTGCCTCTATTCTCAGAAATCTTTTGCCTCCCATCCAGTCCTGGTGGGGCTCCATCACCTGGAGAGGCTTCAGAGGAAGGGGCACAGTGAACTTCATCTTGTGCCCAGGCACATGGAGCTTTCTCCCACCCCAGCATGCTTTATAACCTGTGGTTCTCTTTGGACCCACAGGCCCCCGCCCTGACCCCACAAAAGTGGCTGCTGTGCTCTTTTCCATCACTGCACAGCAGCACACAATCTCTCCCTGGCTTTTGGAGTGGGGCAAAGGTGGCCTGATGAGCATAAGTGATGCTGAGGAGTGGGCCCAAAACTGTAGTGGTGATATTACAATATCATGCTTCCAGTGACACCTCCTAGTTTTGAGTGGTTTGGTGGGGTATGCATTCAAAATCAGTGTCCCTGTGCTATCCATACACTGCCAGTGGAGCAGATTGTTCAGGGGCTGTTGTGTGAGCAGTGGGCAGTAACAAATCGCCATGATGGCTCTGCCCTTCCATAGGGATCCTGTGCAGTGACTGAGAGTCAGGGGTCAGTGTGGCCAGGAGCTGGGGCAGAGATGCAGGACCTGCTGCCAGGGGTCAGGGGGCTCAGGGTTTGATTTCAAAGCACGGCTTTCTGACTGGAGCAAGGCTGCAGTGTTCTCAGCTTGTTCAATCCCTTCCCAGCAGTCACAAGGAAAAGACGAGCCAAAACATGAACTGAGTCCACGGAATTCCAGTCACACACTTATGGTGAGAACATGTGCATGCACATGAAGAAACTGAAGGCATTAGCGCAGTGCTTCCCACCACAAGATCTGAGTGCTTCATACTTGTCCCATTATCTGGGTATGACTGAGTGATTTGGAGAACACCTATATTACTTGCATGCAGATGCAATGCCTTGCAGTAAATTCAGTGCTCCTTTCCTTAAAAGCTTTCATAACCATGCCAGTCACATCAGATAACCAAAGAACCTGGACAGCCTTATGTTTTTTTCCAGTGTGCTAGATCTGCTAAAATGCAAATCATTGCCTCAACACAGCAGAAAGGCCGAAAGAGATCATGTGACTTCAGATGCAAGGCAGATAACTTCAGCCCATCCCTTTCTCTGCCTGAGATTCAGGAGGCATGGTGACAAAACAGCTCTTCAACACGCAAACAGCACAGCTGGAGGGCTGCAGCCATGAGCTTTCACATCAGGTTGGAGGATGAAAACAGCATTTTCCCCTGACTGTTTCTGAAGAGCAGCATTCAAGAAATTTCCTCTTGGGAAGCTGTATAAATAGGTGGAGAGCAAGTGCATTGGAGCTCCAGAGCCCCAGAGAGAATTGGAGCACCTGTTCTGCAGAGCTGCACCCCCCAGGGGTTGCTTTATCTTAAAAAAAAGAATCTTCTAAAGGTACTCTTGTACAAAAAATCTCGGTATTGCTGAAGCCGAAAGAAAAAAAGGTAATATCTTTGGGTGGGATATATATATATTTAGCTCGCATTTAAAGAGCAAATTGACAAAATGACAGATGTATGTGGCATTATTTATGATCTTACCCTGAGAAAAATCACTGTGCTTCAAATTATAACGTTTGACCTGGACTGAGTCAGTTATCCAGAACTTCTGAGTACAGATGAGATCAAACAGCTTTCAGACTACTGTATTTCATGTACTTTCTGTTTCAAGAAATATAATTTTTATTATATTTTTGAACCTTCTTCTGATGCTTAACTTAAACTTTATGAAAACCATGCTGAAGCATGAATTTAATTTTTAAACTGGCTCAGATTTCAATGCATATTTATTCTGAATATTTGCTTTTTCAGGATGTCATTAAGAACCTGCTTATTAACTGCAGGACAGTGTGATCCAGCTTTTTGCTTAAAGGGTGTTAACTTCTATGCTCCAGTTGGGTTCAGTTTACTAGAACCAACTTTCCTTCAGGATTTTCAGTTTTCCCCTTGTTGCCCAAAGGAATCTCCCCCTAGAGGCGTTTAACATTTCTGGAAAGTGATATGATGGGTTTGTTCATTCTTCAAGGTGATCTGCACCCCATTTGTACACCTGCATTTGCTACTCCCCCTCTTTTTAAAAACAATTCTGCCCAAAGTCTTGCTGCACGAAAAAATGAGGCTGCTTGCTTTGTTTATTTTTTGCACCAAAAGGAAAAAAAAAAAAAGGTTAAAATGTTTTGTGTAAATGTACCCTTTAATGATATAAATAATATGAACTGGTATTCTCCCACTAATTTTTCTACAGATTCTCTTTGGGTTGCATGCAGTTCCTGAGCTAAGGGATTGCTTGAACTATCGACATGTTCACACCTTGGCTACTCTTGCTTTTATTGCTTTTTGCAGTGCATTTTTTGGTTCAGGAATATGAGTCCACCTTAAAACTTCATCCTATTCTTCATCCTATTCTCTTTCAGGCTTTGCTGGCTTTCTGGTATCTTGCTGCATCCCATTCCCTATTGATTCCTGGCCCCAACACTAAGGTCTATCAACATGGTCACTGATAGCAATCATTCCATCAGCTCTATATTGAGCTTAGCCTTGCTTCTCTGAGCGGGCTAAAGAAATTGTCTGTTAACAAAGAGGCTTTCTCATTTCTTTCTTTCACATGTATATAATCACTGAAAATCATTTAATAGAAATGTTAGTTTGTTCCACGGATGTAAAACAATGGAGACCTTATCACATATTGATTTGTCTATGTTTGATGTTCTTATATCAACCCCTTGGCAGATCAAATTCAGTGTTGGTGTCAAACTTACAGCTCTTGTGCCATAGCCAGGTTCCATTTCACCCTGCTAGTTGACTGTGACAGCTTCATCCTACTTTCTGCAGGGTGGGTATTTTAGCTAATGAGATCTTTAATTCATCTCCAGATCCCCCTCCTTGACAATCCCAACAAGACAGTTTTGGAGAGCTGTCCTACTGCAGGTCCTGACCTGAGTGTTGTGATTGATGTCTGGATTCTCTTATCTAGGGTGTTTTACTTTTGCCAGCTTCATGTCCGAAGCAATGCACAGAAGCAAATCCATCACAAAACCAGGTTATGGCTTCTCTATGGTAGCTGCAGTTTTCATATCCAAATGAAAACAATTCTGAAGGAAATCTGTGAGTCACAGTAAAATAAGAAAATTATAGCAAGATGACTTCAATTGAAAGTCTCTGTCATTAGAACCATCCATCCATTCATCTGATCTTTATGCAGAAAACTCTCCAAGTACATGTACCTCCTAAGACATGTTATGGGAGGAGATCATAGCTACCTATTCACAAATATGATTGAGAAAGGGGTGATAGCAAAAGGAGGCACATTGCTGGAGAGAGCTGTTGAAACAGCTTCTAGGGGAAGTAGCATAATTATGGAAACCCCATCCCAACAAAAATAAAAGGAGGAGCCTTTCATTTTTGTTTATCAAAGGTAAGAAACAAATGAAAAGACAGAAGAGTAAGAACTTAAATCCTGGTGGCTCTTATTCATATGGCTCCCATATCCTCAGGTTTAGCCCAGCTTACACTTGTCTGCCAGTGGGACAGCTCAAATAGTTTTAAAAGATAAGGTGTGCTTTAAAGGGTGGCTCTCTGCCCAAAGAACCTGCCGTCTGATTTCATTAAAAGTCAGCTATAAATCTTTACAGGATGGTCTTTATGTGACTGACAAACTGGAGGCATGATTGATTTGGGGCAGCAGCTATTAGATCCTGACCAAATGATGCTGAGCCATAATCTCTGTAAATCAGGCTCTCAATAGCTTGGGTTCTCAACCCCAAATTTCTGAGCACTTGCTGTGTGTAACCTTCAGTGACTCCTGTCCAGGAAAGAGCAGCATGTGCTACTCTGGCTTAGCTTTGTGCACATCCATTGGCATGACTGCAAAGACATTTTATTTTGTTTCAGTGGATGGGTTGTACTTTTAGTGCCTGTCTATAACAAAACTGGCTTTTTTGCTAAGCTGAGACAAATCTAGCATTTTTTAAAGTTATGTCTAAAAGTGGGGAAGATCACTGACTTGTAGAAATTGAATGCATGCTTTTTAGTCAACATGACAGATTCTCTCTTAAAGGTAAATCAGTGGTATAGTATCCAGTATGTTAACACAGTGTTATATTTCAAATTCTCATCCAGCTACCTTGTGTCTCTTGCAATACCTTGGTAAAAGCTCAGCTTTCCCTTTCATCAGCCAACATTTGGGGGGAGTTTTGTAATGGCAAATGATTCTTCACCAGACACTGCTACACTGTATAGTAAGTAGCTCACAGAAATTACTCTCCTGGCCTGGAGTCTGGACATACTTGTTGGCAGTGAGGATGGCTCTGTAGCCACTTGAGAAGCCATCATGAAAAGTTGTCCATTTTTGAATGCAGATATTTGGGACTGAAGGTGATGACTATTCCCCTGGACTACCTCTTTGACGGCCAGATTTGGCCTTTTAGGAAGTTTAATGATAGGATATATCTGTGCAAGTTTTCCTCCAAGCTCTGAGTGTATGTTTGAGTTTTCATTTACTGCTGTCACAATAAAATTTCTGTCCCTATGCCTCTATCTTTTAATTTCTTTGCTCAAGGAGGTTCTAGAAGTCCATGAGTTTAGAGGTATGTGGAGGAGAGTGGTAATGACTGGGGGAAAGATGAAGTCACTGAAAGCAGGGTATGATCACGATTCAGCCCCCCATTTCTTGGGTCAGCCCATTGTTTGCTGTGGTTTGAATGGAGGCCTGAGAGGTGTGATGGTTCTATTTGGGGCTCCCATTGCCCACTTGCTGGGCACAGGCTGAGTTGCCCTTTAATCAAGAATCTCACTGCAGTAGAACTTGGATTGTAAGATCTTTTTTGCTCTTAGTGCCAGTCTTCAGACCACAATTCAAGTCATGGCTGGCTTGTTTGAGATGGAGTAATGAAGGCTTGAGATCCTCTTAAGAAGGAAAGTGAGTAGATGGTATGCAGGAGAGCAAGAATTGTTTGGAGAGAAGACAAATTTGAGCTATTAGCAATATCAGTGCTGTATTTGATGCTGCCAAAGCCATTGAGTGGCTCAAAATTAATGTAAGAGCACTTTTAAAAAATTTCATTATACCTCCTTCAGAGAGAAGTAAAGCAGTCCATTGCAGGGAAAAAACCTTAAACTCCTTCTTTCCTGAAATAATTACTCATAAGGAGTCAGACCCAGCTGAAGTGTAGGGTACCCTTGTTTTGTGGGACCCTGAAAAACAGTCCCAGAACTACAAAGAGTTGTGTGACATTAACATGACATGACAGGATATCATACATAATAATAAATGTAGAAAACTGCACATATAGTCCCACAATTATAAATGTTTTCTAATTATTGAAATTGCAAATCACCTAGTTACGCATTTATGAGTTCTTTTCTTTTGTATCCTTCTTTTATTTTGATTTCTGCTAGTAAAGCCAAAGGAAAATAGTAGCTAAGGATTCATTTTATGCTGATGAATTTCTTTGTTTTAAAACTCAGGTTAAAAGAAAAGGGATATCAATGAAACAGAACAACAAATGAAATAATTCAGATGTGAGACGTATCCCTGGAGATGGAGAGAGAGGGGTCAACATGATCATATAAGAAATCTTTAGCTAAAATAAAGTTCAGTATCTAAGAGCATCAGTGAATTTCTTGTTGCTTAGAAATTGATCCATTTTGTATCTCAGAGGAACTGTATTAATTTGAATTTGTTGATTAGAGAGTGTATTGCATTAGCAAATGATACTATTTAGTGAAGAGTTGAGCAAGTGCCAGGAGAAAAACCCAAAAGACTTCACTTCAAAATGTATTTTGTTCACTTATTTAATGAAACAAAATCTTTTGCTTGGATTGTTTCAATAGAAATGCAACAGAAAACTGGATATTTTATTTAAATGAAATCTGATTATGAAGTGATTTGCTATGGTATTGTCTGTCCTGGTAAATTTGGTGGTAGTGATAAAGAGAGATAAAGTGATAAATGGGGTGGGGTAAGGCAACTTTTCAAATCAATGGAGTGTTAGGAGGGTTGAGGGTTGGGGTTTTTTTAGCAGTACTATCAGATGTAATTTAAAATCTTTAAAATCCTGCAGTTCCAATTTTCAAATCACAGAAATGAAGAGTAATGTGTTGCCATAGTCCCTTGTCCCTAGTAATAAGGTTTTAAATAGCTATTCTTCAGATTAAGAAATCACTGCTGCACATTAACTTTAAGCTAACATGTAAGGAGTAAACTGTATTAATTACTGAGTTAATTTCTCTTGGCTGCAAGTTGATAGTAATCAGATGTGAAAAAGAAATCCAGTGTGCTCCAGTTTGTGTAGGATGTGCTGTACAGTAATTTGTTATGTGCTGAAGGTACTTCAGATTCTTTGTTGTCAAGCACCTTTTTTTTTTTTCTCCCTGTCCCTTCCTCCCAATCTCACCCCTGTTAGGGGTACTAGGACGAGCCCAGGAGCCCAAAGGAGTATAGCCCTCATCACTGAAGGAACAACACAGGAAATGTATCTAATGCTAACAGCTGAGGGAAACATGCTTCGTATCAGCAGCAATTAAAACGGATGGGCAGCATCATTGGAACCATGGGGTGCAGCAATTCTGTAGCTGACAGAAGGTCAGAGAATGGTGAGTGTTGCTTTTGTCTTCAGGGCAAGCGGTTGTTCTCTCTCTAACACCAGAAGAGGATTGCAAGGTAATGTTTCCCCCCTATCCTGTTGTCAAAATACTTGTTCAGGGAAAATTATTTTCTAATTATTTTCTTTTTAAAAGAGTGCATAGTTTTTAGATGCTGGCTGAGGTCAGGAAGCAGCTTTAGACCACCTCTAACACTGACAGATTGGGTTGTAAAAGATTCACAGCACCTGGGACAGAAGCTAAATTTCAGAGGTGTCTGTGCTCGCTCTGTCACTGGCAAAGCTTAAGGGGTAAGGTACTGAGTGGGACTTTTTATGGCTTTTCACACCACAGGACTCCTGGGCAAACCACCCCAATTTCCCTGCTGTTGGGTGACCCCAATTATAAAACAAGTGTAATAAAGCAGAGCTATTACAGTGACTTCAAAATCAGTTTTCTGGCCTGCCAAGTGCCTGGCCTGGCATTCTCCCTGACAATTACTGAGACTGTCAGCTGAAAGTCCCCACAGGACCTGGTTAAATGTTCAATTAAACTAATGGATCATCACCCTCCTTTTAATCATACCGCACCTTGATATGAACTCAGCAGTCTTTGCACAGGCAGGTGGGTTCCAGGATTCACTCAGACCTTTGTTCAGACCCTTTGTGTTCTCTTTCAAGATTTTTCATTAAAGCACAATTTGTTGGTCAGCAGAGAGCCATGTTACATGGTACTGTGCATAATCTTAGGACATTATTATGCTGAACAGCCATGGTTGAAGAGGAAGGCTCTTTCTGACTACCAAGCCAGGACCCAAGTCACAGGAAGCTGGTGACTATGAAGCAGGAGCACTTAGTCATAGCTACAGGGATCCCAGCTGACTGGTTTGAGAGCAGTCCTCAGCTTTGTGTAGCCTACTCCATAGCAGCATCAGTGCTGTATCACAGCAATGAAAATACAACACAATCAGCCGGACTCCCAGACCTACCTGTAACTCGGAGGCAGCCCTTCTGCTTTGGGTTTGCATGCTGTGCCTACGTGTGCCTTGCAAGACCTTGGATATGTGCTACTTGGGAATATTTCTGAGTGTGTAAAAGCTTGGAGTGGGCATGAGTGTCGGTGACTGAATGACGGACTCAGACCGCCAGGGAATCTGAATCGTTTACGCAAAGGAGTGAGTTGGTTTTATACACTTTTCTAAGGCACAGTATCTCCTTAAATGGCGTGACCTATCCCATGTTGCCACATCAGCAACACACTTTCTCAATGTCCTTTAATGGGGTGGTCAGTCACTGTTCACTCCTCTGGCAGCTCCTGGCAGGCTCCTCTCCGTAGGGGTCTGCTGTGTGACACCTCCTCCCCCCAGGGTCCGGGGGAGATAAGCCTCTGTGTGCTGCCATGTGCTCCCTTGTGCTGCCATGTGCCTCCGCAGGCAGGTTTTACAGCTCACAGCTCAATTCTCTCTTGTAATTCCCCATACATGAGGAGCTGTACTCTTTCTTGATCAACAACCATTAGCACACATTGATGTGGGGCATTAGCCCAAAGATGGCTTATGATTTTGTGTGCTTGTTGGACTGCGTTTTGTCTTCTGGAATTGCTGGATGGTTTTCTTTCTGCTCTTCAGCAGTAGTCAAGTGATGTTGAACCATCGTTCTATCTGCAGCCTGAGGCTGTACATTTCTCTAATGCATTAATAACATTAATTTAACAGATACTTGTTGGTGTAGAGACCTTCTGCAACTGATAACAATTTCTTTTAGAGATGCAGTTTAGCCTAGTGTGAAAATAATGTTCTGGTTCAGTCCTGAGAATAACAGTGCTGTAATAAGTACAATTAAAAAAAAAGACAGGAAACATTCTGTTAGATTTGCAACATTAACCACAGTGATTGATATGTTTCTGTCTTATGTGATAGCAATGGAACTGTGCCATGTTAAGTGCTCAGGACCATTAAGCAACCCAGGGGGGGCTTTAATGGGAAGTTTAATGGGTCTGATGCTGAAAATCAGTTTCTGTGCTGGTGACTGCGCTTTGCCCCTTAGGTACTCTTCTAAACAGAAATGTTGGTGACAGCCTCGCTGTGATATGTCAGGCTTTCAGGTCTGTAGTGGTGGAGACTGAAAGGACCAAAAATAATAGAGATGTCATAGTTTTTGTAGGGTCTGAGGGATGCTCTTAGTCATATAAGGATCACATTTCCTTCAGTCAGGATTTTTCTAGGGTGGATGCAATATCTACAGGATGGGAGTCTTTATGGATTTTAGTTTTGTCTAGACTAGAAAATTTTATCACTTTAACTATACTGTATAATCATTAATGGTAAAATGAGCAAACAAGGTGTTGTTATGGTATCTGTAAGAATTTTTATAAAAAGGTTTCCTTAATGTTATACATCTATTAATAGAATCACTTTCCCATTAATGTTTGTCCTTACCTGCATAACTATCAGTTTAAGAAAAAAAATCATTCTCACTCAGGTTCCACTCATCTTAGTAGAAAAATTCCTGGTATTTGAGATCAGTTACAATAATTGACTGGTGTAAACTGTTGTCCCTGTAGTACAGAGCTTTTCTTTACTGTTTTGCAGTGCAGGACAGTGTCCACCCCAGGACCCCTTTGTGCCAGCAGATGTTGCTCTGCTTAATAAACTTTTATCTGAGCAGTTAAAGGAATGTGCTCTCTTTCTGGCATGAATGAGGCCTATAGGCAACAGGCTTTTTCCTCCAGCCTGCAGTCTTGATGACTGTCCTTCAGTGAAGTTTCCAGCAGTTTTCCAGTCTGAGATCATTGTAGACACAGCTTCTTAAAATGCTGAGTGGAATGCATATTCAGCACATAGTCAAAAATCGTCTTCTGGCATGTTCCCTTGAATTTTTGGGGTGAGTGTTCTTTTGTTAACCAAATTAGCCAAAGATATACCTGATTGCCTTTTGGCTTGTCTGTTTAAGTAACATATTCTGCCCCTCAATACCATTTGTTAACTTTTTATCCTAGGATTTGAATTTTGCTGGCTTGCTGATGCAGCTCTGCAGGCAAAGACTTTCTGGTAGAAGAGGTTGTTGAAAATACTGTCATTATATGGCTGTTCATGTTGCAGCTTGCAAAATCAAAGCTTTTTACTGCAGCTTGGTAAAGAAAGACATTCTACTGATAGGCTAAACTGTTCTTCCTTTCCTCACCTTCCCAAAACTCATATAGTGCCCATCAGCTGAACAAGACTGACTTCTTACCTGAGTACTGTCTTCAAGGCAATTAAATGGGGAAGGTTACTAACAACTTAGGCCTGAGCAAGTCAGCCAGCTTGGGATCTGTGTCTAAAGAAAGAAACAGTAAAGGCATCATGTAATTTTTTTTCAGTCTCACTTTTACTGGGTACCATCTTATTGTTGACTGTGCACAATGGACTGAATTTGTCATCTGTCTGAAATTCTGCAAAGGCAGCATGCATATTTCCCTTGTAGATTACCCTGCATCCATGTGTACTCCACTGCTTTCTGTTTTGACAGTCATTAGAGCTGCAATCCTCATCCAGAAGTGGTACCGCTTTACCATGGCCCGGCTGGAGATGAGGCGCCGCTATTCCCTCAGTATCTTTCAGTCAATCGAATATGCTGATGAACAGGATCAACTACAGGTTTGTAATCTTCCATTCTTCCTGTACAAACAGTTAAGTTATCCCCAGGACTGTGTCTGGACAAACAAAATGGGTATGTGGTGATTTCTTCCTACAAAGTTGGGTCCTGATCAATAAAACTATTTCCCTGCCTGACACATGAACTAAGTTGTGTGTATTCATACACAGACATACAGGTGAATGTAACTACATGGGCATCAGGACACCTTCCTGCCCATACAGCACATCTAGGGTATAGGCTCCTGTATAGCAGCTCTGTTAGCCAGGGATTGCAGGTCATTTGCAGATCACTATGGTTGATCTTAACTGTGTCTGTGAGGCAACATATGTGCAACAGAGATATCAGTGTTTCAGCATGTCAGCCTAGGCTTCCTTTAGGGTCAATACAGTAAATTTGGAACTTACAGGCCTTTGTGTTCATCCTAGTACCTGTGTGTAAAGTCAGTTCAATGCATTGTAGCAGTTGTTTCTATTGACTACGAAGGAAGTCTAGGCAAATAGTCTGGGTGATGGGCAAGATGAATTACACCCAAAAATATCAGCAGCACTGACACAGCCCTGAAATATTTTATGTATTCATAAAGTGTCAATTGTGAATTCATAGCAAAGAAGGAAAGGGAGCTATTTTTGTAGTAGGACACAAATTGTGTAATTGCAGGCTGATAATTTGGGAATATACAGTAGTGATTTAGATCCCCCTAAATGGGAAATTGCAAGTAATTGAGTAAGAAAGATGTTAATGCTTGTTGGATCACCTAAACTCATCAGTGTGTTTGTTCTTTTCTTTTTCATACTCAGCTATCCAGCTTCTTTACATTCATGCTGGATCACTGTACTCATCCTGATTCAGGTAACGATAAAAATAAAAGTAATGTAGAGATTCTGTTTGAAAAACTTGATATGAGGAAAGTTAATTTTCAATGTGATCTTTACAGCCTATGGCATGTGCTGGGGTTGAGGTTTGATAATGTAATATGAGTTTGATCCTCTAAGTGTTGACACTGCTCACTATCTACTCAGTGAATCAGAGCAGTCAGTAAGTCAGAACAGGTGCTTTTGTCCTCACGAGAATATTCAGAGGTGCTCAGAGTGCTTTCTTATGTTACTGCCCTTCCTACAGAATCCAATTTTCACAGCTTTCTATGCATGTTTTCTTAAGCTATGAGATCTGATTATTCAGAAAGATTGTGTTCAGTTGGTTTAAGGCAGGTATAATCAAAGAGGTTGCTCTTCCCCCCACCTCCCCCTTCCTCTCCCTCCTGGTGGTTCTGGACCACTTTTTAATTTAATTTGTTCTAGATTTCACTGCAACATGTATCAGTATGTGAATGATAAAAAATGAAATAAATTTAAACTGCTGGAGATAAATCTTCGGAAACCATCTCAATTAAGTTTCAGTTATTCAAGGAATAACCTTTAATTTTTGAAGTACTTTGGGATCCTTGAACATAACTTACTTTTGAGGTCAAGCTCAACAGAAGGACAGAAAGTGATTCTTAAGTCCAGAAAACAAACATGACTTCCCTGAACAAATTCAGAATAGATCTAATCCCAGCGGAGTTAAAAATGAGGCTGTCCCCTTCTTACTGCATTACAAGAAAATGCCCTTTCTCTTTCATCTGGCCTAGCCACGGGTTATTCCAATTAAAATTTGCACAAGATACTTTGATAGCAGGATAAAACCACCATCAAAACCTTAAGTGGTTCAGCATTCTAATGACAACCGGTAGAAATGGTAATTTTTCTCTCTTAAATACTTTAGAGTGCCTAATGCTCTCTGTGCTCTGCAGAAAAATAAATTACGTTTGAGCCTTGGTCCAAAGTCAAGACAGATGATGTAACAGTCCTTCCTTTGATTTTTTTTTTCCATTACTGCCATATTCTGTAAAAAAAAATCTGCTTTAGTCATTTAACTTCCTGGAAAGGAATTGGCAAACTTAAAGAAGATCAGATACTGCTCACTTCAACTACTTCTTCATGCTGATAATGCACCTCTGTTCAGCTTTTCCATCTGAATGGGGAAGAAAACAGTAGTGCTAGGTCTGAAATTTGGAAAAATATTGTTAATCTCTATTTTTAGTATTAAAATGGATTTTTTTAGCTGCTTGTTGTAGATATGGTTTATCCACCTTTATTAATTGTGTCTGCTGACAGAAGGAACAAAGGTGAGGTGTCTCAGGTGACTTTCTAGGGCTCAGGACATTGCAGAGCACACTGCTACATGCATAGGTTTATATGCAGGTGGAGATTCAAGCCTCACCTGTGCACAGGGAGATGGAGGGTCCTGTGGGCTGCCCCTCATCACCACTGCAGGTGACCTGTTTCTTGGTCTTGTAGATACTGGGAATTGCAGATGTGGTTAAGGCTGAAACACGTGATAAAGTGCAGATGGGTTATGATAAAGCATTCTTTTGTCTTGCTAGCTTAAAAATTCCATTTTTAGGACTGATTTTGTTAAGACTTGATGACTGCTCCAAAGGCTTTATTTTTCTCTTGGTTTGTTCCCCCTTTCTAACACCATGTGTTGCAGATACCAGAACCCTAAACAAAACCAAAAAATTCTGGTGTATGTTTAGTAAAGAGACGGCCAAGGCTGCCTATCTATGCAAGAACTGACTTAGACTTTTTTGAGGGATTGCATATCAAATGTCTGTTGTGTGGGTTGTGGTTATTTTGTCCAACTACTGGCTGTGTCCATTCTTTGCTTTAAGCTCTTGATTGCTTGCCCCTGGAAGTGACCTTTGCAGCACCCATGCTAGCCCCACTGATGTAAGCAAAATCAGTGCTGAATAGAGGGATTCTTAAAGAACTGCTTCCACTTTTGCTGAATCACCATCTTAAGAAACGAACTACCACGAACGTAAACATAACAACCAGAGAGGCTTCAAATCGACTTTGCTATTCTCTGGTGGTTTTTTTTTTTTTCATCAGTGTGTGCTCACTTAAATTAGAGTGATTGCATATGGTTCAAAAGCTGTCTCCAAGAAGACAGTATATAATATTCTTACCAGAGAATAAGTTGCCTGTTCTTCTCAGTATGATAAGAAAGTTACCTGAAAATTCTGTGATCTGTGGTTTTCCTTACATTATAAACCCCTCGGTCTCCACTATTAATCTTGTTGCTTTCCTCTTTTTAATCTGTTTTTGCAGATTATGTTTTTAAAAGAAAGGAAGCAGCTGCCATCTCATTAACACAGTAGTGCTTTTGATGTGATTGTTTATCTGTTATACCCTAAAGCTTTTTTCATTCTCTCATTCTCCTTAAGATGCCAGTGTAGTTTGTGATTGGGATATTATGTAGTTTGTGTCTTGTTCTGCTTCTTATTAAAGGCCATTTTGCAAGGGTTTATGGAAAATAAGAATAAAAACCTTTTCTACCATACATTTTTCTCCCTCGTTTCCTGAAAAATTTTACTACATTCTCAGCTTTCAATGGAAAGTTCTCTGGTCAGAGAAAACTGGAAACTGCCTTTCCGGCAAAAGGTGACCTATTTACTCACTCTTTTATGGGCACATTGAGGGTGAGAAGACTGCAAACACATCCTGGGAAAAATGGTGGGACTGGGAATCTAAGCCTGTTCCTCTCAAGGTCACCAGGGCACCTCCTGGAGCCTTTCTTCAAAGGGGAACAAAAGAAAAAACGTGTTGTTTTCTGCAGTTTCCTTCCCCATGATGCCTCCCTTACAGCTTTAGTGCCCTTCCAAGATATTTTGCACAGTGATTCTTGCAGTGGAGAGAAAGTTATAGCTGCTTGTAGTTTGTAACGCCCAGGAATGGAGTGAAAGAAGAAATGTCTGAAGTGTTATAGAAACCTCCTCCCTCCTCTTTGTAGGCTCAGTGTCCATTTGGCTTTGGCCTGAGGGCTGTGAATCAGTATCTGGCATATGTAAGAGCCCTTCTCAGGAGTCAGAGGTGCTCTCAGATACCCCAATGGTCAGGCTGAAGGCACACAGATGGTGGCAGAACAGAGAACTGATTTCAGAGCTGCAGAAGTGGCTGATTCCTGGTTACCCTGATTGTGAGCACATCCTTGGCAGTGGCAACTTTGACTTGCCTCTAACAACTCCCCTGGCAAGACGATCTTGTCAGGAGAATCAGGTCCTTGGGCTTTCTGTAGCCAAATTGACTCCACCTAGGTCTGGGCCTTTGTGTTTAACACTGAATATGGCTGTAGGGTAGTTGTGTGGGCTCTCTTAATGGTGAAGGCTCAACTCCCTGACCTCTGGTGTCAGAGTACAAAGCAGGTCATTGCCTGTGCTCCCTCTAGTCAGTGGAGAGATGCAGATGCTGGCAGAGGGCATTTCATTCTGTCTTGATACATGTGCCTGAACTAGGCAGGCCTAGACTTTTCATCTGTCTTTCAGTATGGACTGAAAGAGCCTTGATAGCTTCAACTAGAACAGGAGAATGTGAGGGGTGCTGAATCCTTCAGAATTAGTCCTGCATGGGGCATGTGGTGAGCTGGTGTACTTGCTGGCCACCACGGTGATCCCCAGGCTGCTTTAGGTCATCCATTACTGACTGTTCAGAGATGGGACAATCATTGCTGTGCAGGAAGAAGCCTTAAAATCCAGCTGAAAGACTGCCTGAGGAGCTGTAAGCACACTCTAAGGGTAATGACAATGACTGGCTTTTGACAACTCATCCAGAAGTGGAAACTGGGGTGTACTTTGCAGAGATACGCCCTACA
>NW_008236965.1:4795925-4829082 GCF_000691975.1 Corvus brachyrhynchos | reverse complement strand
ATTGCATTTCCCAGCCTCAGCATGTGCCAAAATGGAAGCAAGTCTGTGAGGAAGGCAAGTTCATGTTCAAAGATAAAGTGATGGATGGATGGCTTCCTGTGTGCAGGAAGGGAAGGCAGGAGTAGGAGCAGGCATGGGCAGGTGTCTGCCTGGCTTGAAGCGCTGAGAAGATCACTGACTTTGAAGGAGTCATGTCAGATGAGGACAGCTGGCTAGAACAGGCAAGAAATGAGGAATCTGGGTGGTCTGAGGAGCTGGTTCTGCAGTTGCCCACTTCCTGGGAAGTAGGGTGCAGAGGGAGATACTGTCCAGAGGCCTGCTGCTAGAGCTGGAGCAAGAACTGGTGCAAATGTGCTTGGCTAATCACTATGTGGGAATCAGCAATTTCAGCCCATGGTGACATTCTGGTGTCCAGCCAGACAAAGCTGTAACTGTGGTAGAAGGCTGCAAATCAAACTGTACTTGGTGGAAACAGCGAACCTTGCTGTTATTTGATGCCTTAGTCCATTTACATGGCTGAGTATAACATTGCATTAGCACTGAATGTGCTAATCAGCTCACAGCTGAAGTGCTGATAGTAAAAGGGGACTTTTAAAAATCCAGATTACATTTTTATCTATTTATTTCTTTAATATGGACTTTATCCAGTTGCAAGACAAACTGGCCTTTATGAATCTCATAATTTAGGAGGCCACATGCTGGTTTTGGCTACTGTGAGTTTTGAGTCACAGCCACAGGTCAGCTGTAAATCAGCAATAAATAATACAGCTACATGGCTGTAAATAATACATTTTTATTTGCAGTTGCAGGAAATCAGGGTTACAGAAAACTTACCTGTAGCCCAGCAAACAGTGTTTACAACAATCATCTCACAAGACCAACTCTGCAACAGCATCTGCTAGAACACTTTTGTTTAGGGCCTGGTTCTCTCTTTTCGAATAATATATGATCAAGACAATCTGCAAGAAGAAAACACTGAAGTCTGGTGATCAGTCAGTTACATTTCAAGGTTACATCAAGAAAAATATTGGATTGAAGCAATTAGCCGTGTTCCTCCTTTCTCCATGTTCCAGAAGAATTAGAAGCTATACTCTTCTTTCACCACTCTGTTTTTGTTTACTTTATTTCATCCAATAGTTTTGTGGCAGCAAACCAACAGCTGGCATTGTTTCCTAGCTGTATCAGAAAGGAGTGATTTGCAATCCACTATGAATAAATAGAATTTTGTTGGTGACTTTTAAAATAATCGCTGACCTTCTGGTATTTTAAGTAGAAAATAAAAGTAATAGAAGTGAATCTCCAAAACCTGTATCAAAAGTGTAATATTGAACTTTAAACAGATGATGCTCATTAAAGATCAGCCACTACTTTTGTGTCTCCTTGCATCAGGGGGAGGGAGAAGGAAGTTTGTACCAGGTGATGGTTCTCGTTACCTATGTGAGCAGACTGCTCCACAACTTCAGTGTAAAATTTTTTGCACCCTGACCACAGCTACCAGCAGTTGGAAAAGAGTTTTCGCCTGGTTTTAACTTTGCTTTGGTCTTTTTTACCTTGTTTTGGTTGATTGGTTGGTTGGTTTTCGTATTGTGGAACAATCTGTGGAGACCTGGAGCTTTTCCACGATACGAGGCAGGAGTCAGCCACTGTAATACTGCAGCAGTTAAAGCAGTTACATTCAACCAGTTCTGGCCATGCTGGTACAGCTCTATGGGGGACTGGTGGAGTTTCTACAGTTTTGTTTTTCTTCCCTCTTGTTCCAGTGTCTCAAATTTTTACCAGCCCTAGTGCTCCTCAGGTGATGGATGAAGGCTTATGTTTAAAAGAATTTGAAAAGAAGATTGATGTTCCAGACTCCTATTATGGACCACGACTCTCATTCCCCCTTACTGTTGAAGATGCCAATGCTCTCCTTCATGCTTTCAGGAATGAACAGGTAATTTGCAACTAGCTTGGTTTTGTTTTTTACTTATTTTACATCTGTCAAGTTGTAGTTTCACAATCCAATGCAAGGCTAAACTGGTGCCCAAAGAGATATTTCACCCTTCTTTTACATCCCATTACTTTTTCCTGCTAGCCCAGTGTGAGCATAAATGTGCATGGTGAGCCGCCTTGGGAAATTGATCTGGCTGGAAGTTAACACAATAAAATCAAAAGCAGACAGTTCTCAGACAGACGAGTTCCCAGATTTGATTCACTACTTTGCTGCACGACCACCAGGCCCAGCACTGGGGAGGAGGCAGGGAGTAGTGAGATGAAATGAGAACACTTAAGCAGCTGCAAGTCAGGAGATCTCAGTGAGAGTACAGAACTGGGAAAGGTGTTCTAAGCTAAAATAGAAACTAATTATCATCTTTTTCTGGGTTAAAAGTGCTCATTGTTTGGTCCTCTGTCTTTTGTCCCCCCACCTCATTCTTTTAGAGGAATTGAGGTGTAAGGGTTAATCACCTCATTCCAGGCTGCAAGACTCTACCATAACAGTGGGAGTGACCATAAAGCAGTGCTAATGTAGCAGAACACAGTGACAGCACAAATCTCTGGAGCTCGGGCTGCAGCTTCCAAGGCACTGAGGAGGCTGTCCCTCATTCTCTGTATTCCTGAGCCAGCCCTTTTGTTGCCCACAAGATGAGGGTGGAGCAGGGAGGCATTACATGGCACAGCTCTGTTTGAACTTGTAATTATTTGTGCTTAACAATATGTTGTATATAAAGGTTAAGGGTCTATCTTGCTTTTTAATTTTCTAAATAAGAATTTTTTTTTCTGAGTCAGTTTCTGTGGAGGCTGATTGTAAAAGTACCAAATATAAAGCAGATGATAAATGAGCCAACCCACACTTCACCTTACTGTCCACTCTCCCTTCTCTTATAAGGCTGGCATTTTATTAAAGAAATGATCATATGTAATTGGCCTTTTTGTTTGCTTAAAAACATGAATCTTGAAAAGTTGTTCTGTAGCTCATCTATCTCCTCTACCAAGATTCCTCAGAGCTGTTGGAATTAAAAGCTTTAAAAATCACCAACTAAAAATTTTTTCATAAAAAACCTTAGGAGAGAAGACTGGAAGCTTCAATGTTGCATTGTTATAACGTCTTCACTGTGAACAAGAAGATAACCCTTACCAAGGCAGCCCTTGCTGGAGTTTTCCTGTCATTGTTTTTGCAGTTTGCTGAAATATCATTTATGGCCTTCGGGGTTTTTTTTTGTTAGCTTGTGGGATTTTTTTTTGTTTGTTTGTTTGTATTTTACTCACATCTAGAATGACATCCTTTTATTTTTTTCCCAGTTACTTTAAACAGATGGCCTTATGCAATGATTCTGAGTGCTCTCTAAGTCTTATATTTTCTGAAAAATAGGAAGAGTAGAAACAGTACAGTATAAATAAAGTGGGAAAATCTGTAAAATAAAGTCAGTCAGGGCTCCATATCCATTCACTGGGAAGCAGAAGCAAAGCTCTGAACACACCAGCACTAGGCCATACAGCCTGAACTGATGTCCGGAGGTCTGCACTATAAATAACTTTGGCAATACATGTCTGATATTAATAAAGCAGACAGACCTATTGCTAATTTGAAGGAGTCTTCCTTTTCTACCTGCTTTTTTTTTTTCTCACAGCTGCTTCATGCCCGCTATGTACTGCAGCTACTAAGTGAAACTAGGAGGGTTCTCAAGGAGATGCCAAATATCACCCATCTTTCAACTTCCTACTCCAAGGAGATAACTGTCTGTGGTAACGTGCCAGAGAATATAACTGCTTTGGGTTATGGGTTGATATTATAAGTGGTTATAGAGTGATACTTTTCCAAATTTTGCCATCACAAGAGAGTTCTCAATGCCCTTTAAAAAATTTATTTATTTACTTTCCCCCACAAATGCATAAATTGGAACAAACAAACAAACAGACAAAAAGTTCCTGAGTCATAATAAGTATATTTTAAGAAATTCCCTCACCTCCTCTTTCCTGTTCTTGTTTAACATTTCTGAATGAGTCAGTATTAATTCAGCTAACACTGCAGTGCAGCTTAAATACTCCTGCACTTCCACCTCTAAAATGTTACCAAGTATTTTGATCTCTGGCTGTAAGTCTCACCTCTTTCTCCTCTCACTGGGATAAAGACCTTACTCAGTAATGATTTTAATGATTTTAATCATAATTTAATCGGTAATGATTTTAATGAGGGCTTAATATGGGTGGCAAAAAAGACCTTTCATTGACAGCATGACTATTTAGAATAAATTGAAATGATAATAACCCCTCTTTTCTAAGGAGACCCAAGAGGATAGATAAGTCTCTATACAACCAACAAATTAGTCTCACAGAATGGTGTGTCACATAGTAAAGAACTAAGAGCTCTTTGCCCATCTATTTTGTTACACTTTTTTAAATTATGGATAATGGGATGCGGTATCCTGACTCGACACAGCATGCAGTAGCTGCAAAACAGAACAATAATGGTGACATAACTCTTGACATCTATAAGTGCGTGCTGTGTGTAATAGTAAAGTGGTATAAGGGAGGTACTGTGAGACATGCAAAACAAACAATGTTTTTAAAGATGTGGTTATGGACCTACTTTGATTGCCAGGAAAGGGTTTGTTTAAATGAGGTTTGTATAAACAATAATTTGTTAACCAAACCAACAAGACCCCTTTCCAAACCAAGGGAACACAGATTCATGCTTGTTCACAACACAACATGTTCGTGTTAAACAAACATTCCTCTTCGCGTTTCTATTGCATTTGTACTATGTAAGCAGCATCTAAAGGGAACCCAGTCCTGT
Organism: Corvus brachyrhynchos; assembly: GCF_000691975.1. Taxonomy (NCBI): domain Eukaryota; kingdom Metazoa; phylum Chordata; class Aves; order Passeriformes; family Corvidae; genus Corvus; species Corvus brachyrhynchos. The sequence goes on along the minus strand of NW_008236965.1, from coordinate 4,824,308 downwards.
ACTGAAATGAAAAGCTTTTGTAACCAGAAAGAGCCTCTGCAGAAGACAGATAACCCATTTTTAAGCATAATTGGTCCAAAATGTTGATTTCCTTAAAATAAGGTATCCCTCTCTCCATTTCTTATAATTTCAAATTAATAATGCAGATTAAATATATGCCTGAAATGTTTGCTTCCACATATGTGATGAATACCTATCATAGCTTGAAAGATCCCTCAGAATTAATTCAGCAGGCTCATAATTAATCAAAAGTTGTGCAGAAAACATGTACACAGGGTAAAAATGTCACTTCTCTTTTCCTAATCATTGGTGGTAAAAGCATATTTTCACAAGATAGGTTTTGAAACTGTTTTGCAGCTTTGTGGTGGTGAGTCACAGACATGAGAAGGTTGGCTTCAGCTGCAGCTACAGCTGCATGAAATGCAGTCAGATGCACATGGAATCTCTGCTCCAGTGATCCTTTGTGTTGGGGTGAAATTCCCCTGCCTGTTCCAAACAAACCTCTCAAAAAGGGCCCAATCTGTCATTCCTGTGGCCTTAGCATTGAGGCACCCAGGCATGGATAGTTCTTGACACTCTCCATCACTTCCTGCTGGTAGTAAGCAAAACCTGTCCCTGAAACACGTTCTGTTGTGCAGTATAAAGAGGGCTACTTGGTAAATTTAAACCCATTTGTATGTAGAAGTCTATTATATTTCAAAATGTCTTTCAGTGACATTTTCTGGGTTTATATACGTAAGGAAAACATGGGGGAAAACTTATTATGCCTAACCAATTCCAGTTTTATAATTCCAGTTTCTTCCTCTGTGAGAAAATTTTTTAAAAAATGTTTTTGTTTCCTGTAGGAGATTTGCATGGAAACCTGGATGATCTTTTGCTGATATTCTATAAGGTAAGTAGGTACTCCGAGATATGGCATTTTCACTTTATGACTTGTTATTAATAACACATATTTGTGTGTGACAGATTTATCACCATTAGAACTGTTCATGTGGTGTGCATACACCACACACACAAGTTCTGGAACAATTTGGTGTCTTTGTCAGAGCTTTTCCTTCTTCATATCCTCCTGTTCACTGGGAAGGAGAAGATCGAGGAGATGATTGTTTTCCTGAATGATGAACTGCAGCATGAGCCAAAACTTAAGAGAACTCCTTGCAAAATCTCCAAAGTTCTGCCACTGTTTTAAATTCCATATTGACTGAAGTCTGCTAAAATCAGGAGCTAAATTAGTTCCTGATGTAACACTACACCATGGATAATTTTGACTCACAAGAAAAATGCAGAAGCTTTCATTTAGGCCTTCCACGGATACCTACAGGTTTTTTGGTTTGGTTTTGGGTTGGGTTTTTTGGTTTGTTTTTGGGTTTTTTTAACAGGAAACAAGAAAGTGCTGTTTAAAAGCTTTTTAAGCCTTGGAAGCAATCACATGATCTGCACAAAATAGAAGTACTTTGGGCACACTTTACATATCCTTTTTTATCATGCTAAAAAAGCATTTCTCAGTTTTACTGATGTGTAAAACAAATTAAGCTCCAGGCTATCTTTTCCACAATTGTATGTTTAACTGAAGATGCAGGAAATGTTGTGTATTTAGTTTCACGTTTATCTTCAGTATGAATCACCACCTTTGATTTAGCAGGTACTCTCTTTGATTTGAGCTTTCCGGGGAGAGGGGGGGAAAAGGTTTGTGTCAGATCCTTACACATTCATCTGCACTGAATGGAGACTGAAGTGAGGTAAACCAGGTGTTTAAATGATGTCATTCTCCCCCTGCTTCCAGCTTTGTTACCCTTCATCTGACACTTGTTGAATGTAAATGTAGTTGTTTTGCCCAAGTGCATACCTGAAGTCTGTTGAAGTATAGTTAAAGTATAATCAGACCTTTTTATGGAGTTCTGCTTTTCTTATTAATCAACCATCTTTAACTGGTCATTGGCTCGCAGTCTTTTAGTTGTTTAGCTCTCTTTTTGAAACTGAAATAAGATATATGTTGGTTTCATACACAGAACCTGGAACGGGAAATTTATTTTGAAGATAAATGCTCAGATATAATTGTATTTACAGCTGCAGTAAGCCTGCATTTTACTCTACAGATGTCGATTCTTTCCCCCCTGCCTAACAGATGTTATAAAGAGAAAAAAAAAAGCAACTCTAATCCTGATTTCAGTAAATTTAGAGCCAAAACTCCCACTGACTTCAGACTAGAGATAACACCCAGTTGTTCTCTGTTAAACTTCTAGGGAAGTCCCTTCCACCAAACCGAATAAAATGGGCAAGTATTTTGTCACTTCAAAGTAGTTGAGAATATAGAGAACATATGATAGAGCTGATTAGTTATTTAGAAGCAAATTAAATGACACTATTTTCTGTCCCCTCTGAGCAGTTTACTCGATAAGCAGCAAACCCAGTCAGCTTCTGGGATCCATTTTTTTTCTCCTTCCCAAACTCTGTTTCGGTTGGAAGGGATTTCATCCTCCGAATTGGTACGAACTACCTTAAACAAGAGGGTGCAATCCTAAAGAGTGCCATAGGAGTGATCTCAGTGTTCACAGGGCTGTGCAGAGCTGAATGGATTCTGGAGGCCTGCATTCAGACCAGGCTTGTCACAGCACTTCCACAAACCAAGCCCCGCAAACACACAGAGCTGGCAATCTACAGCATATGGATACAGTGCTGCAGATGGTGTATAATCCTTACACCTGGTTTGGCTGAAGCTAAGACAGTTACTTATTTTTCCTCAATAACCAGTTTGTAAGGTTCATTCAGTCCCTGCATTAATCTTTATTAAATTACAGCATTTCCTGATATTCCTTGAAACACTTGAATTTTAAATTATGTATTCCTAAATTAGATTGTTAAAGGGATGCTATAGATAGAAATAGCCTGAAGCAGTAGAAAATGCCAACAACAATCGGAAGTTAATTAATAACTAACCCAGGAGATACAGTAATGATGCCCAGCAGCAAGTTGCTAATCATTACAGGGCCTTGTTTACCTCTCCAACATGTCAGAGGCTGCAACAGCCTTTAATTTAGTTTTGCTCTCATCGTTGGTTGAAACCACAGAAAAGGAAACTACATGTCTGTGGAGCAAAACTAAAATGTCACTTTGAAGTTGGAAGTCCAAACGAAACTTGCTTAAAACTCAAACTGTGTGTAAGCTTTTCCAAAAGAAGGGTGATAGAGTCTGGAGAGTGCTCCAGTAGATCTGTCTTTACATGCGGACTGTAGTTAGAGTGGTTGTGTGTATACTCACAATCTGCTGGTGAATTCACATGCCTATTGGTTTTAAGGCAAAGCTTTTATTTATCTTTCCAGAAACTGCTGCTGAGTTTCTGCGTCTCTTCTACTCCTGAAATCCATCCTGTCCTTTTTAAAATCACTTCAACCCACTGCATTAGCAGAGTCTCATACATTGCCACTCCTGTGAGCACAGAGCAAGCACAGGCCCCTTCTAAGTTACCTTGGAAAGGGCTCAGGACAGACTAGAGCAAAAACCAAGGAAGTTGTATTTACAGCAGCCAGGATGGAGAGACCAGGGTTCACTTCTGCATCCTGAAAACACAGGACACTGATTGGGACAAAAAAAGATATTCTTGTATGGATTCAAATTACAAGTTTCATTGAGTCCCTGGCCAAATCATGTATCCTACAATAAACCTGCTAAGGCAGTACACCTGCAATGCCATAGGAACACAAGAAAGGCTTGACACTGACACAGTAGATATATTCAAGAAGTGGATGTGCATGTCTTGCAATGCTGCCAAAAAATGCTGCCAAAACTGTTAAGAGTGGCTTCCACAGTTATAATGTCATTTTATAGATGTCCTATTGATATTTCTTGTACATATCAATTGAGAAAACAGAGGTTTCTCTTTTCTGGGAAGTCAAAGTTAAAATACTATTTCTGATACTCATGACTGGAAATGGTGAAGCTACATATAGTTGGTGCTGTATTTTATGTAAGCTGATGGCACCCATTGAAGTGGTGGTAATTAATCTAATCTAAAACATATCATCAGTTCAAAATACTTGTTTTTAATAAGTCACCATTTATAATAAAGCATTTCTCTGTATCTTCAGAAAAAAAAAAGGTAACAAATAGCTGTATGTTCAGCCTCTCAGGTTTGTGAGCTTTCAAGTATATCTTTGCCCTCATGAGTAAAATTCAAGTAGTGTTTTCAGGATTAAAACAGCTGAAATCAAACTCTTCAAAGTTCTGTCTTAAGATTTTATATCCTCTGGACTATAGTCTTTCTCAGGAGTTCTGGAATTATACACTGCAAACAATGTAAATGTATGAAATTCATTCAAACTTACGTCAGAAGATAATTTTTCATGGATTTCTTATCTTCCATTCCAAGTGAATGACTCCCTTCTGTTTGCAAGTGCATAATTTCCTGGCAACAGTTGCATTAACAAAAATGTATCTTTTACTACAAGACTGATGTTCCTTTTGGTCCCTTTCAATTTAATATAATACATTGAGGAAAGGATTAGAGATGGCATTGTAAGAACAGCTAGAGAGGTCATCTCTAATGGCTCAGGTTGTCTGATATGGAGGTTTTTATTCTAAGCAGTGGAAATAAATGCTGCATTTTAGATCTCTGTATTACGTAGGATTTTTTTTCAGAATTTCTAGCAATGGGATCTCATTTAAATGCTATTTCCTTTTTTACAGTAGCAAAGCAGCCTCTCTAAATGCTCCCCCCCCTTTTTTTTTTCTTTCTGCAGAATGGTCTGCCTTCAGAACAAAACCGCTATGTCTTTAATGGTGATTTTGTCGACAGAGGGAAAAACTCTATGGAAATACTTATAATCCTATTTGCATTTCTTCTTATCTATCCCAACGATTTACACTTGAATAGAGGAAACCATGAAGACTACATCATGAACCTGAGGTAGATTTTGGGGGTGGGGCAGGTAGTATCTGGCCTTTCACTAGAAATGTTTGAGCTTTTGAATGCTACTTTAACCACTGTGACACCCTAAAACAGAAATAATGTTTTATTAAGTAGTCAGGTGAAGAGCTTTGCCTCTTCAACGTGTGGGGGGGAAGGAACATCCTCACTACACACAGACATTTGAATGGGAATCATGTCTTGTTTTTGATCTAATCATAATCCATTGAAGTCAGAGGGCTTAGTACAGCTTCCAGAGTATCAAAGTTGGGGAAGGACAGATGGAAGGATGATATTTTAATTAAAGAACATATTTAGCTAAAGCTGATATTTTAGTTAACTTTGAACTAAGATGTCACTTCTCAAACACAAGGCACAGGTAAATATCCTACCTTCTACTCAGTGGAGCTTCATTAGTTGGAGGTGTCAATGCAGGAAAGCTGACACTTTTCTAACACAGACATTTGCACTCAGCTGTGCAGTGTTGCCAAGGGAGTGAACACAGCCAGTGGCTCTGGCTGTAGTCAAAGTGTGACTTGGAGACAAAATCATCTCACAGATGTAAGAACTCCTCGGTCCTACTCCCTACAATTCTAAGCCACCCCAGAAAGTCTTTGGGTGACTGACTGGTGGGTAACCTGCTATACCCCTTGGATCATTTGATGTGTGCACACAGGATGTATTGCTGTTTTAATGCAGAAGCCTGTGTTAACATCTAGGTTAGAGGCCCATAGTCAAGTCCTATTAATGATCCACATAAGAGAATCAGTTTCACATGACAGTTACTTTTTCAGCACTTAATTAAAAAAACAAAAAACAAAAAACCCAAACATAAACCAAGATCAGTTACTTAAACTACAAGGCAGAAAAATTCCTACCCAGAACAGTAGAAAATATTAACTAAGTCTGTGATGATATGGAGTGCACAGATGTAGTCCTGTGTATCACTCTTTCCTGGCCATTTTTATTAGCAGTGCTGCACATTGCTAAATTTGAAAGCTGAGTGTTGTGAAAATGCCCCTTGATGAAGGATATCTTGGTGTTAAAAGAATGAGCTCTCAAAATCCTTGTCCCTTGTAGGGGAAAAGACATGACAGATGACATCGTTTAAGAAAGTAATATGTTCAAGGCCAGGCTGGATGAAGCTCTGGGCAATCTGATCTAGTGGAAGGTGTCCATGCCTATGGCAGGGAGTTGAAATGAGGTAATCTTTTAGGTCCATTCTATAATATGATTCTATGGTGATATGATATTTAAGACAAAAAACTCTGTGAAGGTTTTGTGGGAATTTTTGCCCATTATCAGTTAGCTTCCTTTGGAATTTCTCTCTGGTATCTAAAAGGTAGAGCTGGCAAAAAGGCCTCTTAATAATTATTGGGCTGGATTCGGTTCCTGACCTCTATTATGTACAAGAAACCGGTTTAACTGAATTCTCAAGACAGAGTGGAGGAAAGCACATTTCAACTGAAGTGAGATGGAATGGCAGGTGAAAAAGGGGGCTAGAAAACTCCTGGAAAACACCATAGCACAGGAAGCCATGCAGAAGGGGCATACTGAAAATCAGTTCATTATGCTGTCCTGTTTTCAGATATGGCTTCACAAAAGAAGTTTCGAAGAAGTACAAGGTAAGATTCCTCCTCCTTCCCCTATATCTTTTTGTACTCTTGCACATGTAAAATGAAACCTGTGTAAACAAGGAAACTTCCAACCAATTTATTTAGGTGTAGCAGAGAATTACTTTAATGATGTAGCTGAAATTATTTTGGCCTATCAGTGGAATAACTGGCAAAACAATTTTAACTGCTAGTCTCTTATGCCCAGAGATCTGTGGGACAAAGTAAGTAACATCCATAAGACTAATCAAGAACACAAAAAGAGGTGAACATGAAAGAAAAACTAAATGCTACAGAGACAATCAAATGGCCCTAAAGTAAATGTCAGAACATGTTTGTCAGGATTGCAGTTCAGGATATCACCTGGACACCACTGTTCATGTAAACTGTCGCAGACATTTTAGCAAAACCTTGAACTTAGAAGCAACAGATTCTGCCAGAAACAGGATCTAATGTAAGAGTATATTTTACAGGACCACTGGAAACAGATTTTGTGTCTTCTGCGAGATGTCTTTAGCTGGCTTCCCCTTGCCACTATAATTGATAGCAAAGTTCTTATCCTACATGGGGGGATATCAGACACCACAGATTTGGATTTTCTGAATGCACTTGAGAGAAATAAGGTAAGAGATCATATTCATATGAGGGTAATTTTGTTTTCTTTTAAAAATTTTGCAGTACAAATGCTAGGATCAAGTTGTTTACATTAGGAAAGAAAATGGCAGCAGTATAAGGCATGTAAAAAAAATAATAGTCCAATTTTTCTTCAAAATCAGGGCTTAGGAAAGAAGGTTGCAGTAGATGTGAGAGCCAGTTGTTTGGCTTTCTGCATAACATGGGTCTTTTGACCTTAAAATAGCTAAAACCACTTTAGATGCCTCCTCCTGCAGTGATTAGCCAGGAAGTATTTAAACTGCTTGATTCTCAGGTATTTCCAAACACTGTAGAAATCAATCTAGCCACATATTTCTTGCACTGCCTTTTGTCCTGGGGCTGTGCTTCTGCCATCTGTTGTGTGTGGGAAGTTCTCTACCTGTGAGGCACTCCCTTGGCAGCAGCTGAGCATTGTACACGTGGGAGAGCCTTTCCAGAAGGATCAGACTTCAAGAACTGGCCTTGATAAAACAGAATCTACTGCTTTTCATGGATTTAGAAGACAGAAATGTTCATGCTTTTTTTCTGAAATGGTGAGCAAACACAGATCTTCCAAATGAGTGGAAAGTGGTGTTGCTGCCTGTTCCGAGCTTCCCCTGCCCCTCCCAAAGACACGTGCTCCTGCCCATGTGCTCCGAGCTCCTTTGTTCCAAGCGAGGGCAAAGCCAAATGTAACTCAGGCTCTTCAGCAGTGTCTGAATGGCCGGTCACCCCGGGTCCGCCCCCAGTCCTCCCCTTTCCCCTTCTCCGAATAAAAGATGGTCGAGGGGAGGCTTCGCCTCTCACTCAGCTCAGCGACTTTCCTGTGGACATCTCTTGTCGTCTGTCTCATTTGAAAGCTTCTAACTGCAGGGAATTGAGCGAGCAGGGAGCTATATTTCTCCCTCTTTGCTTCTGCTGATGGTATTTGTTCGTCAGCTGATACAGGTACCGATTTTAGAGCTACTAAAGTGCTAGATCGCCCTTGCTACCTCTCAAGGCTGCTCGAGGCTTTCTAAGGCATTGAAATACAAGCGCTAGCCGGTATAAAGCTGAAAAGATACCTTCCACAAAGTGGTGTGGGATTTGGTCTCGATTTGGACAACTAAATCAAGATGTCTGCTTGTGATCAGGGTGCTGAGACTCCTTATAGTCAGTGGAGATCCAGGGGACCTGATGGAGATCATTGCTTAGGCACGTGTCTGCAGTGCTGTTGAAGGAAGTGCCCCATAGGCTGGGGATGTCCCCTCTGGCCTTTGCCTGCCTCTGAAGAAAGTCTTCTTTGTAGGTCTCCTCCACCAGTCCCCTTTAGGCCAGATTTGTGTCTGTCCCCCTCAGACTAATTCACAGACACAGTGGAGCATCTCAGATGGCATAGGAGACCAATGTTTATGCAACCTAGTGTACCCTGTCATCAGTGTCTGTGGAATCTAGAGCTGTCATCCCCATATTTCCTAATGCAGAAATAAATGCTTTACAGGACAGTCAGTTCTGTCTCTGTTTCAAAGACATGAAAAGAGCATGAACACTCCTGATCATTGGAGTGTTAGGCTCCATTGGCTGTACCACGGTGCACTAAAACTGGGTGCCTAGCTACAGATAGAGGTGTCCTAACTGTGAGATGAGTTCTGCCCATGCTTTCACCAGGGCTCAGCTCTGCATGTTTCTGAGGCAGTATCTGTAAAATGCAGAATTAACAGGTCAAAGTTGCTGCCACAGGAGAGCATTGCTAATGAGACATGTGTGGGCCACAACCCAGGGTGGTGTCATTCAAGGCCAAGTGATGTATTTTAATTGGTACAGCTGGCAGCTGACACGTCTCTCATATTGGTCAGTGCTCTGGAGAATAACCCAGTGTTGTGCACTTTGTTTTGAATTAGTCCTTTTCTTTGTTAAAAAGTAAAATTCAGGCATCTGTGGACTGTGTATGTTTTATTGGTGGGTGGTTTTGGTTTGGGTTTTTTTGTTTTGGTTTGGGTTTTTTGGGTTGGTTGGTTGGTTTGGTTTCGAGGTTTATTTTGGCTTTGTTCTGGAAATAAGCTAGTATGAGAGTATTTCAAATGAGAAGACATTCCCTGGAGAAGAGTCCATGTTAGTGGTCATCCATGGAGCCATAGCACACCACTCCAAAAAAGCAAATGCCCATGCATGTTGGAGGAGTTTGATCTAACAGTGTAAAGCCTGATGTAATACTTCATCAATTTCACTGCCATCTTCCTGATACTCTATTTGTTTTAGCCAAATTAATCTAACAGCATGGTAGTGTGTCAGAACAGAAGTGAATGGACTTTCACCTTCAATAGAATATGAATGTATATTTTGTTTCCAGGGAAGCTGGGCACTGAAGCATCTTCCCTGAGCCCAGGCCCTACTTGCTGTATAGTGAGACCTTAAGATTGACTGTGTTTGGAATGAGTCTGTGTGTCTGGATAAGAATATGAAAGCAGCTCTGAAGAGCCTGGTTACTGATAGGTATAAAGCAAAATTTCTGCAAGTGCCAAACACCTGCAGCTTCTCTGAAACCTGTGAGTTCAGGACATTATGAGAGTTAACATTAGTCAAACTCTCTGAGTTTTCCTGAGTGCAAGAAACATGAGCTGGTGTGCCTTTCAGCCAGCATCTCTGTATCAACTTTTGTTGTTGGGGTGGTAACTTTTTTTTTTCTTAAAGTTGAAATCTTTGATGCGGCCACCAAAGTCAGTGAGAGACAGACAGGACCAAACAAACAAGAGAATTCCCACGACCAAATCCAGTAAACACACTGCCAACCAGCATCTTGCAGGGAAGACACAACACACCTCTTCATCGGGCTCCACTCAGCCTTCAGGCTCAAATTTGCCTCCAGACCCCGCCCTGAAGGAATGGAAACAAGTAGGTGAAACCAAAGACACACTGATAACAAACCCCTCCCGCACAAACTCGGCAGGCGTTCTGTTTAGGCAGTGTGGTTATGAGTTCGAGAGAATGGTCTCTTATTAAGAAAACAGTCATTCTAAGGAGTGTATTAAATACCTAACGGTTTTTGGATGCTTTTTGTAGACCTGGTAATAAAGGCTTGGGATTTTATTCCTTACAAGTAAAATTTGCCCAGTGTTTTGTTTTCTTAGCCCTTAGGAGGAGGAAACTGCTCAGTACGAAATGGGTTTGCCTGCCCTCACGTGGTTGGATCTGTTGGTACAGAACGGGTTGTTGGTTTAGACAGGTCAGACTTTGCAATTGTTGGTGAGATAAAGCACCTTTCTTTGTCTGTGCTTTTGGCAGCTGAATGCTGATATAGCCCCAAAAAGTCGCCCAGATCCTGAGACCTACAGGCAGATTATTCAGAAGTGGGAAGTTTTTGTCCTCTGGCTGTTCATTTCCTCTTGAATATTAGAGCCAATATGGAGCTTTAGTTATACTGTAATTTAATAAATTGTGGCAATTTGGAAAGCTTAATTTCTCTGAAAATCTGATTTCCCAAGATACCTCTCTGACCTACAAACTAACACAGTGGGCACAAGCAAGGCCCTCTTTCCCCCAAAAATCTGACACTCCCCCAGCTAATCAAGCATCCACTAAGGCATGCTCATGAACATGAAGTGGAATGTGTTAATGCAAACCTTGCCCAGCAAGGTTTAAACAAACACATTTTGACTAATGTTTTCTACTGACTAGAATTAAACCATGATAATTCACCTTCATGTCTGAATCCTGCTAAAATGTGAAATGTTGGTTTGAAACGTGAGCTAACTGAAGACAATAAAGCCAAAGGTAACTCCTACCATGTTGAGAGCAGGTACTCCCAAGCTTAGGTAAAACCACTGACCCATGTGGTTATCCAGTCTGTGCTGGGAAATAGAAATTGCCTCTCCTACCTATATGTGAAGAAGGCAGCTCGTGTTCTCTTTGAAATAGCCCAGGTACTGCTCCTGATGCACCTGCCCAAGTCTGAAAACCTCAGCTGTGAAAGGAGGTACATTGCTAAAAAGATATCTCTTCTGGAAAAAAAAAAAAAATTCATCCAAAATCTAGAAAGTGTTTCTTAAAAAGGATAAGAAAAGTCTCAGCACAAAAGAATATGCTCCTGAAAGGAAGGAAAAAACCCAAGACTTACATTTTAGCAAAGATGTGTTTTCTCCCTGTACTGTGGGGCTTTTGCTGTGGCCAGGATTTTAGACAGCCATAGCCTGTCAGTCTTCCCCCACTGTTAGTCCTCACTTGCTTGAGTTTGCTCTTTATAGATCCTTGACATTCTGTGGAGTGATCCAAGAAGCCAAAATGGCTGTACACCAAACAAGTGTCGAGGAGGAGGCTGTTACTTTGGTCCCGATGTCACTGCCAAGCTGTTTGAGAGGTATAATCTGAAGATGCTCATCAGGTCTCATGAATTTAAGCCAGAAGGTTATGAGATCAGTCATGATGGGAAGGTAAGATGCTTCCATGTAAAGTAGAATTCTCCTGTGAATTTCACAGGAACATCCACAGTAGATTTGTCCACAAAATTTATTCTAAAAAGGGAGAGTGACTTCGGGTTTGGGGGAACTTTGTCCTAGATAGATGTTACAACAAATTACTGAGTTCTGAGTAACAAAATTCTTTACAGCTTTAGGGAGTGGGGACCAGCTTATTACTGACATGAAAACAAATGGACATCAACAAAATCCCCAAGAAGAGTTGTGTGTAAATACAGTTCAAGAGATGCTATAAGGCTCTAGTTGTCTTTAATTTACGGATTTCTCTTCTGGCCCTGCTTTCTTACATGCTGTGTTGGGAGGCTAACAAGAATCCTGAAAAACAGGTCTCTCTTAGAAAGAGGTTTCTGTTAAAACAGCATGTTGTATCTCACTGCCCTCTGAAGTGTGACAGGTCAAAAATAAAGGCCCAGAGCTCTGACTCTAAAGGCAAGAGCAATTTGGTGACACAGTTTTATATGTAGACACATAATTTTGTAACTTGGAATTTTTTCTAAGATCAGTTTCAGAAATCAGTGTCAAGAAGAGCTGTTCTGGCCAATCCAGTTTCTCTGTTTCCTATGATCAGGTTATCACCATATTCTCTGCCTCTAACTATTATGAAGAGGGCAGTAACCGGGGTGCTTACATCAAGCTAAATCCTGAACTGACCCCTCGGTTTGTGCAGTACCAAGTCAGCAAGTACACGCGCAGGCAGAATCTCCGTGAGAGGTAAAGCTGTGTGTTGCATGCTGTGAGGGGTGGACTCTCCTCACATGTGAGTGTACCTGCCACAAATCTCAAGCTTGATGGAATAACTGAATAGGCATCCATTTTCCTTGATTCTCCCTGGTTTTTTGTTTTACAATTTAAAAATTAATACAGTAAACTAAACATGTTCTAAGTGTTCAAACTTGGTTTCCTGAGAAATTCACAAAGGTAATTAGATGAGGTAAGCAGTTTGAACAGACAATTGCCAGGGACTCATAAATGGCCTGCACCTGCTTTAAGGCTGCAGTGTTAATCTGGACAAATCCTGTTATGAATTGAGTCTCAAGAGTTTATCATGACAGCTTTGCCATGCCTAGTACTGTGGTCAGATTAGTAAAGGAAAGCAGCTTAGAATTACCTGCATAAACTCAATTATCTCATAAACGCAGATTATTCTTATGGAGCATCGTTGGTTTTGTTTTTTGGGGGGTTTTCCCCCTCTGAATGTTGTCTTGCTCCCCCACCCCCTCCAGTGTTCCAGTATGTTTTGGGTCATCCTACTTAAACATACTAGACCCTAAACTTACTACATGTTAAAGGATAGAAGCATTTGATAATGAATGTTGAAAAGCATAAAATGCTTGAGGATTTTAATCCTTTAATAATCTGCTGATTTTTTTCTTCCTAGGGTAGGTACAATTGAATCATCTGCCTTAAAGTCCTTACGAGAGAAGATTTATGCTCACAGGTCTGAACTCACCAGTGCTTTTGCACAATACGACGTCAATGGGACAGGTACTACTCCTTCTCTGTCCAGCTGCCACCGTGGGGAAAACAGCTTCCATGCGTCTGTGGGGCAGAGGGGACAAACTCCATGGAGAGGAGTCCTGTCTGCCTGCCACTGTCAGGCTGAGGACAGCAGAGGCTAGTTGACCTTGTTCTCCCTGACCACAGAGGAGAATAGATGTTGGCAAGGGTTTAGCCCCAGACAACAACTTGAGGGGATGAAGCTTGAAGTAGAAAAAAGAAAGCTGAAAGACATGGGCAAATAGAGAAATGGTGTTTGCTGTTGGGTAGAGAGTTTGGGCAGGCAAATCCAGTTCCAGAAGCTCAAAAGTCACCACCACCTTCATATAGGAGGGTCTTCAGAAGGTGTCAGACAGGGAACTGGGGTCTCAGGTTGGAGGGAACTGGTCTCCTTTTGAGCCTGGGAGGTATCTGAGGAAAGTTGGCTGCCTATGCCTCCAGCAGACACACAGCCTTGTCTATGCCTCCAGCAAAAACACACTCACCCCTCAGCTGAAGAAAAGTCAGTGCTAAGTTAATAGATTAACCTTTAATGTAGAAGCAAGAAGTTGATTTCTACCACAAATACAACTTTTCCTCAGGATGGCTACTCACTTGACTGTGTCCTGTGCCCTTACAAGGGCACTCAATAACATGATGGTGTTTCTTTGGCCACTGAACAGCTGTTTCACATATTTCTGTCTGGTTTTCAGCCACATGTCACTCTAATTGCAGCTCAGCTGAAATCTGAAGTACACCTTCATGGCATAATCTGGCTTTGTCAAAAGGTGTTAAAATATGCTGAACGTCATAATAGCATCACAACTTTGTGTCAGGAAGGGACCTGTGGAAATGCCTAGTTCAACCCCACAGCTCCTTTGTTATGAGGGCTTTCATCCCAGGGTTCAGAGAAAATCCTTGTGTTTTGTAACCCTTTGTGCTGGTGACTGATGTGTGCTGTGTCCTGTTCCACTTGTAACCATGACCTGACCCCTTCTGGCAGGCAGGATTTCTGTCAACGACTGGGCTGCAGCGATGGAGTCTGTCCTACAGCTGGAACTGCCCTGGAGGATGCTGCGGTCTCAGTTAGCACAGATGAATCCAGATGGAGAAGTTGACTTCATGTCATGTTTTTATGATTTGAAAATGGGTCAACCTATAAAAGAGGTAAAGAGAAAAACACCTCCTTGCAGTTCTTGGAGGAACAACTTTCGGTGCAAATTAAAGCACAAGACAGTGGTTTGGCCCATCAAGTAGACATCTGAACTAGTTGCTGAGCTTCCTTTTATAGTTAGTGGAGGAAAATGAGCACTGCTGGGGTACGAATCATCATCCCCTGCTAAGGTAGATGCTTAAAATAGGTTGGATGAATCACATGCAAGAACTGCTTCTTACTTTCTGTTGGCTTTTGAGGGCGTTTAGATAACAGAGAAGAGGAGATATGACAAATTCTGCCCAGAGCACTCAACCCTTACTCTTTGAAATGAGCTTTTCAAACAAGCTCCAGAGGCAGTTCAGGCCCCTGTGGGAGGAAGTCACATTTGTAGATGGACTTTTAGATGTTTATAATGGTATCTGAGGTCAGTTGTTACTGAGTGGCTGAACAGTGCTTTGGGACTGAGGTATAACCATCATTTTCCTAAACAGCGGGATCCATTCACATACGTACAGTAAGTGCTTTGTATGAGTGCATGGTCTACACCATCCCTAGATTATCCATATTTCCTCAAATAATTACTGAAGGTAGGGGGTGTGAAGGGCTCCTTTCCCCCTTGCCCTGCCATCTGAAAGTGACGGGTTTTATCTGATTATTCCTCAGGACAAGACATAGAAGTGTCATTCCAGAGAACTCAAGCATAAAGTTTTTTTTTTTAACATTTGACAAGTTAAACTGGGAAAATGGAAATTGGATAGTAGATATTCTGTTGGTTAAATTAACTCAAACCAATATCTGAGTAGCTTTCTTGTATGTGATTTCAAAACCAGGCTCAGCCAGCTTTGGCAGAAACACTGTGCAGATACAGAAAAGATCTGGAGATCATCTTTAACATCATTGACAAAGACCACTCAGGTAAGTCCAGGTACCTCCCCTGTGTCAGCTGAATGGAGCCTATACCAGTTATCTTTTCCCCACTGTGTTTCCTCCTTAAGGCTTCTAAATATAGGGGAACCAGAGGTGATGTCATTTCTCCAGTTTAGTGGAGACTATTTTAAGCAGTCAGGCTGCAACCATATAAGGGACAGTGCACAGAGCTTAACAAGAAAAAAATTCTCACATACCCCAGCTCCAGTATTGGCTTCCCTCTTGTAGGGGCTTTTTCTCCCTTCCACTGTCTCTTTACTGCTTTCTCAATTCCACTGTCAGAAGCATTCAATCATTACGTAAAGTAAAAACATGTTTCAATTATGAAAGCACTAACCCCCCCACCATGGTAGGCAGATAACTGTCTTGCAGTGAAGGAGTGTGCATATGTGTGTTTATGCAGGAAGGGGAAACAGCACTGCAAAAAGCAGCCTACTGTCTGTCTCCTTTAGGTTTGATTTCTCTTGAGGAATTCAGCCAGACATGGAGACTCTTCACCTCTCACCTGGGCATTGATGTACAGGATGACTCCATTGACAAGTTAGTCCTCAGCATAGACTACAACAAAGACGGCCACATCGACTTCAATGAATTTTTAGAGGCCTTTCACATTGTTCACAGACTCGAGAAAAAGGCAACCTCATGAAAAGGCAGAACTTCTTGTGAGTTGTCTTGGAAGCTCAGCTTGCTGTCATTAGTCATAAAAGGGCTGCTTGATAGGGTCACTGCTCAAGTCTTTATTTAGCCCCTCCTGGTTAATCTGTACCTGCTAATAATGGGACAGAGGAGATGAAAACTCACACTTAACAGTATTACTGTGTCATTGCCACACACTGCCAGAACCTTACAATTCACTTCTGCCCTCTGGGTGGCATCATCCCCATCAGTCTAATCCCTCAGCATTGCCAAGGTCATGCCTAGAGCTGTGTAGGAAGAGAGACTTTGGTATGTGTCTGTCAACAGTCCTTAGTGACAGCTGAGAGCATTGATGACTACAAGGAACATATCAAACCCTCCCTGGTGATGGAACAGGCACAAGAGAGTCTGGCTGTGGGTTTTCCATTGCAGGAGAGGAAAACAGGGAAGAAGCATCTAGTTAAAATGGGTAGGCCTGCATTTAATCTTGCTCTTTGCATGATGCAGAGGAATTAAATCATTCCAGGTCACTAACTTATCCTTTCAAAAGTTTACAGGCACAACTTAGAGGACCTTGGTTGAAAGGTATTTACACTTGCACTGGATTTCCTCTTGCCACTGGTTACTTTCCCCCACATTTGTTGGGATTTAGAGTTCTGAATCAATCATAACTGTTTCTGAGATGGAGCCAGGCTCTTCTCAGTGGTGCTGAGCGATAGGACAAGAGGCAATGGACAGAAACTGATGCACAGGAAATTCCACCTGAACATGAGGATGAACTTTTTTCCTGTGCAGTGACCAAGCACTGGAACAGAAGGCCCAGAGAGGGTGTGGAGTTTCCCTCTTTGGAGATATTCACGAACCATCTGGAGGTAGTCCTGTGCTATGTGTTATGGGATGACCCTGTCTGAGCAGGGAGGTTGGACCAGATGAGCCATTGTGGTCTCTTCCAACATGACCCCTTCTGGGATTCGGTGATTCTGTGATAACTTGTCACCTTAATGAAGGCTAAATCCATAGCATGTTAATGCAGAACATGATAGATCACAAAATAAAGCTTTGGCTTTCTGAGCAATGCCTAAGTGGGGTGTCTCTGCTTATGTTTTGGTATCCTGCTCCCATCACCATAGAATGCACTGTTCTGAAGACAAACAGGGTTTTTTAAAAACAGAGATGAGTAAGAACACAATAGTAAACATATTTTGATACTACCAAACCTAAATATTCTTGCATATAGTTAAACATAAATTCTTTACCAAGAAAAGGAACTGAGAAATCCTGAAACTGAGTTTTTGGAAGGTAGCAAGATGGAAGAGTCTCTTGCCTTCACATGCCTCTCTCCTTCCCCTGACTGCAAGCCAATATTCCCATTCCTGCCAGTACCACCCTGGCAATTCCCAAGGGGGAGAAGTCAGGAGATCTGGACTTAATTTTCTTGCATCTTACACCCTGAAAGCAACATCAGGTCAGGAGCTCTTTGGTAACTGTATTCCTTATTCAGCCTCAGTAAATCCAATGCACATAAAGCCATAAAGTGCTTTTTGGGTAGGAAAAGGTTCCAACCTAGTCCACCTTTAAATTTTAATAGCTAAAGATGAGCTAAGTAAAACAGCTCAGTTTCATTTAACAGAAGTGTTGAAAGTAGAAAAGAAGCATCCTTCCAAGTTTATCATCCCAGAATGTAACAGCAGCCCAAGCTGTCTCTCTTAAATCTTACTTTCTACATTTAAATACAGAACACTTTTCCAGAAGTATTTTGTAACTTGAAAGATGAATGAACAAACATGCACACACTTATTTCTACCGCCTTGGAGAAAAGAAAAATCTTTAATAGTGCAAACAAAATTTACAGTAAAACTTCAATGGCATTGGTAATACACAATGTATATTTTTAGCATGCAGTTAATCTGATCAGTCCCACCTTATTCCAGTGGAGTGACAAAAAGGCTCCACTTACGATGGCCAAACACCACTGTGTGTGGTGGGATCTTGCTTCCCACTGTTGCTTCCATGCAGTGGGTGTGAAATGACAAGGTGGAACTGGACACCACAGCTCTGGAGTCCTCCTTTGCCACCTGCCCCAGTAAAGAGGACAAAGCCAGGGTGTGCAACGAGAGAGCAGCTCTGAAGGATGGCTGGCAGCCTCCAGTGTGGATCTTCCCCACTAGGGACACATTCCTGAACCTGGCATGAAGGGGACTGGCCTTGAGGGATCACTTCCTGAGAGGGGATGCCAAGGTACAGTTGCAGCACAGGTTCACTTGGCAGGCAGTGAGAGCCTTTTGGGGATACAGGACTGAGGAGCTGAATCATTGAGCCAAAAAAGAAGGTGCTGTCCTGTCAGCTGCTGGTGGCACAAAAAGCCCCCTTACCCCTGACAGGAGGGTGGCAGGGGGGTAACTGAAACATCTAATGCTGGAATGCATGCCACTTGAGACTGGAACTGGGAGTGGGAAAAAGCCCTGCTGCTTTTACTTAAATCCAAACTGTTTGACCCGAAGCTCTTCTTCTATAACCCCCATCCTCAATCCCTTTTTTCAGTCATGATTCTATGCAGCAGCTACTTAATATTCCAGACGTGAGTGGTCCTTTGAGCAGCACCTGAATCAACCTGCAGATGAGTGCCCAAACTCTTACCCTACAGCTACAGATGGCACCAGGGGTGGCATCTCTCTCCTGCTTCCTGGGCAACTCTGCTCCTACCTGCAGACCACTCCAAAAAGTGCCCAAGGTTGGACGTGGACTGACTCAAGCTCCCACCTCACTCAAGGCCCTGGCTACTGCCAGAGGGGTGACACATTCCTGCAGTGTCCTGTGCCCACATGGGGCAGCCCAGGTGTTTCACTACCCCACAGAAAGTGGCTGCCCCTTTGCAGGGCAGCTAAGGACTTTGTGGCTCACCTGCACCTTTCTGGGAACAAGCAAGACTCCTTCCCTGAGAAAGGAGACTACAATTAGCAGCAGAGAAGTCAGACAGACTTTGTACTCCACCCATTCAGTTTTCACAGTTACC
Source organism: Corvus brachyrhynchos (assembly GCF_000691975.1). Classification (NCBI taxonomy): domain Eukaryota; kingdom Metazoa; phylum Chordata; class Aves; order Passeriformes; family Corvidae; genus Corvus; species Corvus brachyrhynchos. Next base: position 4,805,500 of record NW_008236965.1, on the reverse strand, counting down.
TGTGGGACCAGCAGCTAAGGGAGATCAGTGGTGCTTTTGATCTGTCTAGTTTGACAAACCCATGTCCCTGTCGGCAGCAGGGAGAAGGCAACAGCTGTGAGCAGGGAGGGCACTGACCTGGGGGAGCAGGGCTGGGGCCAGCGTGTGGTGTGAGCTCTGAGCTGGACACAGATCCTTATTCTGCCAGTTGCCCCCCACCCCAGCCCTGCACCTGTCTCCAGGTGCACCCAGCTGCCCCCAGCACTGTGTGGGTGCTCCTGACCTCACAGCTGCAAACTGGTTGGGGCAGCAGTGCTGGTCAGGCTGGCACAAGCAGCTCTCAGGTGAGTCTATTTTAATTCACTAATGCCCTTGTTTCACAGGATGTGTCTGTTCACCTTTGCCTTCTTTCCATAAGTGAGTTTCCAGGGGCTGGGAGCTGGCAGTGTCATCTGGTGGCTCCCCAGGGAGGCTGCACAGCCAAGGAGAGCCTCTGCCAATTAGCTCAGCCCTGCACAAACTGCAAAGTCGTCCTGTATTTTATCTGGGAGCACACCCTGGTCACTGCCAGTGCCAGCTCTGCTTTGCAGCAGCCTCACACACCCAGGGGATCTTCAGGAAAGCAGGGGGTCTGTGTAAAACCTTAGTTGCATAATTGGGTTTGCACTGCAAGGCAACTCTCCGGTTGCAATGGTTCTTTGCTCTGAGCAGTAACACAGCAGCAAGGTGGTGCAGCTGTGCCTGACCCTGTAAGTAATAATAGTTTGCCTTCCACTGGCCTTGTGTTTGAGTCCCACCCTTCACCACCAGCTACCTAAACTCTTCAAATTACTACATAAATGCTTTTCAATTGCCTGCATTCCACGTGGTAATTCATTATGACCATCATGAATATACCATAACCTAGGTCATATTGTGAATTTGATATTAAAAACACCAATGACACTCCCATTAAAAAAAGTAAGTGTTAAGGGGTGTCCAGGTATGTTAGTCCATACATTTAATTGCCTTAGACTTCAATGCAGCTGCATGTAAAACCAACATCAGCCTTCTTGTTTCTGCAAAAAGTCATTTGCATCTCTCACAGTCTAGGATTCAAGAAGAAAAGCAAAAATAACTGCTACTACTTTTTGTATGATACCGGGTAAAATAAAAAACTATCACCTTGCTGTTGTGTGCTTATGCTCTGCACTGTCACATCTGCTTAAAGTAGACAAAGGATTTTACTTCCTTTTACTGGGAAACAAGCCAAGTGAGCTCTCACAATACATACGAAAAGTTAAAAAAACCAAACTAAACAATAACAAAGGCAAACCCTTACAAAACAGGCACCACACCAATAAAATGACTTCTACACCCAAGTGCTAATTGTACCTGAACTGTCACTTTATACTGGCCCCTGCACAGGCCCATGGTTCCCATGGTGGTTTAACACAGGGCTCCTGGTCCTCTGGACTACCAAACTCCTCTGTCTCTGAAAAAAACATTACATCACCTCACACTAAGGCCTCCCACACCTTCACTCTCTTGAGCCAGTTCCCAGATACTGCTACAGCAGCAGTGACTCTGTAGAGGGACAGCAGGCAGGGTGTCATGGCCTTTGGAGCTCAGACCTGCTGGGACCATGAGGGCTGGCAACTGGCAAGTGAGACAGGACATTACTTCTACTGGAAACAAAAACCTCACTCTCAAAAGCACCACACACTATTGTTACAAAAAAAAAAAAAAATTCAAATCCTATACAAATGGCACAGTTATGTTCTGAAAGAGTGGAGGGGAGGCTTACAGAAATACTCTTACCAGGTTTATTAGCTCAGAAAGTATTTTTTACAGGCCTATCTGCTCTTTTCCCCTCTGCCTGGCAAGACAGAATTGCTCTGATCCTTTCTGCTCACATGGCAGCAGTGCTGCTGAGGGAACCTGTCTGTGGCCATGGAGAGGCTGAAGCTACTGCCACTTTCCTAAGCTGTCAGCCAGGTGCTGACATGTGGCTGGTGGCAAAGCCAGCAGCACAGGCACAAGGAAAACCACTGCCAATGCCTGGGGACACACCTATTCTCCCTGCAGCATCTCAGAGCTTCCAGTGGACAGCATTAACCTGGGAACTGTCTGCAGGGAGACTTCCAGGCAGCCCAACCCCTAACTACATGAGACCAGTGTGACTTCAAATTAAAAAGAAAAAAAAAGAAAAAGAAAAAATGGAAAAGGAAAAAAAGAAAAGGAAAAAAAAAAGAGAAACATCAAAGCCTTCCATAAACTCACGCTACACTGGAAAGGCCACAATAATGCCATTCTTAACTCTGAGGCTGTTTGCAAGGGAAATGATCAGGAGACTTGGAAAGGGTGCTCAAGGGGAAAAGGTTTATCTTGCTCCATTCAGAGGAAAGGATTACAGGCATAAAACTGTCTGTCACATTGGAGAAGCTGGAGTCTTGAGATTTTGCCTCCAAAGTCTTGGGGATGCAGGGAAGGAAGCTATTTTGTTCAGATTAAAGACAGATGCAGCTTCCTGACAGAGGCTATCCACTCAAATTAGTGGATATTGTAGGAAGTTTGTCCCTACTGGCCTTAGCCTTGCACTGACTAGGTGCAAATGAGAAGAGAATCAGGGTAAAAGTGTATTAAAAATACCACCACGTTATTTCAAGTTATTCTTACTCCTCTATTTTCCCTGGATGTTTCACACTGTGCATTAGTGATTCACAATGATGTACATTTACACACAGCAGGAGAAAAATTAATGAATTCCATCACTTCCCTTATTTGTGAGACCGTCCCCAAGATGCAGCTCCCTCATTTTATTATGCCTTTTGATCTCCACAGAGTAATCTGTTTTCCCCTTGGCAGAACTGTATAATCCTTGCTAATTTAATACAAATTACATTTATGCACTTTGGGCAGAATAAGCCTCGTTATTTGTTATTTCTTGCACACTCTCCTAAAACCAGGCCAAATTCCAGCTCCCTGTCCCCAGCAGGTCAGTGTGCACACAGCATCCCCAGCAGGGCCAAATGCTGGGGGAGTGGATGGCACACACGGGCAGCAACCACAGCCAAGGGGTTTGTGACAGGGAACTGGGGAGGAAGAGCCTCCGAGCCTTCCCTCTGCTTGAGGCATCACTTACTGCATTGCACAGCCTGTGCTGGGCAGGAAATCGTGTAAATAAATAATTATAGCTTTTGTTAGGTAAGTCATGGTGCCATAGGCTCCACTGGGAGCACTGTCATAAAAAAAGTGGCAAATTCCCGTGGCTACGTCTTTCTCCAAGATACTACCAGTAGCTCCAAATGATTTCTGTAAAGAGACAAGCAAAGAAGTAGGGCAAGTTAGGCATGCATGCTTATTTATTGGAAAAAACAAACCCCATTATGATTTTCTATTTGTGCTGAATACTGAAAATTCTCTTTCCCCTCATGAAAATCTTAATCAGGATTACTATAGGGCCCACATGACTTAGTTGGATCAGTGCAAGTAAATGAATATATAAATTCACAGATTTTTGTCCGTTGGGGGGAATGGGTGGGATTACTCAAATATTGGTAATACTAACGCCTTGATAAAGCAGAACTTCAATCTACCCTTGCACTTCAGAGCTTGTTAGACACTACAATTTTATTCCCTTTAAATCTCCCGCAGTTCTTGCATTAGTTCTCCCAAATATATTTCCAGAAGATACTTAAGTGATTTGGTCTGTCTTTGTAGGAGAAAGGGCCAGGACAAAATCAAGTTCATCACACACATTAAAAAAAGAGCAGGGAATAATTTTGAAAGGAGGAGGCTTTCCCCCACTGCCCTTTGAGCTCACCAGCTCCTGCAGAAACAGGTCATTGGCCATGTGCACAATTCTGTCCACGTGGATGATGCCCCCGATGCTGTTCACCTCGATGTCAGAGAGGAACGTGAGGACCAGAATAGCTTCCACCAGGAGCTGCCTGTACTCAGGCTGGGGGACGTGGTTCAGCACCGACTCCACGTGCACTGCAAACTTGATTTCGCATGGGGTCATCTGGCAAGTTTGAGTGGAAATGGAAAGACAAACTGACAAATCCAAAAGACTAGCTCCTCACATCCTGCAAGCACTGAGACATATGCTCCTCTCCGCACATAGGGGCAGACTGACTGAAGCGAACAAAATGTTTGTGCAGCTTTAACACTTACAGAAAGTTTTTGTGTTGCTAGACCCTGATTCTGCAAACAGTTACACAACTTCCAGAAGCCTGCTCCAGCCCTGCAACCCATCTCACACACATCTCACTTACATACAGTGCTGTTGATGCTTAGCTGGCACATTAACTCTTTGCTCCTCAGGCTGTGGTCTCACACACTCTGCCTTGTACGTATCTTTCTGGCATTGCAGGTTAGTTGCAAAGCCAAATGTACTGCTGAGTTTTAAAAGCAACCACCTGCTTAGAGGGGTGATTTTTAAATAACCCCTGAGCTTTGCCATGCAGGAATATCACTATTCTGTTCGTAGAACAGCTTAATTTGCACTGGCATAGCTCTGTGGATGTTATGCTGCCTCGGGAGGTTTGTGCTTATTTAATTCGATTGCCTCAAACAGCAAAATTAGATCCTGTCCAGGTCTGACAGGCTAAAAATAGAAGTCTCTTTATCTACCCAATAGGGATAAATAAAGCTCTCCTTTCTGAAAATAACCACAAACCCCAACATTTAAATTTGGCAGAAAATTCCAACTCCTCTCTTCAGCGGTTACCACAGTCCCTCAGAAAAGAAGGAAGCCAGAGACAAGTCTGAGAGAAACAGTCAGGAAAACAGTCTTGGGCACACAAGCACAGCTCTTGCACTGATGGATTACTATTCACAAGAGTTTGTTTTATAGATGCGAATTCAAAATTTGCCAGAGCACCTAAAGACAGAATCCAGCTAAGAAAAAAATGCAAGAAAATGTTATGGATTTAAAGAACCAAAGCTTTAGTTAGAAACAAGCATCCTTAACTGGTATTTACTTTTGAGCCAAAATACACTGCCTGCTGTTGCAGCATATTAAAAAAAGTAAGTGGCAAGCAATGTGTCTGCTTTATTCCAACAAGTCTGTGCTGCCTCACCTTCCCCCCAAAGGGCTGCTGTCCCCCACCCTCTCTGGAGTCTCCCAGTGGGCACAAGGGGACAGTGAAGGTGTGCAGAAGGCAGGCTCAGCAAAGGGAAAACCTGTTACAAGCCTCCTCTCAGGCCTGCCTGGCAGGAACTCACCTGCACAGACCCAGGGAAACTAGCAGAGGTGCTGGGGGAAGGTCCAGATGTTCTAAACATAAAACCAAGGATCTGTAACAGCAGCCCTGCTGCATTTTACACTGTCAAACCAAACATTCAGACATGTGGCTAGAAAATCATTGGCATTTTACTGTACCTCTCTGGTGGTTGAAGAAGGAAGGACATACCCATCAATGGACAGACCATGGCACTGAAACATTTCAAGAGCGAACAGAAATTACACTTCTTGCAAGTCAATCTGAGGGTTCTCTGTTCTAAGCCAATATGTAACAACTTGCAGTTGGAAAAAAAAAAAAGGCAAAGCAAAAACCCCCAATAACACAGAAAAAATCTGTTCAAAAATATTATTTCATCCTTCCTGAAGAAGTTATTATGTAACTGGCAAAGATTAGAAGCAGCCTGACATGACACACCAGAGCATGCTGTGCTCCAGTCCAGCTAACGAAGCAAAGCACTTTGAGAGCCACTAAAGCAAAGGCAAACAAAGGAGGGAAACAAATCCATGAGAGCATTCTGTTGGAAAGGATTTGGAAATAAAAGATAACAAAAAAGCAAGACAACAGACCACAAAAGCAAGAATCTTTTTAAATTTTTGCTAGAACAACATTAAGTTATGTGTTTCAGATCCGGGACAGCACACCGCAGGATGTCAACCACTGGGGGAGAGAAATACCAAGTGGTATAAAGAAAACAGTGACAAAACCTAAATGGTGAAAAGGCAGGTTAAGGACAGACACATCTGGGTACCTGAGGTATAGAATGGAAACACACTAGGAAGAGGAGACACATTTTATGATTTGTCCAAAGAGATTTTAAGAATGAAATATTGAAGACAAGCACAATTCATTTTAACAGCCAGAAAAACCATACAATTACTCCCAGCTATTACATTAGGCCAGAAGTGATGCTCACTCTACTGAAAGATCCTATTAGTATATAGCCAAGAGGTCATATATGATTTGTGTTGGCTGACATCAACACTAACAGCTTCAGTGTAAGTGATTTTAGAAGGACAAACCAGCCTAAATTGGTGATGCACTCTTTTTCCAACTAAGCAAGCACGAACAGCTCAGTGCTGCAGGGTGCCAAATGCTGGCCTGTATCCAGCAAAGCAGAAAAACAGGTGCATAATCACTTTGAAATAAGATAAAATTTGTAATTCCTTTCCCCTTCTTCTGGGAGGGTTGCTTCAACACATTTCTATACCCCTGATATCCAATGTGCTGGCAAGGACTTACTTGTCACTTAAAAACAAACTAACTAACAAACAAAAAACATTAAGAATGCCATACAACTCAGAACAGCCAGCAAGAGGTCTCAACACATTCTGGAAGAGTTAGAGCAGTTTCCTACTTCATTCCTCACAGCCTTTCTGACCCGGAGCACAGAGCTGCATTGCACTGCAGTGCCCTTTAGCTGCACTGACAATGTGCATTAGGCCAGGGGATGCACAACGGGCAATGGTGGAACAGAATCATTCAGCCAAAATTCAGCATTGGTGGTTTGAGAGAAAAAACCACTTTCAAAGAAACACATGAACTTGTGTTAATGGAGCCCTTTTATGTTCAAGAGACACACTTCTACCAGTGACTCGGGTTTCCACCTGTTGACCAACTTCCACTCCTGGCAAGATGCCACCCCTGGACCACCACCTCCCTGAGTTACTGCAGAGCTTGCTTGCATCCTCCACAGTGGTCAGCTTACCTTCTGAAGGATTTTCCACACTTTCTCATAAAAGCCAACAGGAACTCTGTTAATAGCACCGTCAAGCCTCCTCCTGCGCAGCCACTGCCCTTTTCTGTCACCCCAGCTCATGTCTCCACCGGAGCCAGTTGGAGAAGTACTGGTGGGAGATGATGGAGTACTGCCCCTCTGTAGGGACATTAAAGCCTTGGTTAGTACTCACACAAGTGCCACTCCTGGCCAACACATGTTATAATGCTACCTCAGAACCAGGGAAGAAATACAGGCTCTGGTGTCATATAGGATGATGGGATGGGATTGATCCTTCATCCTCATCTCTCCCCTTTGCAACAAGCTTCATTTCTCAAGTACTTCCATCGTTTCTCAACAAAACAGGCAAGCACTTCAACATAGCATAACCCAGTGATGTCCACTGCTTGGTTTAATGCAATGTCTGACTATTTTAACAAGCATGAGCTGCTTCCAGGGCAGTGTCACTGGTGTGCAAGGTGGGGGGATCTGCAGGTATGTCCAATTCACTTGGACATGGTGCTGTAAAAGTATCAGAGTAAAAGTATCAGAGTCCAGCAAGAGAGGGCCTCATACAAAAGCTCTATTAAAGTAAGTAGATTAAAATTTGACTTAATGAAGCCATGCAATCATCATGCTTGCCTTTCTGTTAAGTGTTAGTCTTGTTTCCTTTATTACCCTTGTTGGACTATTATTTTACCCTACCAGGCCTGGACACTAAATTAGGCAGCAAATCATCTTCAAAGTTGTTGCAATACCACCAAATTGCTGTTGTGATTTGCACACACACAGTCTGCCCATTCCTTGCACTCCCAGAGACTGTGCTCTTCTGTTTTCTCCTTCCTTTTGGATACCTGTTACTTTCAGCCCAGAAACGACTTCACTGAAAGTGCCATCTTAAATCCCCTTACCTCCAAGTAAGAAGCCATCTGAGCAATATAATGGGGAAGGAGGAAAATGATTGAAAACTGCATGTTTGGAAAGCACAGGCTCATAGACTCTACACAGCTCTGCAAAAAAAATCCCCAGCAAACAGTCCATTTCCACTGCTCCTGGTGTCCACGAGGCAGAGGTGGTGTTCCTTCGATGTTCCAGTGCTTGCTGTTCCTTTCCACTGCTCACTGACTATGACAGATAGAACTTCCTGCTCTATAGCTGTGTTTTTAGGGCATTTGGGAGGTGTGGAATTGACAATAAGTGAGGATGCAGCGAATCACAAACCACCTGTTCAAAGGGCATGTGTAGCTGGAAACTTCCTGTCTCTCCATGACACATTTGGAGCTTCAGACTTACTTGGAATTGCTGAAGTCTCTGTTGGTAAAATATTTAAGCAATTATATTCCTTCTTTAACAGTGAGAGCTTAAGAAGAGCTACAGTTCTCTGCCTTGAAAGAAGATGACTTCTTGAAGAGATACCCATGCAACCCCTGTCTCAGCAACTTGTAGCTATTCTGGGTTCCTCGCTGTCCAGAGGCTGCCAGCATTTATCAACACTACCTTACTTTTAAATACTAAAGACACCTGTAACATAATCCAGTATCAAGTAGCTAAATCTGCTAGAGTACTTTATCTGCTACAACTGCTTAAGCTTCAGAAGAACTAAGTGGATCTAAATGCGAGACTCAACTTCTTTTAAAAGATTACTAATGAGAATTGGTTCCCAATGGGGACAAACAAGACAAAGAGGCAGGGTTTGAAAACAAGGTTTTAGGCAGAAGACGGAGGAGGTGTCTAGAGCCAAGACCCTTGCAGACAAACACACACAGGGTGAAGAGCAGGTGCAGAGCTACAGATAGTGTTTTACCGTGGAAGCAAACATGCTGTTGGACGTGGAGTACCCCTCATGAAAAAACTACAAAACAAAACCAGACACCAACATGTCAGACAGACAGCCACGAGAACAGAACACAAACAAGATTAATTAACCCATCTGTGCAAAGGCAAGAAATACAGAATAACCTCAGGTACTCAGGGAAAAACTGCAGCGATCCATGGCCTGTTGAAGTGTTGCACTTCAGCTGATACCAGGGCAGCTGCTGCTGATTCCCAGGGTCACCATGAGACAGAGCCTGCCATGCCAGGAGCCTGTTTGGCAGCCACAAGGTGCCCATGCCATCCACAGTGCTCCCAGCACGGCCAGCACAAACCACCAGTTTAGGATGCAAGCTAAAGCTTCCCCCTGTGACTCAGGGCTGGGGTAAAAGCCAAGCTCCCCACTTCCGTTCCCCAGTTGTTGCAATGCCACCAGCTTCTCTTTGCACAAGAAGGTCATCTTGCTGGAACGCTGCAAACTGAATGGGCAGCACTAAACAAACAGCTGCAAGGCCAAATGTTTGCTGAAATGTGGATGCAGCATTTAAGCACTCAGGCTTTAAGCGTTTTTCTCTAACTGCCCATCCCAAGCCATGCCTCCACATTCAGTGTTAATGGCTCAGGCAAAGGTTTGATGTTCAGACACAGGAAAGAACAGCCACAAAAGAGGGAGCTGCAGTTGCTCAACACGTCCAGAGATGTTAGTACAAGTACTTGAAATATTCCTTGTAACAACAGAGTGTATCCTGCACCACCCCACCCAACCCCCTGCCAAAATGACATTACATCAGCTGCTGGTCAATTATTCACAGAATGCAGTTGTATGTGGCAGGAAACAG
>NW_008236965.1:4771499-4795913 GCF_000691975.1 Corvus brachyrhynchos | reverse complement strand
GCAGGAATGGCAAAGTGGGGGGGTACAAAAATAAACCCAGCCAACTCCTCCTCTGTGCAAAATACCCAGTTTCCATGGAATAAAAAAGCAACAAAGGAACTATGTTTCTAATGTCAACAGAGATCCACATATTCCAGCTACGGCCCACCGCTGTATTTCAAACAAAATAATGCTGCCATCTAGTGCCTTGTCCCTCCTCCTTCCTGGAAAGGCCCCGAATCCAGACACTGCCCTGTGAATGGGAGCCCTGCTCAGACTGACCTCCAAGGCCACCTCAGGGCCGGTGCAGCACAGTCGGCAGCACCTTCACAGCCACTCCTGAGCCTTGTCCACGATGGTGCTCCGGCAGTGGCACAGCTCAAACGCAGCAACCAGGTCTTACGAGACAGACACCATGTGCTCCTCAGGGGTCTCTGCTTCCCTGCCTGACCATTTCCCATGAAGAATCATTAACTGATCTTTGCTGCCACCAGCAAATGCTTCATGTTAAGACCACGTCAAAATGCCACTCCTTTCTGAAGGCTTATTCAACCTGTTTTACACAATCCAAGGAAAACATCAAATGCTTCCTTAGATGAGGCTGCTTAAAGCCCTTATCCAATCTGACCGTACACATTTCCAGGGGCGGGGCATCCACAACTTCATTGGGCAACCTGTTTACTGCCTCTTCCCCTTCATTGTAAAAAGTAGTCCTTGTATCTAACCTAAACCTACCCTTTCAGTTTAAAACTGTTGTCCCTTGTCTTGTCACTACAGGCCTTGGCAAAAAGCATCTCTTCATCTTTCTTGTAAGCCTTCTTTATATATTGCAAGGCTGCAGTTAGGTCTCTTGGAGCCTTCCCTTCTCTAGTTTGAATAACCCATGAGGAAAAACAGAACCATTCTTACAAATGTATTTTATTTGACCACTATCTTCCTATTTATTTAAAGCAAAAGAAAATTGCTAATAGAGACACAAAATATAGCAATCAAACCACTCATAACAAAACCATCAGTCATATTCATTCAGAGTATTTTGGTTGTGTTTTCTGTGATCTCACCATATACTCAGTTGAAGTGTAATTTAAAGTATTGAAGTTGAACATATATGTATAAATTCTAGCAGTAATCATCCTCCATTCCTGAAGAAACAGAACTGGAAGAAAACAAACCAAGATTCCTTTTCCACCTGTATCTTTTCCAAATGGCATGTGGTCCACTTTTGCAACTTAGGCCAAGTGCAAGAACAAACACTGCATAAAAGCTTCTCTTTGTACCTCCGACTTTTCCTTAGCTAAACATGATAAAAGAGCTGTTTTTACAGTGGATGCCATGAATGCATTAGAGTTTGTTCAAGTTCTTCTACATCCAGAACATAAAACAAGAACAGAAGAGGAAGCACATTTTTAGAGGAAACATCTCTTAACTGCCTTCTATTTAGTGATCAGTTTTAAAATCAAAGCAACTTCGAAAATTTCTGTCATTTAGCAAGAACAAAACCTAACATAACACAGTTCCAGAACAGCTGTACTTTCTGATGAGCATTGACAGAAAACCCTCACCTGCTTCATCTCACTCTTCAATTTAGTAATACCACTTCTTTCTGTTTTGGTTGCTCCAGAATGCCCCATCTCATGAATAGAAATTGCAGGGCTGGATGAAGAAGAATCTACAGGTCGCACTAAAGAAGCAAATGGACATTTTTAACATTCTATGGGTAGAAAAATAGATGAAACTGTATCTAAGAAGTTAAACGCAAATTGTTTCAGAAATATGCAATGTTCTTGGTGACAGCATCCTTTCAAATCACATCAAGAGTTCAAACCTGATTGTATAAGGGGCCTAAATCCCTAGTTGGGTATCAGAAACTGATTTTCCAAGACAGTGAGCAATTGTAACTTTTAGTGAGAATTGTGACAAGACTCTGAGCGCCTACAGAGGAGCCTCAAAGAGAGCTGCTGTGCCAGTCAGGAATATGTGGGCATCAAAGACATGCTTCTTGAAGGCAGGTTAGATATCACCTTTTAATGACTTTTGTTCTGGTTCCACAAAATTTCATTTTAAAAGTTTGCCTTCATGTTACTGAAACTCGATACAATCTTATTTCAGTGCAGGATAGCTTCCCTCATATGTGTTTTGTTTATTCTACAGCAAACATACACATGTACTCGTCATCCATGATTAATATGTTACCTATACTTTTATTTTACATGCAGAAGGAATAGATCCCTACTTATAAGACAATCTAACTTAACACATAAAAGTGAAAAACTTACAGCTTCTTTCCACTCCAAACTCTTTCTTTTTTTCCCACTGAGAATATGATGTAGGAGACTTTTCATATCAAAGGGGCTTAGATTCATCAAGCTCTCTGAAGCTTCTTCACCTAGTTAAACAAAATAAAACAAAACAAAATGACAAATGTCACACAACAAGCTATAAAGCCAGCTAAGGAAACTGAATGAAGTCCAATCACATGTAACTTTTTGGCTAGCTGTTCCTTTAAAAAAATTAATATGTAGTCACATTCCAAGGAAAATACATTTCAGGACTAAACAACAAACACTGAATGGAAATAATACTACTTGCATTAATGAATATTGTCATAGCTTGTGCAAAATTTCACTGAAGCTCATGATGAGAAAGCAGTTGCTCCCTTGTAGAGCATCACTTGGAATGGCATTACAACCATCTCCCAACAGCAGATGACGTGAATCTAAATTACAGAGCCAGAATTATTCCATAAAGAACATCCTTTGATATTCTTCGAATAACTGGGTGCCAGGGGGAGAGAAGTCTTTCAATAAGTCAAAAAAAAAAAAAAAAAAGTGATTTCCAAAGTTTGTAACTGCACATATGAACTAAGAGGTTAATAAAGGATTTAACACATATAAATGAAAAGATCAACCATGAAGGGTGAAGCAAAAATGACACCAGAAATACCCTCATGATAAAATTGTCCTCCTACCTGAGCATTTCAGACTTCGTGCCAGCTCAGTGGCCATCACCTGGATTATCAGACCAATGCGGAGCCTGAGCATCTCCACAAAAAGACTGGGCTGTGACCGGACGTACATCGCCAAGTACATAATTATTTCCTGTAAGGACAAATCCATAAAGGCACCCATCAGAGTGGGTCTTCACGGCTTTCCCAGTCTCAGAGCAAACACTGGCACAGCACTGGGCACAGCCAAAGAAGCCTTTCTGCACAGGCTGCATACCTGAGTCAGGACTGCAATACTGATGTCTTGGCCACTGGCTTCGTAAATGAGATCTGTGAGCTCCTCAGGTGGCAGTGGGCTGCAAGAAGACAAACCACAGGCAGCAGTGACTCAGCACAACCAGCACAACAAGCACTGGGATCGAGTCACCCAGAACAAAGGTGCCTACAATTCTACCTGGGTGGCTGCAAATCCTTTTGAGGGCAAGGAGTAAGGTTTAAAAGAAGGTAACAGCAGCAGAATGGTACCAGCAGGAAGATGAAGGGCAATCTGTACCTGAGGCAGAGCTCCAACTTACGTGGTAATGATTTTCTCACGGGGTTCTGGTGGCAGGCCCACTGTAAGTTGCTTGTGGTGTGACAGAAGGTCTGTGCATGCCTATCATAAGGGGACAAAAAGGAAGAGACCTTTCTCTGAATCATGTGGAAGTGATATGACTTTTAATTCCCAAAATTAAATTAATTCCATTTCTTTAGCAATTTTAAATGCATTTCTATTATTTACCAGACATACAGATCCAGAAGAATGCTGTTAAATAGTTTCCAAAGATCTCCTGAGGTCAACAGGGCTATGAGAGTCTACCCAGGCTAAAAGTGGCCTGTTTCCCAGCTCAGTGAAATCAGCAGCAAAATTGTTAGATTAGGAACTCCAGTGGGGCTGACAGATCAATAAAGGCTTTCATCCTTTATCATATGATAAACTTTTGTTCTTTATTTAAGAAAAAAAAAAATTTAATCAATGAAAAGTTTGGCAGCATTAGCTAAAAAAAAATCCTATGTCCTAATACATCTCCTAAAACAAACACCCAGCATACTGCATCACATTCCTAATACATTCTGAAATAGGTACTTTCCCCAGTACCACAGTGTTCAACCTCCTTTAAAAGTGGGTGTTCAGTTTACCTGTTTTAATATCCTGAATCAAAAAACATCACAGAGCAGTGTTCCTCTGACTTCCAAGAGTCTATTTTCACTCCCTTAACATGGAAGAAAACAGATCATCTCCACTCTCCTCCTCCCCAATTCTTTGTCAATACCTTCTCAAGTTAACATACATGGCTTTCTGTGAGCATGTCTGTACTGCTCATCCATTGTGTGTTGAGAAGGGAAAAAGTTCAGTGCTTAATGAAGTACCATGCACAGTGATTATCACAAATTGCTCCCAAGAAGACAGGACTGTCACTAAAATAAGGCATCCTAAATGTGACAGTCAGAGCCTTGAAAATGGCGAGGAATTACAGAAAGAGCTCCTCAGAAATATCCAGAGGATTACTAGAAAATTAAACAAATACTTTTAGAGTACTTGAGAGGAAACCTTTCTGTAATGTTCAAAATCATATCTGTACTCTTACAGTGGATTTTTCTTGCTACCACTTAATCGTCACAGATATTTAAACAGTTCCAAACATCCATTCACAGGGCAGACCGTCCACCCAAGGGGATGGAAATGGGCAGAACATGTTTTTGTGTCATCACTAGCACCTTGACATCGCAGTGCTCCAAAGGTGTTCATACCTTCACGACAGCAATAGACAACTACCAGTGACAACTGTAGCTTTCAAAGCACACAATTCAGCTTCTCTGATTAACAGAGGTAAAATGAAGCCTTCACAACTATTACAGTGTGGCATTCTCAGTCCATGCCAACTTTAGCACAGTTCACAGTACAGATGAAAGATAAAGATGTAGTAAGACTCTAGATCAGAAAATCAACCAATATTTAATTAAAAATGCTGCACTATGTATGTTGTAAAGTAAAACTAGAAGAAGGGCAAGAACAAACCCCAACAACAAACCAGTAGTTTTCTCTCTGTTCCCAGGCAGGAAGCTGAACCAGGATTATTTGTATTTCATACCTCAGCCAGGACTTCAACTCTCTTTTTGAGTATGCCAGAAATGTAGCGGATTAAGCCCCATTCTTGATTGAGACCTGCCTTTCTGTAGAGCTCGTTGAGGAGGCAATGAACAGTGACACCATACTGTCCATCCAGCTCTGTGTCCCAGTCAGCACCTCTGCCACAAAAGAAACAGGAGGTAATTGTCATCAGGCAAGATGCTAAACTTTACCACACAGCTGGATTTTGACTGCCTTGCTCATGTTGGTGACAGAATTAAATACCAAATGGGACATCTGTGCCTTCACCACAGATTGATTATATGTGGACAAAATCTTCTTGATACCAGGAACTTTCATACTAATCTGAGCACTCACTCAGCTGTGAGTGACTTGAAAAGAAACCACCTGAAGGACTTCCTACTATACTTCAAATTGAGCATTCACATGCACAGTTTTCTGGAGGAACACTCTATGTAGTGCTTTTTCAGAGCAGAATGCAACATCTTCAGTACTGCTGGAGACAACACCCATTTTTCAGATGCTTCAGGGGAATTTTTTAGCCTTGCTTCTTTCTTAGCTATTAACTAAACTTCCGTGTTGCTTATGCCATTACTGAAAAAGCAAAGGAGATTTCTGTTCCTCTCCTGGTTTTGAAATTCACTGCATTATGGCTTCTCTTTGGTAATGTTTTGAAGTGTCACAGAACGACTCTTCAACTCCTGCTGACAGAGTCCACTAGAGGTCCATCTGCCTGCCCAAGAGAAACTCCCTTGGTGAAATTACTGGTGTTAGATGCAGTTAAACAACAAAACATATTTTTTATAGGATTTCCTTTACTCTTTAAGAGAGGATGCTAAACGTTTTGTTTGGGAAATCAAGAAGATCAAAGAAGAGGTCCTCATGGGAGACAGACTAAAATAAACAAAAATGCAATCTTTGTAGCAGTAGGGAAGACCATCTGTGATTAACACATACTTGTCTTTGCACCAAAAGCTAACTGCCTGACAGGTTCCAGCAGTATTCTCCTGCACAGGAAAAAAAAGCTCAATAAACACACTTCAGAAGATGATTCTGTTGTTTGTATTCGCATTTTGTTCCCATCAAACCAATTTAAATAGCAGGTGCTTACTAACCTCAGCAGATGGGTCTAGACTGCTTCCAAGAATGTTTTAAAAAGTACCAAATTTTTGCCAGTTGTGTACTTAAATATGTAGACAGATTAGAGGAAAAATAGTGAACACTCATTAAAATTGCATTTTGCTTTTAGTTAGAAAGTGACAAGATGAATTTTCCCTCCACTTTCATTCTTGTGTATAAAAATCACACCAAATCTTTGTGAACTTTATGGAGTGCCACAAATATAGCAGGGTGTGTTCTCATTCATGGAAAGGATTTGTGCATCTAATTTGTGAGCCATGGAGACTTCATGTATTTGCAACTTTGTGCCAATCAACTCTAAAATTTGCACAAGTCTTCTTTTGTATCCAAATAATTTCTGTAATCAAACTAACTGAAAACATGCTTGTTAAAGCACAAAATATTTCCATTCTCCCCTCAAAACACAACCTGAACAGTGGAAACCTTTTGCACAAGAATAATCAGATAGTTGTGAACAAACTTAAAGATGCTGAAGTTCATACTCAGGCAACTTACTTGAGTATATGCAAGATATACAAGATATCTGCTTGATCATGGAGTGTTGGACATTCCTTCAGCTGATCAACAAGCTTCCTGCAATCCAAATCACCATGAGCATCTTTAGGTAAGTGCAAAACATTTTCACGGTCCTGATAACAAAGATGGATGAAAAATCAAAAGACATGACCTTGTGAAAGTAGCAGATCTGTAACTTCCTGTAACTTCAAACTTCCCATTAAAAAATTCACAACAGACTTGCAACAAAGCTCTGCACTTGAAATACAGACACATCACTTAGTTCTTGCCAGGGTACTGCAGGCACAGAAAGGAGACTTATACCAAGAAACACAACCCTCAGAATGGAACCTTGTATCTTTTTTTTTTTTTTTTTAACAAAACAAAGAAGCCGAATTATCTGCATGCTTTTCCTGTCATCTTATGTTACTTGTAAAGAGAAAAGCAGAGATACTATCCTTTTTTTCATTTGAAATAATTTAGAGCTTTTTGAGTTCCATCACTAACCTGTATATAAATGGTGCCTTACGAATGCAAATATTGCCATTATAAATTTTCCAGGCTTATTAAAGTAAAATGTTAACTAATCAGATGATGCAATCCTATGGTGAGTTCTTGGATGAAAAGAAGTTTTTTTTAACAAGCAATATAATCAAATATCAGCAATTTATATAATCCTAAAATACCATTTCCACAAACGAAGCCTTGTGCAGAGCAGAATCTTTCAGGAGGCGGGATACAACCTCTTCTAGCCATTCTCAGCAAATGGTCACATATACCAAGACAAAACAAGTGCCCAGCACAACCCCAGTGCCTTAAGGACATTCACACATTCCCAGTTGCCCAGATGTTACTATAAGTAGCACTTCTTGGAAAACATCTCTAAAGGTTGCGAACATCCTGTCCTTCCCCTTGTGTTCAGCCAGAACTAAAGATGATGACTTAACTTCTGGATTTTAAAAATAAAGCAACTATTATGTTCTTTTCTGTTTTGCACATGCAATTAAAAACTTTCCACTTGATAGTGTCTATTTGACTAAAAAACCTTAATCCAGCCAAAAAAATAATTTCCAAAACAAGGGAGTACCTGGGATAGAATGGCTTGTCTGTGAAGAAAAATGAGACCTGGCATAGGGTTTGGAAGGAAAACATGAGGAAAGGCTACAGCATTGCATCCAAAAACCACAAACAGCATAAAAATTCCCACACCTTACCTTTGTCTCAAATAAATGAGGATTATCAACAAGATTCAGAGACTTCCGGTGTGTGTTCAGAACTTTAGTGGGAAGAGACATAGACACGGCTGGAAAGCAAAGCCACCAGAACACAAAGAAGAAAAGGTCTGTTTCAGTAACATGAAAATCAAAAACACCTGCATGAAGCAGCTTGACTAGGTAAAAACAACAGAAATACCTCCAAGGGTCAAAATACAAAGGCAGTGCTTCTGATATGCTGTGCATGGAACTCTTGACAGAAGCTCATGTTCTGAACCTTTTCTCCTTGCAGGTTTGCTCTGAGAGTTTCTGAGATCAGCATGTCAAAGGCTCAGGGGCTACATGCTCAACTGATACCTCTTATTTGGCCCATGACTCAGAAATCCTGCAGCCCAATGACCTGACCCTGCCAAGTGTTTTAAACATTTCAACAGCAAATAAGTGGAGAAAATGGCCTAATTGATAAGATTTCATAATTAAAATTATAATGCTAAATGCAGGTTAATGCTCTGATAATTTCATTTGCTGAATTCAATGGAGGATCAGATGATGTGGTACATGAAAGACAGCAGAAAAGACTAACAGAAAAGCTTGGAAATTATTAATTTACACTGAAGTTAAAGGAAGTCTTCCATTGACCAGGACATTGAATACTACATATCTCCATATAAAACAATACATATGTTGGAATTTATTTACAGACTCAGCCAAAGTGTTGTTTTGGTGTATATCTTCCAATCAGGCTATTAGAAATGTAGCATAATTAGAAAGACTTTGCTCCCTCTCTACTCCATTTGTTCTTACAAATTTAGAAAGTACATGTGAATATTTATGTTTTTCTTGCATTGAAACATTTCATTTCACAGCAACTTCATTAAAATAAAAAAGTATATTTTGTCTGCCTTTACATAAGCAAAGACAATTAACTGATTTGGGTTCTAAAATTCTATCCAACTAAGAAGCTGTAGCAGCTTCCACAACATTTAACTTTGATTAAATGTTACATTCATTGCGGGTTTTCTATGTATACACCATGACATGGGATACTGTGGGAACATGACAGCAACAGCTTCAGAGTCATTCTTACTTCTTAAGGAATTTCTCATTTCTTCTCTATACAGAAAGAACTAGTGGCACAAGTATGTCAAAAGATATCATTTTTAAATACTTGAACTTACTCCTTCTAGCATCCAAACCAGTTTTTCTATTATTATCACTAAAAAAATAATAGGGAGAAATACCTGGAACTTCCAAGCCCTTTGTCTTGGCCATTATTGACAGTATCTCTTCTGTGGAATGGTTTGCACTGAACACAGGTGGTTGACTCGTTGTCTTTGAAGTTGGAGGCAGGTATGACTTCAGTGCTGTGCTCTGCAGAACATCATTTATATACTGATCCAGCTCATCCTGGCTATCTAGTGTAATATACATTAAAAAAAGGTTTCTTAAAGGTAAGAATCACTATTTATCATCATCACTTTCTTATTCAAACACACTACTCTATTCTTGCTTATTTAGAAGGGCACTCAAATATGCAAGAAGAGCGTAAGGAAGAGATTTTTAAGCCAAACAAACTGGAAACAAAAGAAAAAACCACATTTTTTGACACTGAAAACAGATTAAGAAGCTAGCTTTGCCTGTGAAAGGAATCAAAAGGGGTTTTATCTTGCTGGTAGATCAGAGAACACAGCTGGACTTGATGATCATAAAAGTCTCTTCCAACCTGTATGCTTCTAAGACTCTATCATCTCTTCCACACAAGCTCTTGTCCATGGCTCCTCATAGCCCTCTTCCCTCTAACCTCTTCCACACCTCCCCACCTGCTCACTCTCCAGACTCAGCTTTACTGTAGCAGTTACCATTCAATGCCATACTACAAATGCAGGAAGAACATAGAATGAATGAATTCATTCTCCAAACTGAGTCATGCAGGTCCTGTCCTCAGGTGGATGCATGAGGACCCAAATGACCATCAGCTGTGCACAGAATAGACTCTGCACTGTAGGCAAACCCAGGCTCTGTTGATAGAACTTGATAGAGAAAAAAATACCAAGTGAAAAAACACTACTACCTTTTTCACAGAAGTCTGCTGGGTAGTCTCCATATTCACTGTCAGGACTATTGCAGTCTTCATTACGGTCATCAAACAGTTTTAGGTCACAGTCTGGATCCAGGAAGCTCAGATATGTATGAAAAGAGGTGGTAAGAAATTCTGATAGTTTGCCTATCTTCACCCTGCAAAAGGGGATACATGCCAAAGAGCATTAACATCCACCATTCTGGTACAGATTAATGCTCACTGAGCTTTCAACAACTCCTCCAAAATTTATGAAACCTACTGCTCAATCCACCTTTGGTAACTGTGAAACCACAGAAAATGACACTGAAAAATAAAAAAGGAAAACACCAGTTGCAGATCCAGCTGGGTAGTTACTGCTGTAGGTACTAATTGATTTTAACTGTGTTATGGTAACACTCACAGGCCTAACTCAAAGCCTAATTATGCAGGGTGCTGTATGTTCATATGAAGAGAGACCCTGAAAAAGACCTGAGCTCCAAGGACAATGCATGAGAAACTGGGGCTGAGAAGGCCCCATGAATGGCAGTGTCTTTTCACAGAACTGGAGGCTACTAAACCATCTGTGTTGGTTTTAGCTGGGATAAGAGTTAATTATGGGGCTATGCTTTGGATTTGTGCTGGAAACAGTGCTGATAGCACAGGGATGTATTAGTTACTGCTGAGCAGGGCTTACACAGCATCCCAGCCTTTTCTGCTTCTTACCTCACCCCAGCAGCACAGGCTGGGGGTGCACAAGGAGCTGAGAGGGGACACTCTCAGCTGACCCCTGCTGACCACAGGGACATTCCATACCATAGGGTGTCATGCTCAGCATATAAAGCTGGGGGAAGAAGGAGGAAGGGGAGGATGTTCAGGGATACAGGAGTTTGTCTTCCCAAGCCACAGTTACATTTGACGCTTTCCTGAAGATGGTTGAACAACTGCCTGCCCATGGGAAGTGGTGAATGAATTCCCTGTTTTGCTTTGCTTGCATGCGTGGTTTTTGCTTTACTTACTAAACTCTCTTTATCTCAACCCATGAGCTTTCTCGCTTGTATTCTTCCAGTTCTCTCCCTGATCCCACTAAGGGGAGGGTGGGTGAGTGGCCATGTGGGGCTGAGTTTTTGACTGGAGTTAAACCATGACAGTATGTGACTGTCAAAGGAAGATACTGATTGAGAGGGCAAGTAGGAAGAGCATAGGGAGGTACTGTGGCATCATATTTTACACATAGATGAATGGAACACACAAGCTTACAAGTACTAAATGCAATTTATGTTTAAATCATGTCCAGTAACTGTGAAAGTAATTTACTTTTTAATAACAGAATCCCAGCCAGAGTCAAGATTTCATATTTCCAAAGACTTGACATTGTTTTTGTTGTCCATTAATGGAAGTCAGAGATGGTACACTTTTTGGGAGACATCTTTTTCATTGCATCTGAGGTCCAGCTACCATTTGATTGTCACATAATAATTAAAGCTGAAACTTCCTTCTCTGTGGAGTTCTAGTACAAGGCCTGTGCACTATCACAAGTTCAAAACTGAGACTTCTTTAGGATTTAATTTTTAAAATCATGGAGATAATAATTTGGTATTTCTGACATTACCTTGCACCTCCAAAATAACCATCCTCTAATTTTCTTATTGTGGCAAGAACTGCTGGATGAATGTCAGTACCATCATCAACTAAAAAAGAATAATGGAAGAGTTGAAACTCACCAACACATTCTTAAATTATCATGTCCAAATACAGTGAATTATTGGGTGTTGTCTACAGTGTAAATTAGACAAATTTAAAACAGAACCCTCAACTGCTATCAATACTAGCTTATTCAAAAATCCCAGAAAAACAAGCATACAAAACACAACCCCTAGACAAGTTCTAAAGACAAACACCAACCCACTCAAGACAAGTTCCAAAGGGATTTCTATGAAATTTCTTTAGACAGAAATAGCATGGAGATGATGAGGTGATGGAAGCACATAAAGGGGGAGTAAAACCAAAATTAAATACTACCATGTCACCCAAATTCAGCATACACATGAGAAAATTAACTGTACTTCTGATGTTAGAAGTCCTGCTACCTGCCTCCTCTCCAACCAATGTCCCTCCTATTCCTCTGCATTACTCTACTCTGCTTGAAACAGAAAAAATTAAATTTACCAAGCATTGTGTGGGTGATGGGAAATGTCAAGGTTGGTCTCCCTGTCATCCTCCAGCAAGAAGTGAGGTAAGCCAGCTCTGTCTTGAGCATCTCCACAATCATCTGATTGTCTAGAGCCAGATAGAAGTGATGCTGGTCAGTAAACTAGAGAAGAGAAAAATACAACATAGGGGTAGTTGTCAGTGCTTTCCTTATTTTTTTTTATTTCTTCCCTTAAATCATTCACAAATGCCATATGAGCTACTCCTGACCACAACACAAACCACCTGAATTAACCTAACAAGGCCTCAGACTGTAAAAAAGAAATCCATGCTTGTGCAAGAGTCCATTTTCTTACACTTGTAGACTGACCATCAGGTAAGCCATAGAAACAAAACCTAGGCAATCACACCCATGAAGCAGAATCTTCCCAATGACCAGTTACACTAACCTATGATCTGGAAGATGGAAATACTCTAAATGTGGAAGAAAAAGCTAACAACAGCAACAAAAACAATAAACAGGCTCAAGCGCGCACTGGGGACTGGGAGCCAGTAACTGTATGTCCCTTGGGAACCATCTGAAAGTCAAGCACAATACAGAAAAGCTGGCAGTTACTGAGGGCAAAAGGTACATGAAATGTGCAATGGCAAAGTGTGCTGCTCCCACTACAGCAGGAAGCCAAGAACCACAGTAAGAGACTATTATGGCTACTTCAGGAGCTGGAACCAAAGAAACAGGACAAATAATGGAAAGTATGTCAAAGCAGCCACAACAAAAGTTAAGGAAGCCCGTAAGCCTTCTGGAGGAGTAAGTGCAGAAAGAATATGTTAAGTTCAAGCTGGCAAAGTCCAGAGAAATTTCTTCACAGAAGGAATCAGGAACTAGCCAAAACAATCCTTGAGCCACTTGCAGTTAGCTTTGGTAATTCAGGAAGAACAAGTCCCAGAAATCCAGAGAGAAGGAAACACACTGCCTGTCTTTAAAAAGGAAGAGCCATTTAAAAAGTCAGGCCAATTCCAGTGCCTGAAAGCTAGGGAAAACAAAACCAATTTGAGACAGCCAAGAAAATTACAAAATTATAAAGTAGGATGGTCAAAAACCAGTCTCAGCAGATTAGTCCAATTTTCTTCTTTGGAGCAATTAGATTAGAAAATGGCTGACACGTGCCAACTTCTGCAAATTTTCACATTAGTGAGCTGAACAAAAACATCCTAAGAAGCACAACTACTTTTAAAATTGTTCTCAAAAGGTAGTTATTAACCATTTTTTCAGAATGACTGTATCTAAATGAAGTCAGCCTTTGCCCCACACCTAATCAATGCTTTCACTAGAAAAGAGAATGAAATACAAATGACAAAATCACAAAATTTGTGGACGCTAGTCAAGATCAACAAGATGATTTAACTGCTAACCTTAGGAAGGTGACATTAAACATTAACTCCATCCACCTCAAAAAAAAAAAGTCAAGGGAAGTGTCTGGCTTCAAAGTACAATGGAAAATGTTATGGAGATTTTAGTAAAACATGGAATATGCAGGAACTGTCACTGTGTTGCTAATGTAAAGATAAATGCCATTTTGGAATATACTAACAAGTATGTCCTTATTTGATACATGACAAGATTTTAGCTGGAATGTTGGGTCCTGCTTACATAGTAAGATGTGAACAAAGACACCTTTTGAAAAAAATCACATCTCTAAGGAATTTTTCCCTTATTTGCAAAAGTGAAAATTGGTACAGGGAAGTAACACAACAAATAACATTTTATAAAGCTGCTTGTGATCAACTGACATGGGGAAGAATGAGAAGGGACCTACAATTTTTGCAGTAAATCTGATTTGTTTGGGCATTATGAAGCAGTACAGAAGCTTTCTACAGAGTCCACTGAATGCCTTCAGCTGGAGTTCAAAGACTTCATTAGTCAAACACCTATTTAGAAGGGTGGATGCATTCTTTTTCCTGCATCAGTTGTACATGCTTGGAGCAGGTGACTCCCTGGCCATCTAGTACCAATCGTTGGAATAATTCTATTGGAGTAAGTGTGTTGCATTTCATTAAATGTATAAATAAGAGCCATTGATTCTATGAGGATCCAAACTTCCAGCAACACTGAAAAAACACACTAAAGACAAAAAAGACAGAACATCCATTTCTCAGCACTATTGGCCCTTTCAACAATATAATGAAAAGATCACACCTTCACCTCCTAGGGGGTTACAGTATTTGGCACACTTATGTGGTACTAAATTTTTCATCAAAGTTTTCAGTAGAAAGATATATTAAGTGATTTATTTCTGCAGAAACTATTTCATTAATTAGTGTTGGTAGAGATCAGTAACAACTTTGTACTATTGATTTGCTGTGTTCTGTTAAGCCAGAAGCCAAAGAAACCAGACTCTGTATGACAGAAAAGAGATTTATTAGCAGTTCTACCACGCCGATCATCCCATGCTCTTAAAAACCCTATAAAGTAAAGTACATCTGCTGTGTCAGCCATGTTCTACCTAAAGTACAATGAGAGCAGGGAAAAGCAAAGCGCTTCACTAATGATTCACCATTAAGAAAGGAGTGACTTTCCTGCCAGCTTTACATGCTTACCTGAGGGGTGAAAGCAAATATTTGATTTCTTATCACGTAGAGCTTGGAGGTGCCCAACACCCCAATGTGTCGGTGTGGCCGGCCACTTAATTTCATGCTCTTGTTCCGGCCTGGAAAGAAAAGAATCTCAGCTAACATTTTCTGCATTGTTTTCCAAAATAACCACTTTAGACAGGAAAATCTATTCCACTAATACCAGTAAGGCAGAAAACAGGTAACATAGTGTGAGGCTACAAATTGGTTGGTTTTGTAGCAAGCACCAATGTAATAGCCAGAGTCCTTCAAAGGCCTGATTAAAAATTAAAATTTTGGCTTCACTGACTATGGATTTGGTCTTATAATTATAGTAATGGTTCAGCACCCAAAGCTTCCCCACTAAGAAAGACAAGAGATGTGACATTACAAAAACAAGGCCATCAACGTAACACAGAAATTGCAGCGTTTTCAATACAGGACCTTAAAAATTTGTGCCTGCAGGCTAAATCAACACACAAAGTACATCCAAATACAACGACAGACTTTCATCGGGCTTTAATAAGCTCCACTTTTCTCAGTGGAGCTTATTAGCAAATCATCCATACTACAACCTTTGCACCAGCAGCCAGGAGCTGACTTGAGTCTTTCTGACATGGAATATAACCCAAACCATGTGCCTAGAAAAATAATACTGTGAACATTCCCAAAGAAGTCACTGTTAAAAACAATGTATCAAACCATCCTACTCACATCCCCCCACTAGTGAAAGAAAGCCATTATGAATTACAATACAATAAATGTAAGCTTCAGCAAAGCCCTGCAAATGTTTCATTTTTTTATAGGACTTTGAGATGAAGAGCCAGATTCTTTCCCAAAAGCAACATATACAGTTTCCTTACTCTGTGTAAAGGGCATACTTTCTAAAACTTACCTGAAGGCCCCATTAATTTGAATGATTCCAAAATAAGCTCCCTGTTAGAACAGAAAAACCAAACCCTACAAACAAAAAACCACCACTACAACAAAAAAATGTTTGTTCTCCCCATGAGCAGCCTCAGCATTATCTGTAACCAAACTGCCATGGGAACATGCTCCAGACTGACAGAGAAGAAGGATACAGCTCCCCTTTATCCACACAGCAAAGGAATCTACCAGTGCTGAGTCACCTCACCTCAATTTTATTTTTTTGAAGAAGTAAAACTAAGGTAAATTAGGAATACATGTAACAAACTTTCCACCAAGACCCAAATAATTCCAGCAAGGATTATCAAGAACCAGTTATAAAAAGACTTAACAACTAGAACCAGTCAGAGCTTTGGGGCATTTATTTAAATCAATTCAGGCTTTGAGGAAAACAGGACTTGAGGGCCACTGCTGAGGAACTGGAATGTATTTAAAATCCTGTGTTTAGAAAAGCCCTAGAGGTTTCTGGGTTTGCAAGAGACAGAGAGCTTCAGCAGCTCAACTCAGCTGAAGGCTGGAAGGAACTTTAGCAAGAACCTGACAGCCCAAAGATACTGTGCTAGCAGCTTCCCTGATTTGGAGCAGAAAACTTCCCTGATTGCCTGATAAAAATCATACTGCCCAGTTTCCAGACTTAAAAGAGAAATATTCTGAATTCTCAAAGGAAAAAATATTTTACTTTTTCTTCTGTGTTTTTCCAGGCATTTTTTCAAAAACCAGTTTCTCTGTGGAAGTAGTTTCCGGGGGACAAAAGAAGAGTCAGTTCTTGTCTAACTCCAAGGACACAGGGAAACTTGTATTTTTGCCACCATTTCTAACAAGGCAATTTTTTCCCCTGTTTGAGTCCCTCATTAAGACAGAAGTTCTAAGTTGGTTAAGCTTCTTAAAAAAGTACCTTTCCTGGCAGTAGAGAGGCTTCCATGTTGAAATACTTACCCAGCATGGTGTAGAGGTTGCTGAGGATGCGAGCTGGCTGCACTCTGAGTGGATGGATATCAGCAATGCTCTGAACATTGATTCCATGGTCTTGCAAGAGATTCTTGATTTGATTAGATTCCGCCAAAACAGTTACTGAGTAACAGAAGACAAAAACACAAATAAAAACCAGTGTTCTATTCTTTTTAACTGTCTCTACTGTCACCTCTCAACAAATGCATTTAGCTAACTAAAAAGGCACAAAGAGCTTGCTTTTTTCATAATCTATGGCTTCATGGAACCAAAAGGGATTGCAAGAGGGCATCTGACAGATTTTGATTCTCTATTTCTCAGTATTTCTTGACATTCCTGTCCACTTTGGACCACAGTGGTGGTCAGAAGGGTCCTGTGAGGTCTCTACTCAAACCTCCTGCTCAAAGCAGGGTCAGACCTGCTGAGGTTAAAGCAGGTTCTTGGGGACTTAATCAGTGTCTTCTGATTTCTTTCAGTACCGCCAGTTTGGATCACACAGTCTCTTTTAGGAGAGAGTCTCTTCTGGGGTTTTCCCCCATAGAACAAGGAGAAACATGACTTGAAAATCTTTGTTATTTTAACACAGCACACTATAAAAATACAGTCAAGTCACTGAGGAGCAAGTGCTGTCACTTGTGTAGCAATAAATGTTTCAGAGGCTATAAAATGGCAGAGGTAAGGAGAAAAAGAAGTTCTCTAATCAGAGGAATTTACAATCCAGGCCTGGAACCCATTTCTTGTCCCACTTGAGGTTTTGCCCATAATAAGTGGCTTATTGGTTTGGGACTAAAAATGCAGTATTCTTTGTATTGCAAATACTTGCTAAAGAATGCTAAAAATAAGCAAGCACTTCTATTTCTATTGGAAATTATGCCCTTCAGAATAATGAAATGCTACTCCTATGACACCAACAGAGGGTAAACGAGCACCAGCCCAGGTCACAGGATCATTGACAAAGGCTGCTCCTGATAAATGAGCTGGTTGCTCTTTCAGAGCAGTCTAGGTCTTGGAAAAATCTTAAAGACTGACCTACTGGTGTTTGCTCTCTACTTAATTTTCTGGTTTTGGCTGTTCTTGCACAAACTAAAGAGGCCACTCCCTGCAGCAGCCAAAACCTGGTAACTCTGGCTGCCTCACCTCTGTGTACAGGGATCCTCTTCACTCAGTGCTCTCTGGTTCCTCTGAAAAGGGGCTGCAAGAAACCTGCTTAACCTGATCCATCTCCTGTCAGTCCTGCTGCTTCTTTCTAAAAGCTGCCAAGATTTTCCTTTTCACTACAAAATTAAGGTGGCCACTCTCCAATTCCTGACAAGTCTTAAAATTGTAACAAATATATATTTTTTAAAAAGAGTCTTAAAACTGCTCTTCCCTCCTAGAAAAAGGTAACTAGGAAAACAAACCCTTTCTCCTTCTCACAGTGTCATCAAAGCATCTATGTCCCATGCAAAAAAATCCACATTATTTTTAAAAACATCTTTCATCTCTCCTGTACACAGGGACTTTGCTACCACATGATTCAATTCACATAGAATGTTCACAAAATTCCCTCACCTTGTACCACAACATCAGGTTTAAATCCAGTGGAAAATCTCCTGTTTAAGGGATCAATTTCACCTGCAGCAAGAAACCCCTAGAACAAATGCAAAAGAAAGAAAAAAAGTAAGGAAACAAGCAGAATTTAAGCAAAAGGCTTATAGAATAAATCCTAACCAATTTTTGTATTTTTTCAGGACAGCAGGACTTGAAGCCTGGTTTATCTACTCTGTCCGCTAAGTAGTACATTCAATAAAAACAATGGCTGGAATATTTTTTGGAAAAACAAGAAAATGGTTCTGACTGACACAGTCTGCACATTCAGAATTCCTATTTCAAAGTTACAGCAACTGACATAATTTCACCAGGAAAGTGATTTTTTTTGTAGCTCCACAGAGATATCTGTGCTTCTCTTAACTCATCTGACTTTATTGTGTCTGACTTGTAGACACATCATGCTATAGAGCAAGGAATAGCCTAGTGGAGCCGAAATGGCACAAAATCCTGGCTCTGGAACAGCCAAGTCAGCCTGGGCATACTCCTCTCTTCTAACCATATATCCAGACCATCTGACAACTTACTCAGCTTGATTAGAAACAGACAACTGCATATCTATATTAAAAAATAAAAGAGAAGTTCCTGAAAGCTCAGAGTCAGCGTTTCATGGTTCATGTACATGTTTCTACTGGAAAACACACTATCCCCTACCTGTCAACCAAACTGTACTTGAAACCCAAGCTATCTCAAACAAAATGAAATATAAGTTTATCTACCATACAAGAAATAATTACCTCTGCTAACAGGCAGCTCAGGACATACAATGACTGGCCCCAAAGATGTGGTAACTTTCCCACTGGGACACGATCCACTGAGTGAGGATTTTCATACTCCTCATCCACCTGAAAATAAATACATACGCAAGAAAAATTACCCTAAAGTTGTGAAGAACAATCAATAACATGTAAGTACTTGCAGACATACAGTCTAACATCAACCCTTTCTAGCCTGCCTTTACTACTGACATAGAAAAGTCTTGGTTTCACTTTTAAGGCTACACATTTTCTGGGACAAGAACTATGCTTCCTTTTTGTACTTTTTCCCACCCTTCAAAGCTGGAGGATGCATGGGGACTCCGCATGCAATTATAGCTTTGGTATTTAGCTCTTCCACTTTCTTCTCACTGTGCCTTTGCTGCCTTCCCTCTGGGCTGCTCATAGGTAACTGGGTATCTGTTTTCCAACCCCTTCCAAGATGACACTTTAACTTCACTGATGTCTACCCAGCCTTCTGAAGCAAAGGTGCTTTCCAACATTAAGACTATTCCATCTTTCCTGTGTTAGCAAGGATGGTCAATAGAAAAATTAAGAGTAGACTTACTAATTTAGAATAACTGCCTTTGTTTTGTGGTATACAGATCTATTGAGGGAAGGGAAAAAACCCCTCCCAGATTACATTTTCAGGCAGCCATTTCATATTTTTTTATAGACAGACAAAATCGACTCTGTTTAAGTGGCATGTTTGTCAGATCATTATCATCATATCAAAATTCACAAGAAGGCTCTGGACTCTTACACGCTTGTTCCCACTAGGAAGGCAATTCAGTTTCCACCTCAGATCTGCGAGCAAGGCATCAGCTGTCGGCTGAGCAACTCAGACCAACCCAGGAGGCTCCACACCCTTAGTGAGTGAGGGCTGAGAAGTCTGGAGTGGGAGAAGAAGTTGGCAGGGGGGGATACAAAGGCAAATAGCATGGAAGAGCACATAAGCTCATGTGAATTGCTTTGTCACAATGGGAGAATGACATAAACAGTAACAGCAAAGGTGGGGGAAAAGAAAATACCCAAACAAACCAAACAAAAATCCCAGCCCAAACCCTAATCCATTTGAAACCTGTCTCCCATACATGCTCTGGAAAAGGGCAGCACAATCAATCAATCAACTACACAGGCAGGACAGTCTATGCTTTATTTCTTCTTTGAGCTTCAGTTCCTAAGTCAGTATCAATACTTCTTAAATATATGTCTTGCTCTAAGGATGTAAAATTTTAGACCTGCTGTAATATTTCCACAGACATTCAAATTTAAAGTAAAAAATTTGACCATTTGGAAGCTAAAGTTTACCAGTTCTCAGCAGGAGCTGTGAGAAGTCTCTTACTTTTTAAAATAATGTGGAATAGTCTTTTTTAATTGTTTATTTAGATTCACCAGAAACACAAAAACTGTAAGACTGATATTCCTCTTGCTCTCTCTCCTTTACATACTGAAGTGGATACTGCATTTTCACAATACCTTTTCTGAAGGGACTGCATACAATTCAGGCATTAGCACTAATCCATTCTTCTCTCTAATAAGTATTCCTTCCAGAGCCTCTCTGTACTCTTGCACCTGGAATTATTTTTAAGAGAGTGAGAATTCACATTACAGTCAGCAAAACTGAAACAATAAAGTTAAAGTACTTTTGAATAGTACTCTTCTGCTGAAAGTTCATACATTTTAAAAAAATAAAAAAAGGGTGGAGGAATCATGACTTGCTGATGGAAGAACAGTGTTCAAATTATCAGAGACTGTTCCAGCATCTCAGTGTTACCAGAAACATGAACACTTGTCTTCAATCTGTAATACATTGCTGCAGTACAAAACTTCCAGTATACTCCTATTGAGAAGTCACTGGAACAGATCCTACATGGAATTTTCAATGGATGACAGTGCAGTGACACAGACATCAGACTGCCAGTATCTGTCAGAATGTAAGGTGTATAAATGGTTAGCTGTATGCCATGCACATTTGTCTGTAGCTTACTGAATTCTGCTTTGCAGGATTGGGAAATCAGTTTCTCTTAACTGATTCGATCGAAATTTTGTCACAAGGAAAGCTTCAAATAGATTTAAACGTTTAAAAGTATCTAAGTTCACTGAAAAGCAAATCCTCTTCTTGTGTTATGAGACAACATACTAAGAACAGGAATAGCAGATTGCTAAGAACGTGTAATACATTTTCTTTTTATCAGATTCCTTAGTTTGTTCCATTTATTAACTATCCATTCCAAGTTTTTACTTAAAGGGGAAATTTTCAAGCACTACCAGCACTTGCCTCAGAAATCCTATTTCTGCTATTCCTGAGTAGAGTGGATCACTCAAAGGAAGGTACCCACAAGTTCATGTTATAGTACACTGACATTGTCAGTATCCTGTCCCTCTCTTTTTGAGTCCTCAGGGTGCTTACTTTTCTGGCAAAACCATTTGTTTGCAGCAGTAACTGGGGATTAGGCACTGACCTGAGTGTCTCAGTGACTCATTCAGCTATGTTTAAACAGTGGAAACTGGGAGCAATTGCCCTGACCATGCTCTAGAACAGTCAGTCTGCACACCGTAAAAGCAGCCAGGTACATACTGTCCCAGATAATCCAACTAAGGTCTAGAGACTGCTTCATGAAGTGGTATTTAATTGGCAGGACTGAAGTTTCAGTAAAATTTCTGATTTTCCCCCTCACTAAATAATCCCATTTCTCTCTTCATCAGACTACTTTTAGTGTGTTCAGGGAAACATTTGATTTGTCTAGTGTCAGTAAGAATTTCACTTGATTTGCAACATCTGATACAGAAAGAGGGCTCTTCGGTCTGAAATCCTCTGAATTGTTTCTGACGGGACATTTCGATTTTTTAAGGAGTTTAGCAATCTCCTATCCCTCTGCATACTAGGCAATTTTAAATCACATATATTTTTTATTTCTTTCAAGCTACCAATCTGCAGAAGTTCTGGTATGAATGCATTTAGTCCTGACTACTTGCTGCTCTTTAACTCACCAATACTCCCCAGGTGCCACCATAACCTTTGGAGGGCTACAATCAATTTAGTACCACTGTCCACTGGATGTCTGGCACAGTAATGGCATGAAGTGACTTAGGGAATTAGTGAAAATGAAATTGCTCCACATAAGCCAACCCCAAATCTCTCTAAATGTACAAAAAGACTGAAAGTGCTACGAATGTTGTTTTCAGCAGCCAAGCCAGAGAGGCTGGGGAAAAAGAAACTTGTCTCATCCTGAAGTAATTGTAAAAGAGGCATCAAGGTTGGTGATAAGACAAAACCAGGCAAATAAACCCTGTTCAGCCCAGTTTTACCACCCCAGCTAACAGAGCCACTCCAGCTGGTAAGGGGAAGGCAACCAGGCCCCAGTGTGCACAACCCTTCTGCCTCTACCATGTCATGAACTCCCCAGGAAGGTGAAAATGGCTGAAGACTATTTCACCCTGCTAATGGGGTATCCAAATGATACCCAAAACAAACAAGGAACAAAGTTACAAAATAGTGTGGGTAAATGGTTTTGCAATTTGAAAGCAGTTTCTTCTTTCCTCACCTGGATTTTGTCCTCATTAAATATTCCATCAATTAGGAAGTATGTCCAGAATACTGGCCACTCACATTCAATATTCTCAAAGAGCTTGAGCTCAGCAGGATCATAGTGCAGCCTGCTTGGATCCTAAAAAATTCAACCACACTTGTTTAGTCACAGTGCTAAATTAGTCACTTATATTCCAATCATAATCATAGTCTATTTTATACAAATTAAAACATAGAAACCAATAAATCCACCAGAAATAGTTTCCATGCAGTCTCTTGACTTCTTCGACACATTCACTCTCAAACTCATTTAATGGTTCTCTAGACAAGCTGATCCTTCCTGGTCTCAGAATCTAAGTGTCTCCCAAATGATCTTGGCTCTGCCTCAGTTTAAAGATATTTTGGGATGTTTCAGAGACACCACTTCATCTTAGACACCATAAGCATATCAAAGGGTTAATTTCTTACAGAATTATGAATTAAGTTCTGTCCTTAATAACTGGTTTTCAAACCCTTAGCCACCCTCAAATATGTGTCCTTTCCAGGGTGGATACCTGGATTACCTCCAAATCCACTAAGATGTCTTAGCAGTGGTGGAGAACTTCACCCCTTCACGTAAATAAAACAAAATTTATCTATAAGGAAGAGAGAAAATTCTTCCCGTGTGCCTACTGAAAATATACATCATAAATATACATCAGAAGTACCTCTCTGGGTGTCTTGTAACCATCTCGGAGAAAGCGACAGCAGCCATAGCGGCCCTGTAAAAACAGACAACATTACCAAAAATTTCACATACACTTTTCCCTCACAGACTAACATCAGCAAAAAAGTATGTGCTGAGTTTTAAAGGTCACTCAGGGATTTTCCTCCCTCTCTTCCTCATGCATAGATGAACCAAGTCTGGCAACCCTTGTTTAAATAGGATTTTTGATTTATAAAGAGGTTCTGCTTCTCTCTTTGGAAAAAAAAAACAAAGTAAATCCTTACCTGCAATTTGGATATGATTTCACTCTTGGTTACATTAACAAGGTTTACATCCTCCACTGCAAAAGCTGGGTAAGAAATAATAGAGAGAAGGCCAGCATCTATCTCCTTTGAAGTGGACGCCCTTGGCAGCATGGAGTACAGAATAGACTGAGCAAAACAAGAACAGGAGAGAGGGATGTAAAACAATTTGCCTACTTCAAAAAACTATGTCAAGTGCAAATGAGACTACACTATTTGCAAGCTGACAGAGAACTCTGTGCAGTTATTTTTAACTGAGTTAGAATGAGAATGCTTCACACTACTCAGTTTCACATATCAACTAGAAAAAGGGTGAGCAGCATAGCCTGAAGCCATCCTTATTACGTTACATCCTTGGCTTAGTTAATCAACATTTCATTTAAAAGCAAAAGGGAGAGGGTGTTAGGTTTTCCCCTCGTAATTTTTACCTGACAGTGTTCTACTTCATCAGGAAGAACATGAATCACTGATTTGTGTCCTCCATGAGCTCCAAAAAGATCTAGTTCATCAATTGCTTCCAAAGCAGCCTTCAAAGAAAACCAAACCACAACCCAAAATCATTAAACACCTTTTAAGCCAAGTATACACCCTAGCACCTGTGCTTAACCTCTGAAAGAAATTACATAAGACAGAAGTTTGCTTCACAGACTTTTTTTTTAATCTTTAAAGGGAAGCTTGGCAATATTTTTAAAAAAGTAACTATGGTTTTATTTTCTGGTTATTTCTGATGTGCTCATGCTCCTTCCTACAATTTAAAGCCAATGCAAAAAAATCAGGAGCTGGGTCTCCACTGAGACATCATCTAAATAATGACGTACTTAATACAAAGTGCTTCTCCTGTCCTATATTCCAAAATAAGCCTCCTATATCAGTGTGGGGCCAAGACCAGCAGTTTCTCCCTCTTGCAGTGCACACAAGAGCTAACAAATCCTGCTGA
>NW_008236965.1:4761915-4771391 GCF_000691975.1 Corvus brachyrhynchos | reverse complement strand
CTGCTGAAAGGCAAATATACCTTTGACCTTAATGATGTTTGTCCTCTGTCTGTCCCTCAGATACCATGTAATAAGGTAGCTGTCAATTACACATTTACATTTATGGCCTTCTAAGCTTCATTTAGTATCTCTGTGACCTTGTGCTATGAGGGAAATAGAAATATCCACTTTTTTTTAAGTATATCTTCATTTATTTTTCTCTCTAAAATACTTGTAGAAAATTTCTTAAACTGATATTCTGTTGTGTTTTAGAATTTACATCTGACTTTATCTTACCATGAGAACATCACATATGACACTGAGGCTGGAGAACTGAGGAGGGAAAGAAAACCAGAGGCCTGCCTCTTTATGAGATTGCATCTTACTGAATCTGTCAGATTCATGGTTCAATTAACCTGGTACCCTTCTTGCGATCCCTGGAACAACTGTGCTGAGGTCCTTCAATGAGAGCCATTATCACAAAGATTTTGCACTAAAGAATACTCACTCATATCTAAACAAAAATTCTTATACAATCAGCTAGTTATTGCCAAGAAGACATACAAAGGAAGCCATCAGGTTTGTCAGAGCCCTTAAGCATAACACAGCAGCCATGAAGGAGGTGTGAGGAAGACATTCTCACTTTGGCCATCCCTACGGAGCTCGCGTTCAGTTCAGGGATTCCTTGGTTTGTCTTATCACCACGTTCCCAAATTCCATAATCCTGCAACAACACCACAAGAAAAACACATCAGGAAAAAGGCATGATTATATGCAAAAGGAATGTTTCCCCACCTTGTCCCACAACAAATCCACACTGCTACATGAAATTAGTTTATTATTTGTTTTCAAAAAAAAGAAAAAAGAAAAGGGGCTCCAAGTCTCCAAAGAGACCCTACTCATGTTTGAAAAGCAGCACATAAAAATATACCCCAGCAGGATCAGGTGCCTTCACAGAACACACAAAGCCCTTTATCCCTCCCCCTGTGCATGTTTCTCCCCATGCCCCTTCAACTTGGTTTGCTAACAACCTGCCCTTTTTAGAAAGGCCCACAAGACTTTTAATTAGACATCAGGAAACATTATTAATTATCAATAAAAGCCACTGTTATTATGATAGAACAAGTATACCTCACCCACGCAGCAGTAAATCCTCCACAGCCCTCTCAACATCTCCAAAGATGCTGCTCACAATGTAAAGTACTGACAGGCTGATACCTTTCCATGGAAAAAACAAGTCCCTATTTTACTTCTCCAGCAAGAAATAATTTTCCACCCACACTTGAGCAGTGTTCAGATGATTTACATATAAATAACTACTTACAGCAACTTTGTAGGCAGCTTCTATGTAAAAAACAAGATTCTGGATAAAGGTAACTTCATCGAGAGTGAAGATAATACGTAGCCCTGATCAAAAGAAGGGAAGAGAATAATTATACTGTATCAGAACTGCAATAGAAACTCTTCAGTGAGTTTCATGTTTTTGTTTGTTTGCTACCAGCTCCTGCCCACTGAAATCAAAGGAAAAACTCAAACTAATTTCCAAAGGTCAAGCAGCAAGCCTCAATACTTGCTGCTGACAAAATACTTCAAACCCCACCAATATCCACTGTTTCAAAGACCAACCAAAAACCACCTCTGTGAGGGTGACACTCAGACCATGGGTCTAAAGCAGAGACATCTGAGCCAGCTCTGGCTCTCCAGAGCAGTGCATGCCAATTCCTGCAGCTCCCCAGCCCTCTAGCTGCTTAGTGCTGTACCTAGGAACCTTCAAGATGAACAGGTGCCTGTTCTGCAGGGCTCCACTGCAAGGGGCTCCAAGGACAGGAAAACATGTAAGGAAACAAATCCTTATCCTCACAGGAGGAGTATGATTAAAAAGAACACAAGATAAAATAGCACCACTGAGACAAGAAACACTGATGGCACAAGTGGCACCTGACTTGATGTTGCCACACTCTGAAGAAATGTGGCTGTCCAGTAGGATGCCCTATGAAGTCTGTAAACATGAGACTTCTCTGACATAACTCTAAATATCTCATGTATTTGATGCCAATAAACATTAAGGGAATAGACACTGCCAGTTACTATAAACATGAAATTCCAAGTAAGTCATATCTCTTTTCCAGAGAAATATTACTTGCTTCTGAGCAATAATTATGTGAAGATCTTTGAAGCTAGTTACTACTTTTCTTTCCTTTTTAAAGAAAAGTTGGAATAGAAAAGGCTGCAACAAAAGGCAAAAATATCTTCTGCTTACCTGATGCAGTCATCTGTGCCAAGAAGAGCAGATAAAGGGAAGTTGCATCCACTTGCAGATGCCCCCACTGGTCGTCCCCAACCACCGTGGCACAAGTTGCAGAGTTATACTTGGCATGGAGGCAGTCTTTGGTACTCTGAGTGCGTTTGAACTTCTCTACCTTATCTACCTAAAAAACATCACAAATCTCAAATCTGAAACATTTTGGAAGAACTTCTCCAAACTATTTCAAAATTAACAACTTTTCTTAGGTGAGGAGAAACTTGAGGTCTTAATTCCTGTTACCTCACTTCAGTGTGTTTTGATTAACCAGAGGGTTAAACACAATTCTGACTTTAGACTCCAGTTAAATCCACATCTCTACAGGAAAGAATAAGATTAAATTACCTCGTTGAGTTCAGATCTAAACTACAGGCATGCATCTTGGTGAAAATCAGTTTTCAAAGGCAAAACTCTGCTTTGCTACAAGTACAATCTCAAAACATTACTTGGACAAGAAGTGGAAGTAAAGTCAGAGTTTTGCTCAAGAGTTTTAAGAACATTCCCCACACTATCATCTGCACACACGTAAAAAACCTCACTCCACAGAAGACACAAGAACCACACACTTCAACGAAGTGCTTTGTAAATACAACATCTACTAATTCAACTCGATTCTATGGCATTACCTGTCTCATCATGCACTGCAGGAGTCCCCGCATCAGCTTCACAACATTCTGCAGGAACAAAACAAACCAGTGACACTTTCAGCCTCATCAGCTCTTACAAACAACATTCAAAATGGCAAAGTTCACACCCTCTGCTAATGTCCTGCCAAAGGTAAAAAAAAAAGCATATTTGCTATTTTTTTTTTAAATAACTAATCAGATTTTATTCCTTCATCCCTGTGTAGAAGAAGAAATATTTTCCCAAATGTCCTCTCTAAAGAGTGGAACAGCTCTCTGCGGTCCTTCTATCCAGCTAAAGGAAGTAAGGAATGCTATGTCTTATAATAATACCAATACTAATCTTTTGAGTGACAGATCTGGGGAACACTGGTGGGTGACTTCAAGACATTGACACGACTGCAAGACCTGTAGAGCTTCTTCCACTCTTTATACAGTACAACAAAAAGCAAGTGATTAGTCGAGAAATGGCCTTAAGTGTGAATGTAGAGAAGTGCAAGATTGTGCCTTAAACAAACAAATCAATCCCATCTTTTTACTCCCAAAATATAGCCTCAAAATATGATCATGCAAACTGAGTCAAGGTTATTCTGTCACCAGGATCTCCCTGGTTTGAGCAGGACATACCAGCAAAAAATTTACCCAGTGACTCCAAAACAACAGCAGGACACCAACAGTCCCTCACTTCCCATTTAACCCACCTCTGGCTACACTCTCATTTCTGATACTCACTTACCCAGCTGCAGATTTTAGCATTTAACTGTGTGAGTTATGTCCCCTTCCAATTCTCCAGCACAGATCTTATCAGTTTGGAGATCGTTATCTTCTCTGCTTTGATCAAACATGCCTACACACCATGTACAACCTCTGTGCACATTCTAAGGGCTACTACTTTAAATGGCATGTTTCTCTTTACAGGGAAGAATGGTCTAGCAGATAATTTGCTGCAAGATCCAAGCAGCCTAGGCCTGATTTTCTGCTCCATAATACACCTCATGAGGGACCTCAAGGTCTAATCAGAGAGAGGCCTGTAAATCTGGGCACAAAACCTCTCAGAAGCCTAATCTTCAACAATCAGCCAACTGATGGAAGTTTGACTTATACAGATTTTTGTTTCATTTGTAGTTTAATTCAGATGTTAGCCTCTCTGCCATCCAGTTCCTCAAATCCTCCTTGCCAGAAGGTTGCCAAAGATACTGCACACCACACACTGCACGGATGTTGCTGTCTTTGGAACAAGATGTACTCCAAGCTGGAAAAACCCTGTCAGATACCCGGGACAGCAGCAGCGCGAATGCACTCTCCAGAAACACTACTGTAAGAAAACCCAAACAGTGGAACTGGTTTATGCTGAGCCTTGACGCACCTGCTCGAGCTCATAGGCTTTGGCTTTATCCTCATCCCGGTCCGCATTCTTCCGATACGCCATTCCCAGCCCCCACACGGCCAGGATGCTGTAGATGTTGTCCCGTACCCAGGCATCCTTATGGTCTGTCCCAGCTGAAAGCAGCCCTGTCACTGGGTTCTAACCATGGCAGAAGGAATAAAGAACAAACATTACCACCTCGAGTCCCACCTGTTAAGAAGCATCACTTCTTCCTGTATTAACGGGTAACAAACTAAAGATGATTTCACACTAAGTGCACATTGTGGCTGCTCATGATTTCACAACAGAAGTGAGATTCCATCCTTCTTTCCCAAATTCACACAAGTGAAATGCAAAATTTATTTGAACACTTCAGATTGTAAAGTTTAGAGCATCCAGCTGGAAATCTCCATCCACACAGGATTAGTAGGTAAGTCACTGAGTGAAATTCAGAATAGATCAAAGAAATGGAAAATTAAATTTTACATATTTATGAGGAAAAGAGGGTACTGAGTTAATGCTAGAAACTGAGTATGGGATATATGTTTCTCTATGTAACTGGTCTGTGGCATAATCTTGAGAAAGTTAAAAAACCACTAGTTATCTTCTAGGAGATTAAAAAAGTTATTTCTGTATGTCTGCCCACTGGATTTATGACAGCTAAATTAATGCAAAAACCTTTTTATATACTCCTTTGGAAAATGGACAGGAAAAAAATTCTGAAGGTGTTGAAAAGCAGCACTGTCTGAAAAGCAGTACAATGAGTAGTCTCCTGCATCCTAACTACTCCATTAAATTTTTCATTGCATCATTAATTCCTATCACTTCACTACCCTTAATTTTTTTAGACCATCTTTCTTGGCTGTACATTCTTGACTAAAAAATGAGGCAAAGAGGCAAAAGGTCAATAGAACTTTCAATCAAATCAAGCCTTTATAGAAAATTTCAGTGAATGAAGACCAGTTGCTGGGGCTGGTGTGACAACGGGCAAAGACTACAGTAGTAAAGATAAGTAAAATTTAAAAGGATACATCCACCAATTTTTCATTTCTCCCACACACTGGTTCACTCAACTCATTATTTTTAAGAAAGCTGGTTTGAGGGGGAGGGGCTTTAGTTACAGTTTCCTGGGCTTTGTGTGTGACCACTGAGCACCACAGGGGTGACAGCCTGACAGACAGGCACAGTTGGCCCTATTGCTGTGGTTTAATACAGCAACTCTTAGTGGCTCACTCAGAGTAGAAATGAAGTTCTGCTGCAACAACCCCACCTCAGCAAGGTCTTCACAAACCAAATAACAGCTGAAGGACCACCTCCTCATCTGTTTGATGAGGAATGTAGCACATATGAATGCAAACAGCTTAAAAAACTTCTTTTTGATCTTGAAAAGTCAAACAAGGAGTAACAGAAGTCCCAGTTCAGTACTGTGCCCACTTGACAAAACCCAGGGTCTCAAAAGGCAGACTGCATACTCCCAACATTTGTAGAGGACACTTTGTATCCCTCCCTCCTATGCAGGACAACAAATATCTATTCACCTGCAGCCCTGGCTTGATAAAGATCACTCTGCTGTCTGAGAAATGATCATTTTGGTTTATTTTTCCCTACTCTCCATGCTGGGCTGGCTCCCAGCTGAAAAATAAAAATCTCTCTGGGTACCAAAATGGAAATCCCACATAAATGGCCTATCCAAGACTTTAAAAGCCTATTTAGCTCCCAGGGAGGGACTTGCCTACCTCAAGAGGCTGTATTAAACACCTCCAAGGGCAGCTATCACTATTTCAGCACCTTTGATTCCTCTAAAAGTTGGTCCCAGCTTTTGGGACGCACCGGGGCTGGCTCTCATGGACTGACAACATGTTAATGTCTTTCCCCATGCACATTCAGAATGTTAGGAGAACAACATAATATACTAATTAATATTTTCAGTGGTTTTGGTTTAGCTTTTTTAGAAGTGTTTACTCTTAAAAACTACAATTACTTTCTTCTGTTACCTGCTGACATCATATGAAAACTACAACCCTTACAAGGTGCTTAAGAACCCAGAGAAGCACTGAGTGCACTTAATCCCACTAATGTCAGAGATTTTCGCTTAAATAGTACTTTACAGCATTACTTCTATGCAGTGATGGCTAGTTAGACTAGCAGATCTCATCCTGCAAATCACACTGCACATAAGATCCACGGAGCAAAGAATTTTATCAGCACCATGGGCTGCCAGCTGAGAGCACTGCAACAGAAAGCTGATGGCTGGACTAAGATTTTAAACTGTTGTATCATGCCCAATCCTATTTTTAAATCTATTTGTCCATCTGGAGACAACCCCCCCTCCCAACAACCCAAACCACAAAACATACCAGTTCCTACAGGGCAGCAGGTGCTAATAAGAACTTCAGCAGTACAGGCACAAAAGCAGTGGAGATCTAACTGGAGCAGCAAAGCAAGTAAGCCCACATTTAGCATCTTGCTGAAAAGTGGAAATTAAACAGATTGTCTTATTGATCTGTCAGATGAAAACTGAGGTAAGCTCTAGCAAATCTTGCAGATTTGCTTGTGGAGCCGGATGTAACATGATGTGAATCTTGGGGATGGCCCCACGCAGGGCCAGGAGTTGGATTTGATGATCCTTGTGGGTCCCTTCCAACTCAGCATATTCTGTGATTCTGTAATACAGTTGGGGTTACTCATAAAGGTATGAGCTTTCCTTATCAGGTCCATTTTCTTTTCACTTACAGTACTCTAGCAATATTTAAAATGTACATAGATGTTAAGTTTTATTATTTCCTAATCTTAAGATTCGCATTTTTTTCTTATCTCATTCAATTTAACAGGTGTAATAAGCAGCTGAGAACATCCCTCTGTCCCCGGTCCCTGAGGGTATATGCAACAGCTGGAAGACCCCACACAGACAGGAGCCAATAGTCTGGTCTCAGCCTCCTTTTACAACCTTTAACAGGATCATAACTATCCCTGGGCATGCTGCAGGGACTGACCAGCACAATTCATCATCTGCAACACAGGAAAAAGTTTGCTACTGACCTGATCCTACAAGGTGCCACACAGAGAAAACTGTCAACCCTGGTGCGAGGTCTGGACCTGTTGTCTGAACACATCAGTCTGGTAGCACAGATATCATCCATTAAAAACTGCCTCTAAAATCATATTGATCTAGAGTGATTGGAATGAAAGCAAGATCAATTACTGCTACTGAGAAGCCTGGCTCCTGGAGTATTAAACACCTGATGAAAGCCCAATGTCCCGTGCACACTCCGTGTTCCCCTTGCTGCACCTCACAGAGGTGAGCATGTCACTGCCCTCCCTCAGAGCACTGCAGCTGATGTGCCAAGGCTGCATTCCAGCAGCTGTGGATGTGAGGTGCAGGGTCACAGTCACACATCACTCCCTCTGCTGAGCAGCGGCACCTCAGAAGCATTTTAAACACCTTCTGGTTCTTCTGCCAGGCTGCTCCTGGGCAAACCCATGGCTAAAACTCACCTCCCTGTCTCCTTCCTGAGAGGCCCTAAAAAGGCACCAGCAGCAGTGAAGCAGCAGCCCAGCCCATCCAGCCACAGACTATTCTGCTCCCAAGGAAGACATGGTTGCATGTGGTCCAAAGACAACCATCCTAACTTGCCCAACTAAGCACCGCACCTCTTCCACATTTTCAATCTATTGCAATGAAAAAACCAGAAGGAGTATAAATATACAGAAAAAACCCTAGAAATGTGCCTTGAGCATCTCTGTGGGCCCTCTTGAAATACCACTGATCCTCTGCCTCACTGCTAGCCTGTGACTCGCTTTCCACACAAAGAAGAAAACGTACTTATCTCCTTTCCCCACCTCTGAATTCTCCCAGACATTGAGCCCTTAGTGGAAAAGGCAATACACAGTCATGAACACTCATCCTAGTGTTTTAAATGGCAATTACAAAATTTTGAGTCACCAACATAAACTCCTGTATTACCATTTACTTATCCTCTTTACTATTGTTAAATATTAATAACATCAAGGCGCACCTTTCATGGGGCATGTTTGAGCTCTGCATCTCAGAGGCTCCATGTCTCCCCTAATGGAAGCTGCTATCAGCATCCTCATAAACAAGGAAATCAAGGCAGGCACTGGAAGCCAAAGTGACTTGCCCAAGGTCATCCTGCTGACAAAAGGCAGAGATGGGAACACAATCCAAAGCATCTCCTGCACCCCAGCACAGCAAGAGTGAAAAATTAACTTCTCACCACTTCTCACACCACATATACCAGTTCTTGCATTCATGTCTACTGGTTTACAATAATTAGTACACAAACTCCAATTCACAGGTGTTTGGACCCTGTACCCAAAAGAACTGCCAGTGACAAAAATCTTACTGACCAAAGTGCATTTAGGTCCCAGCCTCTTCTTTCACTGCTTTCCAGTTTCACTGGAACTCCCATCAACAAAACATATTTGGTAACTGATCTGTGCAAAAACCCCTGGTGCTTATCTTTATGTACCGGATTGTTTTAACCAAAGCATGACACTGCCAAACACCTTCTGAGTCCTCAGTGCCCACCTGGGTGAAGCGAGCACGCTAACAAGAGAGCACTGCGCTGACCAAAAAACGCAAGCTGGCTTTTGCCAACCACCCCCGCTATCTTCGTTCTTTCACTGCTCGCCTGTGCAGGCAGCCCCGCCTGCCTCTCCAGAGCCTCAGCAGTGGAGAATAGTGCGGACAGTGGGAGAATAGCCTGGAATCTCTGGGACGTGCCCCGCCGCACACACGTGCGCGGGGAGCACACAGGGATCCGCACCGCGCTGTGCTGACAGGCGCGGCACAAAGTCCTGCTCGGAGCTCTTATGTCACCGGGGCGTAATGCTGCTGTTACCATGTGTGCGTATATATATATATACACACATATATATAGTGTGCACAACGGG
Source organism: Corvus brachyrhynchos (assembly GCF_000691975.1). Taxonomy (NCBI): domain Eukaryota; kingdom Metazoa; phylum Chordata; class Aves; order Passeriformes; family Corvidae; genus Corvus; species Corvus brachyrhynchos. Next base: position 4,762,207 of record NW_008236965.1, on the reverse strand, counting down.
TGGGTGTGTATCACAGGGCCACGAACACATTGCATACACTGTATTATAATTATCTGCAAGCTCAGACTCGCTGTGTTTTCCACACGGTTTCCAAGGTGCACTGATACAAGCACCCCCGGGATCCGCACCGCCTCAGCATTCCCGGCGCTGCTCCGCAGGCGGGGGCGGGAGATGCGGACAGGCGGCCGTGCGCCGGCCGGAGAAGGGATGTTCGTGTCCCTCCTGCAGCCCCCGGCCCCGGTAGCCGCCCCACGCCCCGGCCCGGCCCCGGCCCGGCCCCCCTGCGCCCGGG
>NW_008236965.1:4760884-4761817 GCF_000691975.1 Corvus brachyrhynchos | reverse complement strand
CGCCCTCAGGCGCCGCGGGAACACCGCGGGTGCACAAGGGTGCGCAAGGGACCGAGCAGAGGAGGGGCCACATGGCATGACAAAAGCCCGTCTGCTTTTGTAAAAAATAAAGTCGATTTTATACAACCTCTTCGTAATTTCCTAAAATAAAGCTGAGCAGGCCAGAATACTTGTTGGAAGCTTTTCTTTCCCCCAGCTTTAAAAAACCCCATCGTTTTGAGATCTGATCGAATGAAAGAAAAAAAAAGCAGCAAGACTTTACCATGTTTTCACACCCCTTGGCTTTCCCACTTAGCAAAGAAACAAGACGTGGAGATTTCCACGGGAAATGAACCTGCTACTCCCACAGACACTCCCGAGAGGCACCGAGCAAGGCAGGGTTCTGACTCGATTCGCCCTTGCCTGACTGCAGGCTGCAGCTCCCCAACGAGAGCGAGCAGGAACAAGGGATGACGGGCAAAGAGAACCCAGATCTAGAAATTTACAAACACTTAAAAAATCCACAAACCAACAAACTTGTTACATACAGTTGCAAACCCTTCACATTCCGTCTGTGCTCCTGGCAGCAGGAAGAAAACGTGGATGCTGAAGCAGGGAGCAAATGTTGCAGAGTAGCCGAAGGTGTGGAATTCACTCAGAAGTCGGAAAGGATTTTTTTCCGTTTTTTTTGGTTTTGCTTTTGTTTTTTTTTTTCTCATGTGAAATTGTAGCATTAACAGAGTTACTACTGTCACTTTTCCTTGCTGTGCTTCCTTCATTGACTGCATTACTGACAGTCGTGGTTGAGAAAGCAGCTTTCAGAGACGCGTTCGTTCCCTTGGCGGCCGTCGGACAGCACCTCTGTAGGTTCTGCACAGCAGTTAAAGAGGACAGAGCTCGCAGGTTCATCATCTCCATCTGCCAGAGCCGCGCGGCGAAATCTGCACCGTGCCA
>NW_008236965.1:4725833-4760857 GCF_000691975.1 Corvus brachyrhynchos | reverse complement strand
CTGAACTCCGCACCATCTTCCTCCTTCAGGACACTACTTTTTAGAGACACTGGACTTAGGGACCAGGTTTGCTGAGCAGGGTGGTGCCAGCTGCACAGGACAGGTTGCTGTTAATCTTTGACTAAGCTTAAAACCTCCTTACAGATCCCCCGAGTTAGCTTTGCAGCCACAAGTTAATGCACAGCATCTTACTTTGTGCTCTGGGCAGGTGTTTGCAGATTGCCCCGAGTTCTGGGTGTCGTGCCTAAACAATGCCCGAGAGACCAAGTACCAAAAAGAATGTAAAAACACGTTTTCAGCTCGAGTATGATAATTTTTTACTGAGCTAAAATAATATGCTGGTGTAAGTGCAAAATTTTACCACAATACGTGCGTGCTTTTAAGTGGCAAAGTCAGAAAGGACTCCCCACCCCTAGGAATATATAAAATAAAATTATTTAAAGAATCCTAACATAATTTTAGTGTGAAAAAAAAAAAAAAAAAGGAATACTCTGAGCAGGTCAGAGATAATGGAGTATGTGTATCCATAGGGAATTTAATTACTGAAGCCAAACTCAGCTATGTGCTTTTGCTTACAGCATTCTTGTGGGAGAGCTTCAGCAGACTTTAGGGCAGGCACTGACTGGACAGACTTAGGTCAGGGTTTTCTGTGCTAAAATCCAGATCTGCTAGAACCATGAAAGGTAAAATATGTAGCAGACAAATGCAAAAGCTGGGTCAGTTTTTTCTCCAAGAGGTTATGCACTGTAGATCCTGTAATCCGAAGAATTGTAATGCAGCCTAGAATTAACAACACATTTGTCTAAAAACCAAAGTTCCTATATTTCGTGTTGTACTTGCTGCAAATTTATTGCTTTTTTTACAGTTGAAAATATAAATATAAGAACATTAAATAAATTTACAAGAAACACCGCAAAGGCAATTAGCCAAATAGTTAAAGCATTCACAGAAATGTATTCCAGCTACTAGCATTCCAGGAAGGGCTTTACAAACATGCAGCTAAAACCCTGTGGATAAACACAACAAAACACTTTAAATTCTCACCTTTAAAGCATAGTCAGAGTAATCTTAGACATAAGTGACTGAAAGAACTGAAAGAACCCATGTGTTGCCCACAGAACCACAACAGGGTTTGAGTACTGAAGAGGCTCAACTGCGAACCACAAGAGAGCCCCAGATAAGAGGCATGTAATTCATGCTTTTTGTTGAGGAGAGTGTTTCAGGGCTCCCCACCAAGACCTCTGGGAAACCAAAGCCTTTGCTCCCCTTCAGCCTGCACCTGCTTCATGCAGCCCCCTTTACAAGGCCTGGTGGTCCACAGCCCAGCACCAGTTTGTCCTAGTTTACTCTGGGAGCATCCAACCTCTGCCCAAGAATGCAAATTAAAAAAGCAGTGGCCACAGCTCCACGTGTGTGAGGAAGAAGAGGTAAAACCAGGGCATAGGCCAATTTCTGTTCAGGAGGAATCTTCACAATGTTGTATGGGCTTTCAGCTTTACACGAAGAGCCAAAATCCATTTTTTTCAGGTAAATATCACAAGGGGAATGAAATTTTCCTTCAGCAATTACTGAGCTAGCACCTCAGTGTTTGGTTTGCCAAGCAAGAGCCAAAGCACAAGCAGAAAAACTCACTAGAATAGTTCAAGAGCTGCCCCTTAAAAAACAGCCATGCAATGAAACAAACAGTTTCTCAGCTACTAAATATAGCAGCTGTCATTTATTATTTCTATTTTTTCTCCAACTCCCCCCTCCTTCCCCTGCAAACTTCTCTACTTTCATCATTGCAAATGAGAAATGGCAGTGTGTTTAATCTCACCATTCAAGATAAATACTGACCCTGGTGAAATCAATGGCAAAACCTGATGAATTTACTCAAGCCACCAACACGACTTAGTTGTATACTTAACCTACTGACTATTTTATTCAGCACTCCATTCATGGCACTCTACTTGAATTATACCCAGTTTCTATCCCTCTGTGGTGTACTAAAAGGGAGCTAAAGGTTCAAGACCAATTGTGTTTGTTATTTACATTTCTGTATCCAGTGAATATATTCAAACCACTGTAGGTGATCCACTTACTGGACAAATTAACTTTTGTATTATTGTATGTTAAAGTTAATTAACTAATGAAAAATGCAAACTTACAATAACAGTTGCAAACAAAATATCAATTACTTTTCTATACATAGGAATATTTAAATTTATATTACAAGAAATAAATACAAAAAGTATCATTGAGATGCTTAAAGGTTGATATTTTTCTGCTTCTGTACATCACTGCAGAGTTTGCTACTAAAACATATAAAAAGTTGAAGACAGCATAGCTAACATTTTAAAAGTTAACATCGTTTGTATGTATGTATAACTTTCTACATTTATACAATACTACTAAGCATTATATCCAGATAAACGTAATTGTAATGAAAAAAGTCTAAATAAAAGTTTTGTTTAAATGCAAAAAAAAACCCCTCAAAAAAACCCACTCTCTGATGAAGAATCAAAATGGAAATGTGACAGCTGTAATCTGATATCCAAGACCTTCTCAAAATAGTAAGTTCCTTTTTTTTTTTTCAATAATTGTCCTTGTCAATCCACTGCATGGCTGCCTTGAAGTTCCAGTACCATATATTTTAAATAAAACCAGTTCTTGGTCTGCTCATATTATGTAAAACTGCTAAAGTAAAACTCTACTTCACACTGTAAAACAATGTGCTGTTTAAAAGGAAATCACATTTTCTCCATAGAACTTAGGCTTCCTCTCTTTGAAGTCCTTCTGAGTGAGATTTGGCTTTCTTGGCTGCTGGTATCATCCTTGTCTTGAAATACAAGTTGTTTGCCTGAAAAGTCATGGAGACACACATCACCATTCTGTACACTGAAACAAACACCATTCTTCTCACTGGAAAGATGGCCTGTTGAAACAAAAAAAGTGCATCTCCTCTCAGAAAGGTTCAGAATCAAGCCTCCCATGCTTTTTTAGTCACTATAGAGAGTTCACACACACTCATTTTATCCCTGCAACAATTTTAAAATGTGGATTTTTTGGTAAATATTTTGTATACATTTCTTTTCCTCTGTGAAATCCTAGATTTGAGAGATGTTAATATATTCATGCACAACAGGATTTCATATTTTAAGCAATGAAGGTCACAATTCTCAAAATGTAGACTTGACTTGGAATAAGTATCACTAGACAAGATGCAAAATACTCCTCATTTTAATGTTTTGCTTTATGAAATTGAGTTTTAAAGGTATCTCAGGTATGCCATGCAACTGAAAGAAGAAAGTGTTTGAGAAAACAAGGAATTTTTTTGCCTTTGAAAGGAATTCAACTTACAGCATTTACTTCTGAAGGACAATCAGAATACGGCCTAGGTCTAATCATGGGTCAAAACCATATTTAGACTGCAGAGCATCTTACACATTTAGGTGAATCCACAATGAACACATATAATACCACTGCTGACTGAAGCCTTTTACAAATGTTTAGTTCACCGGACAAATCTCCTGCCTTTATGTATCACATTCTAAATATTTTTAATGAGAATTTGGATTTTTTTATTCTAAGTATTTGTGTAGATGCTTCAGTTTGGATTTAAAGTTTAGTTATTAATTCGAGCAGCCACCAAGCAGTTAAACAGGCACAAATGTAGACAGGGTAAGACAATCAGAAGAGCTTTGTTCATCAACTCAAATAAGGAAAAGGCTGAAATTACAGAAAACAACCATGCTTGCTGACAATGTGACTGTTGTTTAACCCTCTGCTTGACTACAACTGTTTCATTTTAGGAGTTTTCAAAATAGCTGTGCCCTAATGTTAGGGCAAAAGCTGAGAAGAAAATAATGCAGTTCTGTGAACAAATTCAGAAAGGTGGTTTGTATTCCTCAGTGAGGAAATCTGCAGGTTTGGCCATGTGATACCTAATGGTAGTTTTCCAAACATGCAAATCTGCAAGAGAGAAACTGAAAATAAGGAAATACTAGAATGCCATGAATAAATGAAGTCCAGTAGGAAAGCAAAGCCACAGGCTATACAGACATCCCAAACTTACCACAGTAAGTCATTCAGTCCTGAATCTGGAATAACATTTCAGTGGAAGCAGTGAGGCCAAAACCATAAACAGTTTATAGTTCAGTATATTTATGACATGGGTCTTCATTTCTAGAGAGTTTTTGGTTTTGGAGGGCACTTTTTAAAATGAAGCCTTGCAATGTTATTTTCAAGCTCCAGCTTTGAGAGCAGAGCAATGACGTGCAGCAGATTAGAAGGTCCCATGCTAAGTGCAGCCTAATGCCTTTTGGAGGCACTAGCCCAGCTCCTCTGAGATACCACTGCCCCATGTTCGGAAGATCATATGTAAGGAATTGCCTCAGAGCTTTGCTGGGAGCTATCCAAGCATAGGTTTAGCCTCTTCTCATGGAAGTCCTAAGGACCCAGAAGAATTATTTTGTCAAACTATGCAGGCAAGGTATCATACAGGCCTCTTGATATGAATGGGGGATGTGGTATGAGGTTCACAGCATTCAAAATACACAATAAAATAGGAAATGAGGTGGATCACCTGAGCTATCCATGCTTGAGAGTGCACAGGAACAAGATTCTATCAAAGTTCTTTCAGCTGCTTTTGTCTGAGAAGCTTTTGGCACAGGGCTCACAGACCCTCACACTGGAAAAGTCTGATTATGTGATTGAAGTAGGACAGAAGTGGAGCACATCCAACAGAATTGGCATCACTCAATGGTTTAGACCATCAATTTAGCATCTCATTCTAAAATACCCAAAAGAAAAAACTTTTTCCAGAAAGCCACAACAGGCTCATTCACTCAGTTGCTACAACAAACAAGTTCAATAGAACATTTCTGCTATCTTTCTTTCTGTTGAGAAGAGCAGTCAAATGCTTTTGTAGCTGTGTATAAGCATTTCAAATGTTGCAGGGAGAGATGGCTTCTTTCATCAGAGCAATTAACACAGCAGGGAAAAAAGAACCCTATAAGACATGCAGGCTTTTGCGCCTGAAAATTTCTCTCTTTGAAAGGAAATCCTTCTACCTAAAAATATTGCCTTACTTTGTATTTAATGATAGTGAGAGTTACTGGATTCTGGTTCTCAATTGACCTGTTAGGTAAAAAGTATGTTAATCATTGCATTATGTGGTGTCCAAACAGGGATATTTTACAAAGGAATGTGAAAAAAAACCAAAAAACAAACTCAATTTGGAAAGCTGTTCAGGGCATGTCCCAATGCCATCTCCTGAAGTGTTGTGATTTCTCTGCAACATGCGGTTAGTACACTCAAAGGAACAGTAACCTCTAACCCACATATGAATTCCATAGCTTTTACTCTGTACATCTGAGAGGTTATCAGCTGATATTATCCTGTTGATTATGTGCTGCCTTCTGACAGCATAGGCCAAGAAATGAGGACAACACAGCCTCTCCAAGCATGTTCATCAACTTCATAATAAACATTCTAGTTGATGACATGACTTCTTAGCCTCAGCTCTTGATCAGTTGGGAAAAATACCTCAGGCGCACAGGAGTAATGTTCTCTGAGTTTTGCTTGACTTAGGGTTTTATACGTTACAGATTCGTAAGTTATTTTTCAGTTTGAAAAACTGATTGTCTTTACTGAGAGCTCAAGTCAGCAGCATGACGTGCCCTGCAAGAATGTGAAGAACTAGATTATGTTCACCGAAAAAAAGATCATTTTTCAGTAAGTATAATCAGTGGTGATTCATATCTAGTTTTCTCAGCAGACAAATAAGCCACAGCAAATTGCAAGTGAAATTGAGCACAGTGCTACTTGCACCTGCATTTCAACTTCTCTGGAACAGAGCAGAGGGCAGTAATTCAGAGGATAGTACTATGTTAGAACAAGAAGGATGGAGAATTTTGCCTCTGAAGAAATACTGTTTTGCAGTATACTTACCATTTCCATTTGCATGGACTGAATAATCATTATTCATTAGCAGTGTTGTAGAGTTAGTGGAGTTACTGTTTGATTGTAAGGAATTGGAAGAACTGGATACTCCTTGATTTACAGTCTGCTTCTTTAAACCATTTGTAGCAGTTCTACTCCAGTCTACAACAGATACATGACACTGAAAATAACACAACTCATACAAGCACTATATAAAAATATAGTTAATAATGCAACTGAATTGATATAAAACCAAGACTTTACACACTTCTTGCAGTATTCTAGACAGAATTATACTCTCCTAAGAATTTAATGACTCTTGATGTTTAAAATTATTTAAATCTAGTTCCTTTTCTCCTGTCCCTTTTTAAAATACAAGCAGACAACTGTCACAGCTTTACAACTGCAGATCAGATCAGAAAAATAACTGAAGTGCAGTTGATCCTCTAAGCGAAAGTGTGTAAAAAGTATATAGCTTTACAAGATGACAACTACTGAGTAACAAAATAACAAAAAGTAATTAATGTCTTTTTTGGTTTAAACCATGTTTCACTTTGTTTCTGTGGAAGCCACTGGTAAAACTACTGCTGACGCAGAAGCTGGAACAAATCTTACCGTTTCTAACTGACCAAAATCTTCTGCAAAGACATGACTTTACCCTGCAGTGGAAGAGGTCAACTCTTAGCAGTTAACAGCTTAAGGCAACAGCATGTAAACATGCAAGAACTGCACCAGCTACCCCCTTTAAAGAGTATCATTTTGGAGGTTTATTGTATCTTGGATAATAAACTGGAACTGCAACTGCAGCAATGTGATTATTTGTTGTCCCCCCTTTTTTTTTTTTTTTTTTTTTTTATGTAACTATTACAAAATACCAGGAACTTAACACTGAATATAAGGATTCAGAAGTTAAAAAAAAAATTACCTGAGTTTTCAGCCAGCCTGAATTTCCCACAACAAAGATATCTTCTCCACTGTTTGCGGACATTCTCTTTCGTTACACAATAGAAGATGAAAATGAAGAACCCTGCAAAGGAATAACATAGAAGACTGTTGCAAAATTCACTTTTACTACTTCTTAATGAACAACGCTTTCATTTTCTTTCATTTCTTTTTAATTTCTACTAAAAAGTAATGATACCTTTCTTTGCTGAAAAAGTTTACAACTCTGAACACTGCAGCGTACTTTTTCCTCACATAGATTAGAGGAATCATACACACAAAAGAAAAAACAAAAAATACAATCAAATGCATAAAATGCATACAGTTTCCTTCTATCAAATAAGAGGGGAACAATTCTGTTGATCTTGAAATTTACTTAATGCTTTTGGAAAAGAATTCATAATGTCAAAGAGAAGGTGTGATACCACACTGTCAGATTTCTATGAAGCTTTTTTAGCACATGGTGTGACACTGTTACATCTTTTATTAGCAGCTAACCTGTTACCACCAATGCTACAAAATTTTGAGCACTCATACAAAGAAAATAACTAATTTCTAAAATAATAACAATAAATGGTACCCCCTTTACCACAATTTCAAATATTTTCTAGAAGGGATGGTGCTCATCCATTTACAGTCTCCTTGTCTTTTTCTCATTCACTACTAACTGACACAGGGTGGCATCTAACTTTCCCTGCTTAAAAGTTCATCATAATTGTCCCCCTTTAAGGGAAAGCGGCACTCAGTCTTTGCACAATTTCCAATCTGCAGGGGGAAACAGCTGTATTAGGTTTAACATGAATAATAAATAATAGTAAATCAACACAGCAAATAGGGGAGAGGTGTATACACTGAACTGCAATTTTCATTGCTTTAGTCTCTCTGGGAAATCGTACAGTCAGTCATCTAAGTGCCATTTAAGCAGTTTGGATCCGAACTTCAGAAGTGCAATTCAGGTATATTTAGATAACTGTGGACAGCTACAATATCTTCTATTTATATAAAAGCCTTTGCAGCAACTCTGCTTTTGGATATGTCCAGTAGCACCCTGGCCTTTGCAAAACTTTATGTTTTCATATCTACTTCCCTTATGTTCTTAAGGACTATATAAGCCATGCTTAGAAGTTGGGTCACTAACTTTCAGATGTTGCAGCCTTGCCTGTCTCAATGACCCTTTGGTGAATGTCAAACCTCCCCCAGAAGCTTTAGGGGAACTGAAGAAATGATAGAATTTTCACTACATTAATTGCATTATAACATGAACACTTAGAGTAACTGAGTATTCAAAATTCATCTGTTTATTAGTGAAACACAGTCACTTCCAGGGATATCTGGTTTCCATACACTTTTAAAACGATAATATTTATAAATATACCATATGTATATAAATAGTACCTAGTTTTTCGGTACCTTATCATAATTGCATAAACTGCATTTTAGTATTACAGTAAATAATTAACATGTTACAGTACATACCAGAGTTAAATTTGTATTGCTGAATCAAGAAAATGGGATTACAAAATGTTTGGTTTGTTATATTATACTTAGGAGGCTGTTACATGGAGGACAAACTTACCTTGCAAAGTGTTGAAAATGGTAAAGAGGTAAGTAAATACCTCATTTACTGTGAAGAAAGCAAACCCCCAAGTAATTCCCAACAAGAAAGTGAGGCCAGCAACACTCCTAAGGTCTTGGATGCTGGTTTTCCTTTGAGCACCGAGTTGTTTTTTCTTTTTGATACGACAGAGCTGGATCAGCACAACAATGAACATGCTGATATTGATCAGGAATATCAGGCAAAAGTATCCCACAGCAGTAATATAGAAGACAATTCGATTTTTGATCCAACAGCTAGAACAAAAGAACAGTCTGTCAACTGTTATGAGAAATAGAAATTAAGTGAAATGAACATAGACAAACTTTTTGTTTGTTGCACATGCAAACCATTTTTGCCTTTTTAGAAAAAAAGTATTTTTTTGGCCAAAGGATCCAGGCCTTCATATAGGCAATAAACCTAAAACACATGAGATATTGTAGAGTTATGCCATTTCAAAGGACTACCATTGCTTCCTTCCCTTCCCCACCTTTACTCTAAAGAAAAGCAGTTTGGAGGATCTTCTTCCATCCCCCACCCCCACGTCCCCAAAAGCACCTCCCTTTAACTCACAATTCATCAGGTCCATTTATTGAAACCTTTCCAGTGGTTATAAGTCCATAATTATCTGGTGATACGGCCAACACAATGGACACAACTACTGCTGGTAACCCTAAAAGATTATGAACAAACACATACGTAAAAATCCTAACAGAGACAGTATTATGAGGACTTGAAATTATTATATTTTTCTATGAAATCTACAACTTGTTTCTGAAATTTATCTGTTGAGTTCTGCTGACTATTAGCTGTCTGAAAAATTGCAGCATTCAAACTGCTCAGGAGCACAACTTGCAAACAAACAAGAACAGTCCTCCACAGCCAGCTCCAAAACTTTCTGAATAAACCAACAAATACCATTAGTCTTGAAACTGATTTAAAATCTCTTACAGCATGACAGATTTTCTTTCTTACATATGCTTTAAGAAACATTTAAGAGATAAAAATCAGGCCCAGAATCTCTTCATCCTCTATCCAGTTAGATCTGGTTTTGCTGATTTTTGTTAGTGTAGTGGTTTGGTCCTGCTAACCCATGACAGTTAGCAACGGTGCTATTCCAGAAAGGGAATATATATACTCATTGGCATTTATTCTCAAAATAATGGAAGCGTGCACACTCAAAATTGGTTCTATTGTACTAGCACAAGGAACACTTATTATCACTTTGCATTGCAGAAGCTTCATTTCTGCAGCTGGGGGGACTCCATGACTCAGAAAGGTGGAACACATATAACATTTAATGATTGCCTAATTTTCATTTCTGACCTGTGTCACACTCACTGCAATACTTGATAAGAGGATTTATCTATTTAGCATACAAATGGAAAAAAAAATACATACCCCAACCAACAATGCAAAATTTAAGAATATATTTCCGTACATAGGTGTTAAAGACTTTCACAAGGGCCAGATACATGTGGAAAGCTTCCAGGCCCATCCAGGTGAAGGAAACCAAGAGGAAATAGTGAAGTAACACTGCAACTGCAATGCATAGACCTCGGGTATCATACAGTGCAATCCATGAGTCAAGGAGAAAAACTAAGTTGAGTAGAAGTAATGCAGCACACAGCTGAATAAGTATTTTGGAGGGGTAGTCTCTCCGGATTTTCCTAAAAAAAAAAAGCAAATTAGTGAGATGACATCAATTGTCCGTGGATCCCTGGCTTACTTCCTCTCTCGCAGTCCTTGGCATTCACAAAGGCCAGGAAAAAGAAAATGTTACATTTTCTTTCATATACAATGCTTTGTGTGTTGCATTTATACATGGAGAGAATAATTCACAACATATTTCCAAATTCACGGTCTGTATAAATAACGTTTTTAGAAAAGGTTACATAAATACCAACAATAACTTGGAGATTAAGTGTTTAGTGCCATGGTTATTTTTTTGTTTTACATTGTATGTTGGAATTCTTGTTACATTGCTACCCAAACCCAAAATGTTCCTTATTGCTAAACTAGATCAAGCTTTTGACTGGACATCTAAAGCCTTGATAGACACAAGTCCCAGTCTTAGAAAAATGAGAGAATAAAGAAAGAATACAAATGCTTTTAAAAATGATAAAATTCTGCACTGCTTTTTATATGTTGTATCTTAAATACATTCCTTCACACTTCTACTATGATAATCCATTATAAAATATTTCAGAGTGATACTTCTTCACGTCTTACTGCATAGAGCCTCATGATAATTCACTTGTTCGTAAGATTAACATTTCTGAAGACTGAATCAACACCTTCCTGGTGAACTGGACAAATCTGTGCTGTTGGAGTGAGAGCTCCTCTGGACCCAGGCCCAGAGGAAAGCCAAAGCACAGGGGTTGAATTAAAACCTTTGGATAAGCTGAGATACATGAAGTCACACCAAAGTGAAACAGAAATACAGATTTTTAACTTTTAGTAGAAATATATGCAAAGTGCTTTAAACATTGAAAAGCTGCAGCAAAGAAATCTTAAACACAGTTCTTACTGCAGCAGAGTTACCTTTTCACAGAATTTCTTTACTTTAGACAAAACACAGATAGAACTATACTGTTCACATGTTTTAGATAAACAATTAGATTGTTCACATAAACAAGAAGAGCTGATAGAAACTATATACACAAATCTGGGTAATAGCTGTGTAATAATTGTGTAAGATTTATGACTATTAGAATTAGACCAGGATAAGTTAAGAAAAGAAAAACTAGAATCATGTGTCAATTTTATTGGTCAATTAACAAATATAATCCACACTTCTGTAAGTTTAGAAAAGAAGAAAAAGAAGAAGCTGTTTTTCTACTTGTTTGCCTGCTGCTGCTGCTGTTATTGCTTGGCCTTATTATGTAACCCCTTTGAACTCTGCCTTCAGAAGACTATGAGACTATGAAAACAGCAGCCTCCTGCTCTTTCACCCTCATCAGCAAAGAGAGAGTATCCCATCAAAAGCTCAACGCTGTGCATTGTTTGCGGAGACAGAATCCTTAATTTTTGAAAAGGATTTCGCAATGAAGGCTATAATCAATCCCAATTGAAGAATAATGGGAGCTTAGTCGAATGGGTACTTACTCAAAGGCTATGTAGGTCACAAGAGTAACAGAAAGAAAAATTGCAGAGAGGCCACAGCCTATATATGATATAAAAGTCAGTACCAATTCTTGTGTGGGATTCAAAGGAGTCTTTCCATACAAGTCCTAAAACAGAAACAGAAGTTAATTTCAGAGAACATGTTGATTTAATGGAAAAAGATAAAAAACCACCAAAATAACAAAAATACAACTTTTCCTCTGCACTTAAAAATAATTTTAAAAAAGGAATTCACTCTTTTCATCATGGCTCTTATAAAAAGTTAGATGAAAAACAAAAAAGCCAATCTAGTCTTGTAAAGAGCAGGGAGCTGGACTCCATGATCCTTATGGGTCCCTTCCAACTTGAGATACTATTTTATTATTCTATTACTCTAATTGTGAAAACCCATTTGATTAAAACCCTGTTTTAAATTTGATTTATTCTAAATTTTATTTCCTAGAATATAAACAGCTGTCTAAATGTAAAAGCTGCAGCACTTGAGAATTTTTTTTCCTCCAGTGGAAGTCATGGACTCCCATTTAACAAACAGTTTAAGCATAGTACAAATAGCATACAATTAGTCATAACACTGAAGCCAGCAGAACTGAGTATTATTTATTAGGTAGTATGTGCTTATTGAGTCCTCACTTACTTAAGACAACAGAAGGTTAAATGTGTTCTTAAATAAGGGTAAGATTGCATAATTTTTAAAATACTTACCATCAAAACTGCAAAACTTGTGAGATGGTTGCATGAACAGACTGTTTCATTTACTCTACTTTCTTTAACTATGCAACCTGCATATGACCAGCCTCCATGTCCATCTGTTAAAAAAAGCAGCTTTGTTATTCATTAAAGGCTTTACTTATATTAACATGAATTAACATAGCTAAAACACCACAGCATCTTGGGTGATCTCAAGTACTTACCATTTTTATTGAAGTCCCAGAAAACACATCTAACCGTTGAATTATCCTGTTTAGGAGTAAAAAGAATAAAAAATCTTACTAAACTGTGAGTTTAGGATTGAATGATTTCTGAATTATCTACAAAATGCTGTCAAGAATAAACACTGTATACAGCAAATCTGCCTGATCTACGTGAATGCAAAATTAATTTAGGTGCATAAAATGGATTAATATTGCAAACTGCATGTAAAAATATGCTGAACAAATTTGAAGTCACCATACAGGAGCTAGCTCTTGTGCTTATGCAAAGATTCTGCTCCTGGTAGAACCTTTTGAATGCTCTTTCATTGTCTTCCCACACTATACAACTTCTTGGGATTTCTCATCCTTCTGGACTTCATAACTTTTGAAGTCACGACCACACAGAAAAGGGAAAACCTTTTCATTTACAAATATTTGATCACTTCCTACTATCATGATGTTAAACATTTACATATTGATTTCCCCACACACATACAAATTCCATAAATACCAGCAGTAATACACATTGTTACTGTTATAAACACTGATACTTCTACAGTTATATCTCAAAACTCATTATTATGTCAAAACAAGTAAAGATGTCACTAAGCCAGCTCCTGAAAAAAGCTTCAGGTGCATTAGTGGAATCCCTACATTTTTTAGTTTATAGTAATTTAGGATTTTAAACTCTGTTAAGATATAGAAGACTTTAATCCTTGATGCTCCTTTCAGAAAGAGATGGTGTATAAGAGTCCTAATACGTCTAGATGACACAATCCTGTGCCATTTTCTTAGGGAAAATTTCAGTTTCCCTTATTTTCTGGCCATGTGGCACCCACAAATGTCATGACTGAAACATCTTCTCTAACAAACCACACTGTCAGTCTTCCATCTAAGAGTTTTTATTCTTTGTAGAATAAAACAAAAGTGTAAGTAAGAAAGATAAAAACTGGATGCATACGTGATAGAGCAAAATTACCTTATCTTATTTGAGAACTAAAATGTATACCAGTGGTAAATAAGCAAAAAAGAGTGATTTTTAATGTCCAGATGAAGATGAAATGCCCACACTAGTAAAGCAGAACAAACTCACTGGTATTCTTAGTACAGTGTTTCCACTACAACAGCTTCAGTGGAGGCAACAAAACTGTACTTTAAGTCTGCCAAAATGTAAATCATACCTGATTAGGCTTGATATTCTGCAAAATGACAGTAACATTTGCCTTTAAGTTGCTAATGCTGAGGTTAGCAACACTTGATGATACTACACTGCTGATTAAAGATGCATTCTTCAAGGACAGATCCTGGAATGACAAAAAATGTGCCAGATTTTAAAATCTTAAAGGAAACAATAGTAGAGTACAGCATCCACAAGCTCATTTACTATGTGGAGTAAGCACTGGACAAAAATAATTACTTTTTAAGTCAGAAGTTTTAAAACATGTTTTGTGGGGAAAAAAGATATTTTGCTCTAAGCTTGAGTTTAAAAGCCTTATGAACAGTGGGCCAAAAAAATACCTGAAACACAGTGGTCTTTTTAAAGAAGTTGAATATAATTCTAGAAGCCAAGTCCAACTCCTCAGTGGGCAAATTTGCCAGCAATGATGAAGGAAGTGTAATTGATCCAAGAGTATTTAAATTCTGAATTGCTTGAACTCCTAGAGAGATCTGAAAAATAAACACCAGGATTACGCTTCGTTTCAGTCTCCAAATAAATAAATTATGACTTACTTTCAGTTTAAAACTTCAAAATAAACATCTCTTTAATCACTGTCACAAACTCACTGCTGCTTTCATTCCTCTCCTGCTCCAATGCATGAATAGCATTGACAGGACTGAAAAGGATGCATCCCATTTCAGGTCTGCCTACTGTTGAAAATAATCTGGCTTTAAGCATTTGCCTACACGGACATGACACACCACTGTGTGTTTTGCATTGATTTGGAAAAGGTGAAGAGCAACAATCCCGGTAGGTTTATGTAACTGTGTAGGGAGATCAACATTTCACAGCATGAAAGCCTGCTAAGGCCAAGAATTTTTATACCCTGCAGGAAGTATGTCAGAATTCAGAAAAAGTGTAAATAGCCATTATTTGTCAATACATTTTTAAGTTCAGTAGGTTATGTTTATGTGTAGGTAAGAACATAAACCCTAACTTTTTGATCATCTGGCAAAAATTAAAAATAAACTGGATAAGCTACAATTCAGATAACTCAAGAACTTAGTGAACTAATATTGTACAGAAAGGGATCTGAACTTTCACCCATTTTATGTGCTGTGCTTACAGGCCAGGGTGCTTTGTTTAGTGCAAAATCTCTCAACATTCTTGTCTCACATTAGTCCTTTACACACAAATATCATCACCTCAGTGTTCCTGGGAGATGTGAAACCTTAGTAGTACTGCAGAAAGAAATTATCTGAGTATTCAAAGAATGGCTGTAATAAGAGTAACAGTGTGAACTCCCCACAGTGCCCTAACAACTTGGTTTAACTCTTCTGTTTAGAACAGCACACTCCAAATGTTTTTCACCATGCATCCCCTAAAAGTTTTTGAGCATGAACCCCAATATATACTCATCCAGAAGTTACATGTATGTATTACTGTACTAATATATTACTTAAGTTATAAAACTTTTTAAAGGAGATAAAAAATTATTTTTGGAAATGTATTTTTTATTTATTGATCATATAAATAACATTTTCCCACACCGCAATGGACTGTTGTGTGCACACCCTGAGTACTCAAACCCCACTTTGGAGATCACCGGTGTAGACAGACCCCAAAGAAATCCTGAATCAATTCCACAAAAGCACTCCTGTTGCTCTAGTTTGAAGTAGATGATACTTATTGAAAATTTTCAGTGTTTCATTGCCAGTGCCATGCAATAAAAAATCATTCCTTAGCAAATACCTGTATGTCAGCACTACCACCTCCTAGTCACCTCACATTCATGCACTATATATTGCTAAGAAATAGAAAATAACTCAAATGTTAAACATTTACATCATTTTCAGTAACACAGAAAAGTTTCAGTACTACTTATGTCTCACAATACATTAAGCTATTTTCTTCTCTGAGGAGGCAGAATATCCCAAAAATCTGTCCAAAACTTTCCATCTCTCCTTGATTAAGCCTCCTAGGCTGGTATTGTCCAAATTGTTATTTTCTCTGTCAGGAGGGAGGTTTTGAATGAGGTAAAGGGGATCCGACCAAACTTTCGAAGCACTTCTTTCTTGGTGAGATGCCATCAGTGACAAACATCTGAGCATCATTATCCAAGCAACATACATGGTAGTTCTTTCCTGGAACCCTCTGCAACTATTTCTTTCAAACAGATGAAGCCATCTGGCAACATTCCTTGACAAATTTCAGCACTGTCATGGTGGCTGAACAAATGACTCATAATTCAGGGGATTTGAGGCAAAGTTATTCTGCCAAGCACTTTGTCCATTCTGTGTTCTAGCTGTAACCTCTCCAACAGCTTATTAGTTCTGCCAGTTTCTGCTAAGTCAGCTGCTGTTTTACACCTACTTACACAGTTGAAAATTAAAGGAAAAATTATGGAGGGCTTAAAAAAAAGTCTGAAAATAACACGAACTAAATATCCTGAAACTGACATAAACAAATAACAAACTCATGTTCATATAAATATAAGACCATAAACACTTTAAAAAAAGTATTTGAAAATTTGTAAGTATTGTAAGCATTTTGTAACCTGGAGATCAGCTGAGTCCTGGACAGCAAAAGACATTTGGTTGGAGCGGATTCTGTTGGTTTTGACAACTGCCAGAGCCAAGGAAGGGGAGACAAATTCAGCAGATGATGTCGATAAGTTCAGTTTTAAGCCAATATAGTCCACCAGTTTTATAATTCTGTCAAATAAAAAGTATACTTAGTATTACCAAGCACATACATCCAAAATTCTGAGGCAAGTTATGGTTATGGAGCAATAATCCAAGTGTAGTGTAAAATGCTCACTTATTATGGTGTCAACACAAAAAAACCCCAACGTTTTCCATGGCATTATATTATAGTACAGCTGGTAACATTAGAATGCTTGTCCTTCCATTTTGAATAACTACATTAAAGAACAAGAAAAATTCTTCTGGATTATGAAAAAGCGAAACTTGCTGAAGACATTTTATCAAGACATCCTGTAATCTATTGCCAAAATGACCTACCTGTTAGAAATTCGCAGTGGTAATGGCTGAGAAGCAGTGAGGATACCGCTCACCTCACTAACCATCCTTTCTACATCTTTTGGCTCTACTTTTCCAGCTGCTAAATCATTTTCTATTTTGGACACAATTTGCTCAGCTGTGGCAATACTAATGGTAGTGTGTTCGGGAGTTGTATTTGTAGTAGCTGAGAGAGTTTTTCCTGTGACAAACAAAAAGTTAAACATTCTGTTCAACAAATGAAGTAAGCTTGGAAAAGCAGAAAAATTAAACAGTTCTGTTGATCAAAAAACCATATAACTACTTGTAAGGTTTCTCAACGAGTTATATAATTCCTCCCTATCAGCTACTTTGCAGCGAGCAGTAATTTAAATCTCATGAAAACATAAGGCAAGGTTTCAAATTGCCAACATTAATTTCACATTTTATTGATTTCAAAGTTCCTCACATCAGACCATTAATATATTAAATAACCTATTATTTTGAATTTTTAGCCACTGAATTTCTGAGAGTGTCAGAAATTTGAAAAGAAGCTTATAAAGATGTGTACAATCTTCATATGAAAATACATAGCCAGTAACAATATTTCCCATCAGTAATAATATTTTAAGGACGATCCAACATTATTTTGCGGTATTTTAAATATTAGAATAGTTTAAAAAAAAAAATCTGCCTTTCTCTCTGACTTATTTTTTTTCTGTCCAAAAAGCATTTGTTCTATTGGGAACTTAGCACAGTACCTCCCTATGACAGTTATAAACCAGTGTGTAGGGTGAGGTATTACCACAGCCAAAGGCATCAGAATGTATTTTAAAATACATGCACATCAAATGAGAGTTGTCTCAGGGTTTTCACATAGAACAGAATCACAGAATCATTAAGATTGGAAAAGACCTCCAAGATCATTGAGTCCAGCCTTTGACTGAACATCACCTTGTGAACTAGACCAGAGCACTGAGTGCCATGTCCAGTCGTTTCTTGAACATCCCCAGAGATGGGGACTCCACCACACCCCTGGGCAGCCCATTCCAATGTTTAACAACCCTTTCAGTGAAGAAATTCTTCCTGAATTCTTCCTGATGTCCAACCTGAACCTCCCCTGGGCACTCCTATCCTGTCACTGGTTGCCTGGGAGAAGAGGCCGACCCTCACCTGGCTACAATCTCCTTTCAGGGAGTTGTACAGAGTGATAAGGTCATCCCTGAGTCTCCTCTTCTCCAGACCCTTCCCCAGCTCCATTGCCCTTCTCTGGATACACTCCAGCACCTCAATGTCTTTCTTGTAGTGAGGGGTCCAGAAATGGACATGGGATTGGAGGTGCGGCATCACCAGTGCCCAGTACAGAGGGACAATCGCTGTCCTGATCCTGCTGGCCACACTATTGCTAATCCAGGCTAGGTGCCACTGGCCTTCTTGGCCACCTGGGCACCGCTGGCTCATGTTCAGCCACTGTCAGCCAGAACTACCAGGTCCTTTTCCTTCGGGCAGCTTTCCAGACACTATTCCCCAAGCCTGGACTGCTTCCCAGGGTTTCTGTGACCCACGTGCAGGACCCTGCACTTGGCCTCGTTGAGCCTCTCATACAACTGGCCTTGGCTCATCGATCCAGCCTGTCCAGATCCCTCTGTAGAGTCTTCTTACCCTTCAGCAGATCAACACCCCCACCCAAAGGAATTCACAATAATTGCAAGGTCACCTCTCATATATATAATGTTGTTTAATGAAGTTTCAAAGCAAATCCAGAATATGGCATTCAAAACAAAGAATTATTTATTTGTCATATTTACCTGGGGTCCCACGGCCATCAGCAGTAGAATGAGGACGAGAAGCTGAGACAGAATGGTTGACAGGACTAACAGTAGGGGTCAAAGATATTGTGAAAGGAGTAAGGGGAACAATAGGTACCGTACTAACATTTTTGCTACCAGATATAAGTTGGGTTGTAGCAGGAGGAATTTGTGCAACAGATTTGGTTATAGCCTCAAAGTGGCGATTTATAATTGGAAGTTTGTGGGGCTCAGAAGAAGAAAGTGCAGAATGTTTAGTGAAACCTACAGAAGGAGAAAGTATTGTAAAAGTTTTGTTAAGGTGTACAGCATCAGATTTAATTGAGAAGGCACCACTAGTGACAGATTCTGTTGCAGCTGTGGGAACAGTGATGGATTTACTGGAAGTTATGGAAGAAACAGTTGGCATGGTAGGTGGAGTAGGAGATTCAGAAGAGGAACGTGTAGTGGTAACACTGGTGGAAGACATAGAAGTTTCAGAGAAAGGGTTTGTAAGGGGAGGTGTGGAGAGAGTTCCAGAAAAATAAATTTCTGTAAATGGTGGGATCAGTGGTCTAACTGTGGGGCTTTGTTTAGCAGAAAGTATAGTGGGGGGAATAAAAGAATTAGATTTGAGGAAAGTCTTTTTAGGGAGAGAAAGAGAATGAGGGGAAGGAACCCATATGGAATGAGGTGGCACTTGTATAGTACTGTAAAAGAAAAAAAGGTTAAAAAAATCCATGTTAAATTTAGCATTGTTTCTACTTTAAAGAAAATGAATTATAATAGAGGAATATATATGAATTATATGGACATAATACTAATAATGTGTATTTTAAAACCAATCAGATTGGATGTTTCATGCTCTAATATTTAGAGGGTTCTTACATTCTATTTTGCTGTAGTTGTTAACTAGCAAGTCCATAAATAAATACTGCTACTGTCTTTGCTGCCTGTTCTGAAGGTGAGCTGTTGTTGAACACAAAAGCTAGATGCATCAGGGAAAAAAGTGAAAAAAACAAAGGGATAAGAAGGGAGGGAAGGGAAAAAGGGAAAAAGGGAGGAAACAGAAGTGAGCTACACTGGAAAATGCTGGTCAGCTTTTTCTTGTGGAGTCCTTTCTGCCTATTACACTAAAGCATGGAAGTTTACTCTAGCAAAGTATTAGAAAATTTAGGAAATTAGCAAGTCAAATTTTGTATTTATACTTACTACATCTGTAATTCTTCAGCAGTCAAGGAACAATACTTCAGTGATGAACAGCAGCATTGATCTGAGATGACAAAGAACCATTATCCTTAAGCATAACAACTGCTAACATCATTAAGTAGAATATTTAACCATGTGTATTAGGTCTTTAAACAACATAATTTATTTTGAAGTTTGTTATGAAATTAGTTTTGCAAAACAAAAGAACTCTTGACCAGTCAGAATATTGTCATACCCCTAGATTTTTGTTCAATGCCTGACAAGTTCAGAGTTCTCTTTTTTTTTAAATTTTAAACAAACCAAAAAGCAACACTTTTGAAACAGAGACAAATGGTATGAGCCACTACTCCATCCTGTCACAACATCACTAAGAAAATTTGGCTACTTAACAATCCCTTCAATTCAGATTGTCATTTCAGCAAGACATGTTCTCAGCTTATTTTACACCTAATCCTTTCAAAGTGCGCTCTATTAAACCCAGTATTTTATACCAAAATATTTTTGTAAGTTATTTCTATCACACACACCCCCAAAAATCAGAAGGCTGCATTTTTATGTATTTATATTGCTCAAAACAGAAAATATTTTGATCTAAAAGTAAGTAACTACCTTGTCTTTTTAGCTACTTGAAGACCACATGTAAAGACATTAAATTGTGATGAGATTGTGTTTAAAGCACAACTTACCAAGTTGGCTTATTTTTGCTTTGTCTGTTAAACTGCTTATATTCTTTCTCTCAGCCAGCTTCATTATGAAATTGCAGTGTGTACTATAATAAGAAGAAAAAAGCTTAAGGCTCAAGAAACAGAGCTGCCTCCTCTTTACAACACATGAAACGAACATCAAATGCTAAGTGAAAGCACACTAGCACAAATGCTAAGTGTGAAAGCACATTTTTCCTAGGCTCTATCAGATTTGGGCATATTTTTAATGCACATAAACCCCTATTCCAGGCTAATTAGAAGCATAATACATCAGTTTGTGGCACTTGTCCCTTACCTCTACTATGGCGATTCTTAAATGGGGTCCTCCCTAATCAATGTTGGCCATTAAAGAGTTGATAATTTTGTAAAGATAATAATGTAATCTCCACTGCTAGTGTAAATATGCCGGTGTTTATGAAACTTCCACCACCTGGGGAAGACAGCATTCTTTCTTGACTTTAGAGAGAAATTCAGTGACTCATTCAACCATGTAACTCCACCTTTACGACTACAGTTCGACAACTTGAAGCCCTGCCCAAACTAGTGAAGCTCCAGTAAAAATTCTTCATGTTCAGAAAATGCAAACACAGAGATGAATGAAAAGGCTTCCTTCCAGCACATAATAATGAAAAGACTACCCTAGCAACTGCCAGTACATGACATGAGGGTGTGATCTGAATACTTTCTGTCTCTATTATTTGAGTGTTTTGGACTTTTCTTTCACCCTAATCTAGGAAGATAAAGTCCAGATTCAAGTATTTGGGGAAATAAAGTTTCACATTTTGTTTTAGAATACAGTGTTTCCAAGCTGATAATTTTAAAGGACAATTTAATGGTGAGTAGCAATTAAACTGAGAGATTTTATTTTTGTTTCAGGGCTTCCAGGATCACCTCTCCGTAACGGCTTTGCCATTCTGATAACCCATGGTTTCCAGACTCTGAACTGGTTATTTCCTCAGGCTTCCCTACTCCAAGGATGGTTGGTTGCTCAAGCTGAAGAACAGCAACTTGGGAAGTCTCAAGCAAACCCCTCATAAAGATTGCACTGCATTCACAAGTTCTGTAATTCTGGTGCTCTCAGTTATGTGACTCAGCTAATAGCAAGATGCAGAAGAAATACGACAGGAAAGCCTGTGCTTCAGCAGAAGACTGATGAGAAGTACATCAAATACATTTGGGTTAAATGAAACCAACAAACTCTAAACGGTTTTTTCAACATCACGAATGCCAGGAGAATAATGAAATCAGAATTTGTTAACCTATATATATATTTCTCCAGCCTGTTTCTTGAACTCCTGAACTTCCTAGAAAGTTTGTCTTTTTCTTCTGTTACAGAGCCATGCATACTTCACAGATCACAAGACAATATATGAGCTTTTAAATATTTGATCTTTAAAAATTTAGAAACAAACCTCTGGTTTTCTGCACTGCATTCCATAACAGAGGACTGTAATGACAAACAAAAATAGAAAAAAATTGGTTTATAAGGAGAAATCAGGAATGATGCGTTTTCATAAGTAAGTTGAAAAAAAGTTTTCCAAACAGTAACAACAATTGGTAATCTTACCTCACTTACTGCTCGCAAGGTTTTGTTGAACTCTGAAATGCTTTAAAATGAAAGGTTACTGTTAGGGAGGATTTTTAGTTATGTTTCTAAAAACAATTACAACAATTTAATAAAAAAAAACAATTACAGACAAAAAAAAATTTCCAGTTAATCAGTGATTTTTTTGAAGTCAGGCCAGTTCTAATACTGTAAAACCACATTTCAAAGCATTAAACATTTGAAGAGCTGACTTTTATTAGTCACTACACAAACTAAATTTAAGCCTCTGTCATCACATTTGAACATCAACCCACTGTAAATGTTATTTAAAAGAACAAAAGATAAATCTTAATGCTGCATTTTGACAAGCATTACTTAGAATAGAATTCTAAATTTATATTCAAAGCCACAGAAATAGAACGAGTAAAAAAAAAGCATTTCTTCCACAAACAAGATTTGTCCTGAAAAATCACATCTTTGTGATTTTCAGGACAAGTTTGGGAAATATTCACTCATTCAAACCTCTTCTTATAAAGAGAGGGAAAGAAAAAACTCACCAAAATAAAGTCATAGCTATGACTTCAAGAATGTTTATTGGAGAACATGCAGCTAGGAAAGTTCTCTTCTTAATTTCCTACCAGATAGACTGGAATCCTTAAATTATAACAAACATTTGGTGTACCATTTTTTAAAAGAAACTCCAGTGGTACATAAACTAACTAAGAGTATTCTAAAAAATATTAACCTTATGTTAAGGAGCAAGAACATACAACTTGTGAAATTTTTAATGTGCAGGAACAACACAAAATCTGCTCAACACACGGAAGGTCTCACTTCATCTTTTTCAAATATAACAAAGATGTCAATCCTTATTCAGAATTACTTACCTCAGTTCTTGTGGGGCATGTGCTGGAATTTCAATTAATTTTCTGACTTGAGTGTGGGTGGTTATGTTATTAATCTGTTAGAAAAAAGATCCCACGGCTAAGTACAGCCAGTAATTTTTAGTCTTAAAAGAAAATTGTTCATTTCACACATTTTAATAGGCTGAAATTACAAAGATAAGAAGCACATTTTCTCATGAATACCCTGCAACAAATATTTACCATGACATTGTTGTCACAACTTATGGAAGGAACTGTTGATCTAGTATAGACCAAATCCCAAAATCTGATTTGTGAAAGATAGGGGCAAGAGGACAGTGAACTCACCATGTCGTATGTTGGAAAAAGAGGAATTTGGCTTAGTTTGCAACAAAGACAGCTTAGACCAGACACTGAATGAATTTTTTAACTCTAAGTGCAACAATGAGACACGCTCCATAACAGACGTAAGTAACAGATGACAGAATACTGCCAGTGAGAAGTCAAGAACTGCACGAAAGACATGGCAGAACTGAGCTAAATAAGTATGATCTAGCATTAGTGTCTGGGGATGCACTGAGGTTTATCTAAGGGCCCTTTCTATATATGCATTCTTATGCTCTTCTGGTTGCCAGCATTACAGGTTATTTTTACATTTCGTGCAAGCAGCAAGTGCCATGAGGCAAAACATCATCTAACATATGTGGTATTGACTTCCCCTAAGAAATACTCTTCTAAAAAGCAAGAGTTTCAAGACATGGAAACCAGTTTTTCCAGAAGCTGTAGGCATAACGTTACCACGCTAGGACAGTCTCAGTAGGCATTATCACCAGTGAAACACAACATAATGTTGAGGTGGGGCATATCCCCGCCCAAACTCGATGCTCCATGTGCAGCTGTGCAGTAGCTCTCCATGCATATGTTGTTGACTACTCTCATGCTTCCAGGGACTGGCATGTGAAATCTCAGACTGAGGACTAACAAGGATGTGTAGGATAAAGATACAAGGTCCTTTTTTCCTTCCCTCAGTTTCCATCTGTAAAAATTAAGCATTGTTGTCCTCATAGTATTATCTTGATACTGAATCATCTATATGGTCCTTGCTGTGCATGACACTGTCCTCTCAAAACTCTCTTCTGTTGTAAAAATGGACACACTCATGTCAGATAACCCTATTGCAAAATTAATAACTCAGTAACCACAAACCAAAGAACATAGAATGATCATGCAAAAGCATAATTGACAATAAACACAAAAAAATAGAACTATTTATGAGAGTCTCAACATGAATTATTCCAGGATATAATCCAACTTTAATTATGCCCAAATAGTTGCCATCTAATGATGCTCATCTTCTAAAGGCAAGTGCCTGAATTAAACTCCAAAGGAAGATCCCGTGTGCCTAAAGGTAAATTCTTGAGATTACCCAGAGCTTCCCCCTCCTTTCAGTGGCCATGCAGAGAATACAGGTCCTTACTGTAGGAAGTTAACTTAGCTGGAATTTTAAAATCTAGCTGCAAAGCAGCTTTTAAAACAGAGCTGTTGCATCCACTGCAAACAGTATCTTGTACTGCAAACACAGTAAGAATCATGTTATGGTATCAGTATTTTAAGTGTAGACAAAAAAACTCATTTCAACCTTCCTCACAATAAAGTTTTAAAAGAAAGAATACTTACTATTTCTACATTTAGTGATGCATTATTTTCTTCACTTGCCCGAAGCTTTACCTTGCCCACATAGAACACTAAAAGCAAAAGTAAAAAAAGTTAGGAAAACCAATGCTAAAACACAGGATGCAAAATTTTTTGAGAATTGAAGATTTTACTGTCTTGTGTTTTGATACGAGGGAAATAAGAATACTTTCACTAGCTTATCTAGTGTGCAATTGTTCTTCCATCTTATCACCTATTTCAACAAACAAACTCACCCAATAGCTCCATTATTTTCTATATATTTAATTTTGATGGCTGTCCCTAAATTCCTTCTAGTTAATCTATTCCCAAAACAGAAAAACTGCACTGTGTGTTACTATTAATAGAACTCCATAGCATACTTGTTTCTTGGGGTTTTTTTGTAATTGTTATCTGCAATTGTGTGCCTTTGATGAGAAACCAAAGATCAAAAGTACAATAGTCTCAACACTACTTAACCTTCCCCCGTTTAATATTTTTAGAATTCATATAAAATCTCTCTAAATTTACAAGGAAATTTATTACAGACCTAGCTTTTACATGGCAACTAAATGTTGCTTCATTACTCAGAGTATAAAATAGTTGGACAAGATTTTTATAAAAAAAATGGGAAAAGAAAACCACTAACCTGAATAATTACAGGTACGTGTTACGTTGCATACAATGGTTTCTCCTGCTATAGATTTTTCGGGAAAAAAACCAAACAACCACTGAGTAAAAAAGTTAAACATAAATCCAATATTAACACATGTATTTACAATCATTCCAGTGTTTGAAATGTAAATGTCTTTATCTTGTGGAAGTATTTGACATACTGTCTAGGCTTCACCTCTATATAGCTCTTACCATGACATTTTCCAAGACTTAGTATTCAGAAGTATTCATGCTGCCTTTGATTAATAATTTTGAATAATTTTCTGCAACAGTTTTGACAGAAGACTTACATGCAAGTGGTCTTCATTTTTTTTCTTTTTAAAAAATTTAAATAGAAATTAGCATATAATTAATAAGCTCTTCAAATATCACAGAATTCAACCACTAGGCAGCACATTATCTGCTTCTGAGGATCCTACTATGGCTCCATATGATAGCATGAAGCTAAAACTGCTCTACCTGATGGAATTCAAACTATGATGACAGCAACCATGTACACTCATCTAGTAGAGCATGCCTTCCTTTAGTTACAGCAAGCTTTTGGCTGCTCCATATTTGCTATATTTTTAATACTACCTACACTGCTGAGAAATAACACTGATACTAAATTAGGGTACTGTAAACAGATGGCTCTGTTGTATAATATAAAAATAAAGCATATTTGCATCCAAGACAAAACTCCTACACTTGTTCATTAAAACAAAGTGGCAGCATGACTTTCCTTACTTAAGCAGATGGATTGGCCCCCATTAATGGAAAAAAACTAAATCCTATTTTTTCTGCTGTTATCATTAGTTAGTACCAAATGAGAAGGGAATTTTTTTTTCCACTTTCTCTGTGGTACAAACATGTGACTGTAAAAGTTTGATGCTTCATCAATTTTATCACCATCAATAAATAAGCCATCAGAAGGTACAGACTGTAAGCTGGTGGTAATATTCAAATTATTAGAAAAAACCCCAGTTTTTCAGACAGCAGTTTAGAGTAAAATAAAGTTGATGGTTGGACTTGATGATCTTAGAGGTCTTTTGCAAATTTTATGATTCTGTGATCCTAAAAACTTAAAACTTGATGTTTTGTGTTTGAAGCACAAAAACATATCAGTGGTGATGGATGAAACCTACCTGGTGTTATGGTGGAGTAATAATCAGTGGTTGTAAGTGCTTCTGTTAAAAAAAATAAAAAGAAAGTCTAAAGTTTTCACTTTTTAACTTCAAAAAACTATAAAACACTGTAGCAGAGGGGGGTCCCGTGAGCAGGGGAATCCAGCCAGAGTCACGATACGAACACCGATACGATTTGAGCATTGTGCTCCAGTTTTATTATCCCGTTACACCAAGTTATACTTTTTCCCCAAGTTCATGCCCCTTTCCCATGAGAAAGCCTCTAAGCAGCGGGGGAGCTGACCAGTGTGTCCCTTTTCCCAAGGCTGTTCAAGGCTGCTGGCTGGCAGGTACCTAGCAAGCCTATCTTCAGCCTGAGGCCCCGTCAGGGGTACTTCTGCAACAGCCCTGGGATGCCCAAGCCCTCCTGGGGTATCCTATATTCCACAAGGAATCCCTCTACACAACACACGTCACAAAAATTATTTCTATTTCAGACTCTGTGTTTCCAGGAAAAGTGTAAATACATGACAATTTACAAGAAAATGAAGTTACTTTCAGTGTGGGAAATGCAAAACCAGCAACTGGAGTAAGATCCATCCAATGTTTATATCCCCATCTGAGCCAGCAACTCCTGGCTCCCTACTGTTCAGAGGAGAAAGGGGTGCTTTTACAGTGGTTCCCATTTATCCTATTCTACATGAGCAATCCAGTGTAAGATCAATCTTGTTCTACAAATGTGTTTTTCAATTAACAACGAAGAATAGCAGGATGTCCAGCTCCTATACAGGCATGGAGGAATCTGTACTGATGTGGAATAAACCTACTCCTTTTTTCAAATGGCAAAATCAGGAAAGGAAGGGGTAGCAAGTTCTTCTGATTGAGTCTTCCCTGATACAACCTGGCAACTCTTTGCAAGAACATGTATCATGTAAGTGTCATGTATTTAAGGAACGGGGTGTACATTTTAGTTCCGTTAAATAACTTAAATAGTTATCGGAAAGCATAGAAAACATTTCATATAGATATACAAAACCCCCTATATACGTGCTAAAAATACATCTGCCCTGTTTGAGTTTTGGTAAGCAATACAATATTTTGAATGAAAAAGAAAGGTTTACAGGTCAGTTAAGTGCACCTCGGAGCCCTAACCATACAGACTTAAAATACAGACTGCAGATAAATACAAATTTTAAGATCATGTATGAAAATAATTTGGAATAAACGAACCCCAATTACTAAAAAACCCAACAAAAAAGCAACAAACACAAATGCAACAAACATCTCCCTTGAAACCTTGCTCTCTTCGTGCAAATTCTCACCTGTACTTTGTGTAGTTTCCTCTGAAGACATATCTGAAATAGAAAAATTCGTAACAGTAAAACCCATAAAAATAAAACATAAAAAATCCTAAAAGTCTAAATCCAACAAAATCTAAATAAGAGAAACAGTAAGAACATCTTGCCTGAAAAATTAATTGGATATGTGATAAAAATAACAATAGAGAATTCTAGGGAAAAAAAGATAAAAGTAAAAATTGTATTAATAAAGTATCCTACCTCTATGAATTTTTGAGAAAAAAGATCAAGCCTGCAAAATGCTGAACATAAACTGAATATTATTTACCTAAATTTCATTTTAAGAACAACTTCAAAGCTTGTTAAGAGTGTTCACGTTATTCAATACTAATAATTGAAATAATGTTCACATTATTTCAAAAATCTGAGTATCTGAATACAACCAGCTTGGAATCAAATGTCCTCCTTTTACTGGTTTCATTCTTTCAGAAGATGCAGATAAATTTTGCATATCCAATTGCAATAACTGCTTAACCTCAAGGACCTTTTCCTGCAGGAACTCACAGCATTCATAAGCAGACATGACACACTGGGTTTGGCAAACTGTCTCTCCAAAAAAGCTATTTTTGTCAGTAAACATATATAAATAAAATAGAGTAATGATGCAAAGTTCTTTTCAGCAAAATTAAGACAATAGACAAATATCTGTGCTTAGTAAGAATATTTTAGGTGTCAACACAAGAATAGAAAGTGGTTAGAAGACCACTTTATATCACTTCAATATGACAACTTAGTAACTTTTTTTAAATGGGCCAGAGCAGATTCACAACAGAAGAAGAATTTTCCAAGGCAACTAACAAGCAGCCAAAATATGAGCAATCAGAGTGAAAAGTAATGCTGGTTTCATCTTCTTGGCCTTGCATATACTACACAAATACTGAATGTGATGCAGTTGTTAAAGATGAACCATTCCCAAAGAGTGACTACATCTGCAAAACAACAAGATCTTTTGTGTCTTTTATCCAGAACACTCTATGTCAGTATACATTAAGCAAGAAAGCAACTGGCTTTCACACAGCTTATTTTGGTGTGTCTCATTCTGAATTTTTTAAAAATGCTTTCATAGATGATGCTTATCATCTCCAGTTCCAGAAGTTTTTAGAGCCTTGTGTGTATGCACGCATGTGTGTAGTGTAATCTACTGCATGAAATAACATCTGCCAGGGTGGGAGGAGATGCAAAGGAGCTCTCATTACAGTTTTCCTCCTCTGCCATCTCAGCAAACTCTTCACTGTTCAGATAACTCAACAAAAGGCTCCTGATCAAGCAACTTGCACCTAACTTCACCCCCAAGTACCACAGCCACAAGCCATGAGTGATCCTATAAGGTAAGGTATTTCATTACAATGTAGAGTGAAACAATTAATTTTAAATGAAAACATTTTAGTGTTGGAACTCTGTTACATTACAACGTTCCTGCATTACCACAGATAAAAGCAGATTTACATAAAAGGAAATAAAAAACATTGCAGAAATCAGTAAAGTCCTGACTTTCTTACCAGAAACTGTTGTTGCAGCTGATTCTTCTGAATCTGTAAATTCTGTTTCAGGTTAAAAAAACAAACAAACAAACCCATTATGAAGTTCTAGACACATACACGATCATCCTCAGCAGGCTTTTCTTATATTATCAGAAGTTCACTGCATTCACCAGAAGAGGGCAACACCTGCTCTTTCAGAACAACACTTCCAGGTTGCCAAAAAAGGCAGATATAGCAACCTCTGGTTAAAAAAAAAAAATTACAATTTTTATGCACTCAAATAGAATTCAGTGCAAGAAATTTTTTTTTCGAGAAATTCTGGACAGTTTGAACAGTATAATGCTAAGAAACCAAAAATTATTGACCCAAGATATGTGCCACACTAGCCTGAAAGCTACATGCTTATCCTGAGCGCCTTGCTAATTGTGGGAATGGGAATCAAGCATACACAAGATGGCTCTAGCTGGGTATGAAGAGCTCTTCTCAGACTTTTTGCAATAACAGTGATACTTGCCACTTAAAATTTATCCCATTCGTATGTATTTTCTTTTCTATCCTGCAAAAAGCAGCGATTAAAAAACCCCTAATTCATTTCAAGTTTGAACCTCTGATTTCAACAGGAACCAGCCAACTGTTTATATAGCAACCACTAGGTATTAGATTTTTGATATTGTTACAGTCAGTATTTTGATCAAAAATAATTTAGGAAATTTGATATCTCATTCACATAGCAACTTTAAATTTGGCCCTTTCAGTCACTGAGTGGTTTTTGATACTGTCAGAGACATATCAAGTTACAGGCCACAGTTATCATAGAAACAAAATTTAAAGAACAGCTGGATGCAAACATGAAGCACTATTCAAAAAGTATACTTAAGTTATTTCAACACCTCTCAAAGGTCAAAAGTCATCCTATAATGTTGCTTACAATACACTAATTATACTGTAAGGCCTTTTCTACTGCTGCAGAAGACTTAAATCAGATATACCAAAAGTCCCTGAAGAAAACTAGATTTTTTAAATTAAAAATCGTAGACAAGGAGTTTCTGAAATGCTAATCACTAATTAATTCCTTGCTCTAGTAAGACTATTTTGCTTGCCTTACCGAAAACTAGCAATAGCTTCTTTCCAAAGGATAAATACAATTTCTGTAATGAAGGGAGAATCAGAATCATCTGAGAGACTTTATTTTCATTTTCTCTGGAAAACTACTGATGCTATTTGCACCACAAAATTAGCTAATAAGCCACAAGGATGATACAAAAAATTAATTTGCAAATGTTTGCACATGCTTAACTATCTCCATGAATTACAAAGTAACAGCAGCGGCCATCTTCCTACACACTTTCTAAAATAGAAGAACAATGGGGCAAAATCCCACAGAACCCCAACATACCTGTAACTTGTTTTTTGCCACGCAGCATAGCAGTAGTTTCAACTGCAAAATAAGATCATCTTTTAGGAGCAGAAGATTTAAATATATTTGTACACATGCATACACACACACACACTTTTTTAAACACAACTATTTTAGATGTGGTACTCACCTCACTTCAAAATAGTTTGCACAACTACTTTGCATCCATTAAGAAATATTTGTCAAGACTTTTTGAAAGCTGAAAGTTGAACTCTTTTGAGTTCAGTTTTCCACTCAGATTATCTTTTTATACTTATGGAAGATACAAATTAGGCCATGAGCTTTCCCACTTCTCTTCCATTGCCAGTGTCTTCAGAAACCTATTCAGCACATTTGCTTGAGTGAAGATGAAGCAGACTAAAATAGCAACAACTAAAAATGTAACATGTATATGCACATCATGATGTGCATGCACATCATGTAGACACACATCCAAGAGCTGCACCACCAAAAAACATCTAAACAATGAAAGATCAGGCTGCCAGAAATGAAGCAGCTCAGGTGGACCTGGGCTGGGATGAAAAGATGAGCTATTTCCAGCTCAATGGACCCATGAAACATGTCTGCAGGGAGAGATGCAAGACACAGATGGGCTTTTGATCAAGGGGTGGATCTGACAATTGAAGCCATCACACTCATGAAAGTGAAATGTGACATCATCAAGTCAGCCAAGTGACTAAAGCCTCCCTGGAAAAGAAGATGGTGTCTGGACTATCAATGAGGAGGCCCAGCAGATCCATTAAATCACACTACTGCAGCAAACCTGCCACCAAGGCAAGTGCTATGTGCTTCCTGTGGCGGACAAAAAGCAGCAGATGACTCCAGATGTTGCCTGCACCCTGTCACCACTCAAAACACCACCCCGGGCCTCTAAAAACAAGTGGCAACACAGCATCACCTATACTTAAGACACTGTTACCTACTTCAGCATCTTGAATAGGTGAGACCCTGTCTGTTGGGCAAAGAGGAAGAAAAGCTCTTCTCAAGTCACTGAACCTGGTGGGTCACTAGGCACAGTCATGATTCAAGCCCACAGGGTAGCAGAAGAAGAGAGATTCTCTCTGAATTGCTGGAGTTGGTGGGACAGTTTCTCCACAGGTAATGCCTTGATACCTGGCCAGTCCATCACTGCCATGGCACACTGGTGGATACTGAACTGTGCCACAAAGCCCATGTACAATGGACATCACCCAGATTCTTGGGGACCTCATTGTTGTCTAGGTTGCTGTAGACTACCCCCACCCCTGCTAATGCCCTCAGATACTGGACACCTTCCTTCTTCCATCAGTGGTGGTCCACTTGCACCTGTAGTCTACCTGACCATCCTCAGACTCTGAATCCAGTCATCCAAGCTCCAGTCTCTGTGGGACCTCCAGTAACCAATCACTTGGAGACGACACACAGGAAAGTGTTCTGAGGGAACAAATTCCTGGGTAGCAAGGTATGTGGGAGAATTTGGGCAGCTGCCTAGAGCAGTATTCACCTCTGATGGCATGGGAGTTTACACCCAAACAGGCAAGGAATCCTGGTGAACCGGCACACCACTGGAAGGATGTCTTGCTTACACCGAAGACAGAGACTTTTGGTCTTGTGTTGGGTCCTGGCATACGCCCACCAGGCCTGTGTCCCATGCCCTGGAAGGGGCAAGAGGACCTCTGGATGTAAGGACAAACAAATGGATGCTGCAGCTAAATCAGAGACACAACCCTAACCATAACAGTCAAGGGGAAACTATGGAAGTGGAGGTTGACACAGTTAGGGAAGGAAGAAGAAGATCCTCTTGAGGTGATGTAGGAAGACAACTCAGAAGAGGTAGCCTGTTCTGCAGCAGGACAGCCACAAGAACAGGTGAGGGAAATGACAGAAATCAAAAAAGAGACAGAAATTATCCAGTCCCTACTCCTGAGCAAGGTGTGAGATGCACACAGATGACAGCTGCCAGCCAGGTAAGCAGATTGCTGCCTGGCTACCCCAATGCTGGGATACTGAGACCAATGATCTGAAGTCAGAGACAACATGAGAGCTTGACAAGATGAAAAATGTCAGTTCATTTTTGTTGAATATCATACACTGCATGAAGCTAAAAGCAGAAACTCTGAAATATGGCAGGATGAATACATGGGAATTGGATTCATTGCACTACAATTTTTTCGGAGTTTTCCATGCAACTGTAAGTTTTAGTTAATTTGCATCCTGAGTAGAAATTTTCTCATGTAGAAGAAAGAGGGAGAGAGAACCAATATTCTTAGTAAAGTAATACATATCCATTAAGTAAAAGGTACAAGTAAAAATTCACACTTTTTTACATACCAGTCTACTGAACTTAAACTCCTTCAGTAAAGATAAGACCAAGTTACATCAAACATCTCATTTGAGACAACTAGGCTTCTGCTTACAGAGAAGTACAATTGCTTTTTTTTTTTGACATCTAGAACTGTATGAACTTGATAGATCATAAAAATCTGGATATAACCTTAATTTTTATAGTCAATTTTCAGGAAAATTAGGACTTCTCACTATATTGTAAGTCCAGATAAAATACATATTCCTGTAAGGAATATATTCTAGAGCTCTTACGTTGAAGTGCTGTTACTTTAACACTGTAAAGTGATTAGGAATTACAGATACCATAAAATTATTTTCTTAACACCTAGTGTAGGCTTGGGGAAGACCCTTAAAATACAATACCAACTTAAATAATATGCAGAACTGAAGCAGTAGCCAGATAAAATTATTCTGTATTGTTTAAACAGTAAATACTTTTAAAGGTAGAATGGTGCGAATAAAAATAATTGAGTGAAATTCTGGTTAGAGAAGGAAGCACCCTTCCACAGGTGGGCAGTCTGACTTTCCTACCACAAAAAGTGAATTCTATCTCCAAAAGTTTACCTGTCACTAGTCCTGTCCTAATCAGTGGTTAGGACCTTGTGCAAAAGCCCTTATCTCCAAAAATAGCTCTGGAGGAAATTAAATTCTCAAAAGGAGCCCACTTCTTGAATATGCAGCAGCTCAGAGCAAACACCACCACACTGCTTCTTCTGCCCACTTGAAAATGAAATCTGTACAGGGAATCTAACTTTAAGATCTTTCTCACAAACTCTTTTGGATTCAGTGTAGACAGTCTTGTTGTATACAAGCTGCCTTTTGCATCCTCCATACCCCTTCAACTTGCCTTGCAAATTTTTGTGGATACAAGTGGTACCCTGAGGTAGGTACAAAAACTGTACATTAACATATTTAGTTTTGTAGATTAGGAAAAAGACAGTGAACCCTAAAAATGCCAAATGTTTTTAATAACACATCCAGCAGTACAGGGAGTAAAATAAGCTAAACGTGAGCCATGCGTATGGAGCTGGCAAATGCAGCAACTGATGATGGCATACATAATCTGAGGGACAATTTTTTTATGGACACCAGTCTAACCACGACTCCTCTTATAGTACAATAGTCACATGCCTACAGTTGCTAGAAATCGTCCATGAGTATGAGACTTGTCATTTATCAAGGTGCAGCATTAAGTTCATTAACCAAGCCTTTCACCAGAATCATCACTGCATACAGAAAGGAGGAAGGAGGAGAGACGTACATATTAATTTATTTGTTAACCCCGTGATTAAGAACAAGAAAAGAAAGTGAATAGGGTTTATTTGGAGAAGGATTAGGGCTCAATCTAAAATATCCCTAAAGTTGACATGTAAAAAGGAAAGTAAAGTAACTTAAGATGTGTTAGTTACAAGCTAACAGAAAATTTATTGCTCTTAGGTTGTTTACTATTGATAAGAGCATGAAAATCCTTACCTGTGTGAAACTTCCATTTATTTGCTCTATGGATTTTCATTTGCAACACTGTTAGTTTAGGATCACCAAATCAATATACCTAACATATCCTATTCCAAAACAAGGGATTACACATCATAATAACACTTTGCTACATTTTCTCTAATAGAAAACACTCTTGAAGATTCAAACAGTAATTAAATAGGCAAAACCCAGTATTATTTTTTGCTTTTGTTGCAAGGGAGATAGAATAGGCCCCCACAAGAACTGTTTGGCTTCTTTTCTGAGGGAAAAGGCAACTTGATTAAATGAGATAAGCACCAGTTTCTGTTACTAACATGCATCATTAGAAACAAAAGCAGCAAGTCCCTTACTGTCTTCATATCACTTTGTACTGTTCCAACACAAATAGCTAGCTAAGCCACGACTTGGGAATCCCATCTGTGTAGGCAGAGGAAACTCTTCCACGGGTTTGAAACCTGTTTAGCAACCCTCACCATAGCTCCATACCACAGCTGCAAAAATTGTGACAACCTTCATTTCCCAATGACTTCGTCTCACAATGGGAACCAGTGTAACTTCAGCAGCTCCAGTCAGGAGACTAAACCTATTAACAGTACTTAAGGTTAGGTGCACAAACCAATATAGCTCTGAGAGAAACCAGGTACCTGGCCTAGTCTAAAAAAACAGCCTTGTGTTTACAGCATTCCTTAGCATGACAGCTTTTAATTCTCAGGCTACTGGACCTTTTAGGATGAGATGGTCTCCACATGTCCTGCT
>NW_008236965.1:4700635-4725806 GCF_000691975.1 Corvus brachyrhynchos | reverse complement strand
CCTGTTCCACCAAGAAAAGCAGAGTTGAAAAATCAATTCAGCCAAAGGGAAAGAAAGGCAGAAGGAGGATTTGTAACACAGTGGTCAAGATGGGACAGATGGTTCTGGTCCCTTCACCAAAGGCACTGTCACTCAAAGTACACCATTTGTTCAGTAGCTCAGGCACAGGATAGAGAAAAAGCCCTTAAAGCATGAAAGGTGTACAGTGTTCTATCTCCAACTGTGATAATGAAAAAAAAATCCTTTTCTTCTCCCTACCTTCAATCTAACTTAGGAGCAGTACAGTCTTTCTTAAAATTTTTGGAAAGGCAACACCCTTTCTGATTCACCTGTCTTCAGACAACCTGGTCTGTGAGAAGCAGTTCAGTTTTTCCAGGGTGGAGAAGTGAGAAGCAGCTGGAATCTGGCTGCTGATAACAATTTCGTGCAAGAACGACATTACTGGCTGCAGTTTCTTGTCCTCCTGTCTCAGGGGAACATTGCTGCTGCTGACTAACGCTGTTTTACCTAACACTTCATGATCTCCTTTAAACCTTTGCAGAAAGCATCCTCTGAGCAAGCCACTACTGGGCTTTCCCAGGAGGAGAAAAACAGTCTGAACTTTAGTGAACTAGAGCCTCCGTATGGACTCTCCCCCTGCCCAGCCTGTGTGATAGGTGAGGAGGGGCAGGGGACAGCACAGTGAGAAGGGCTCTGTCAGCTGGCCTCTGTGTCAGGAAACACGTGAGAGAATGCAAGGGCAGCTGCTTTCTAGTCAGCTCCAGACACCAAACAGGCACTGAATGTAAGGAGCAGTAACAGCCCTGCCAAGCTGTAGAAGTACAACATTCCTGGCAGAGAAACATACATTTATGAACTTACACATGTAGGGCCTAGATGAGAGGTTTATGGAATGAAGTTACTAAAATTTTACTTATATTAATTGAAAAACATGACAAAAATGAGAACAGTTTGTATTAGCACCCAAGACCATTCTTTCAAAGCACAGGTAGTCTTGATTATGTTCAGCTTTCACAAAACAAATCAACAGCAAATGGAAGAATCCCAAAGGACAGTTTGGTGGTTATGTAATTTGGTCTCCTCAAGCCACAGTACTCGGCTGTCACCACAGAATGACATGAGATAACCACGACTGTATGTTGCTGCTAAGATCAGTTTTGACTTACAAATAAAAATAAAAATACAAGGAAATTTATAAAAATTGTATTTTCTAAATAAGAAATTACAGCACACTTATAGTGCTGAAAGTTTTTTCACCAAAAATTCAACTCATTCAGTCAGTGGAATTGATTTGCGTGAAAAATTCCCACGAGAAAGGCCAAAGCCAAGCTTTTAATTCCAAACAGAAACCTAGTATCATTTCCTGGGTTAGGTAATTACAAGCATTTAACATTTAAAATGTCAATTCCACATTGCAATTTTTAAATCTATACACATCCTCTTCTAAACATTTTTACAGGCAACAGTTACCTGTTTATTACAGCGGTTACCAGAACTGTGCAGCATCCACTGCACTCCATTTGCATTCAGTGAAATGAAAATGCCCAGCATTGATACCTTTCACAAGACTTGCTCATGAACAAAACTGAGTAGCTCACACTGCAAAATTTCAAAATGGTGCTCTTCTTTTTTTTGCAGAAACAGGCACTGAAAATATGACATTCAATTCTCCTATTCAAATTAAATCCATATTTTCCATTAAGAGATTGGGTTCCTTTAACATTTGACAAACCTTTCAGCTGAATAAACGTTCTGCCAAAATGAACCATTCTGTCACACAAGGCATTTGTAACAATAACACAAAAAAATCCTCCACAAGTTAATAGTTGTTAGTTAGTTGCACACTGGAAACATTAGCCTATCTTGATTTTCTACGTAAGGTAGATTTTGAGCACATTGTATATAAGTTTACAGGATAAAACTTAAGTGCAATCTTAGTTTTATATTTTGGTGCCCCTCGTGACACCGTGTATTTGCTCTGACTCCCTGTGGTGGCACCATGGAAGAAAGGATGAATTATCACTGGCCATTAGACAGAAACAAATGTCAGCTTGTTCGCAGCAGGCTCGGTCACTTTGGCCAGTTCATTTTTAGTATCCTTAACAGAAAATTTAGGCTTAGTATTTTTAACTCAGCTTTGGTGTTATACCGGTTGTAAGAAATTAGGTTATAAATTGTTTTTATCTGTTTGTGGAAAGCTGTACATTAGATACTGAGGTGAATCAAATTACCACTTCTCTGGATGGCTGATTACCAAAAAGCCACTTTGTTTGGTATCACAGAAGAGGGAGGGAACAAGAGCAAAAAAGGGAAGGTCAAATATGCGTTCTGTTAATAGGTACAAAGTAAAGTGCCACTTGACTCATCAAAAAGGCACTCCAGAGCTAGGTATTTTTTTCACATCACAGTTTCTTCAAGAGCTTCTAGAGGTTTCTTTAGTATCCTGTCCTTACAGTTTTAGGGAAAAAAAATTGCATTGGGGCAAATAATTTCCTTTTTCATCTTCTGCTTTCATGATCCACTCAGTAAGCATAATAATACAGCCCAAGGTTTGGTACCCAGCAGGCTGGGATGCAGACCGGATGAGTGACGACTACATTTCCACTTTCTCCCTAAGGATGTAAAGCCTTGGGACTTCACCCTCCCTTCCAGGAAAGGTGATCCTGTCATCAGATGGGCACACAGTTGGGAAATCTTTAAATGGGATTACATGAGCCTAAAACAATCCTTATACCGCCCACATCTGCAACTGGAACAAAAGTCCAAACTGAAGTTTTCCTCTTCCTTGAGAATGCAGAGGTAAAACAGTCACACTGAGCACTGGTCACTCCCCATTTCTCCCATCAGCATTAAATTGCTCTGTACCCAGAAGTGTGGAAATGCCCTCCAGCAACACCTGCAGCAGGCTTAGCAATATTGAGTCAAAAGAGTACATGAAAAAGAGAGGGCAACATCTTAATCTTGAAGGTTGGACAGGACAGTTTAGAAAAATCATAAATGCTACAATATACTCACTAAATTTCAATTAGGAAGCAGCAGAAAGCAACAGGCTAAAAGTTAGAGCACCAATATCACAAATGAGATGGCAGTGCTTTATGATCAGTGATCCTATTTATGCCCCAAATCATCTATTTTATTTATTCATTGAAATTTGCTACAGATGTCCCATCATATCTGTGCTCCTTGCATAAATGCACAGTGTAACAGTTTGTATATTTCTATTTGGATTAAGAAAGTTACTGTTTAATGTATAACTGAATGATTAATGTTTAAACAGTACATTTCACAGTGAAGTTATTATTAAAGGCAACTTGAAAGTATCACATGTAAAAATGACAACTGAAGAGCCGGTACTCATAGATGATTAAAGTTTCTTTTCAAGCATTTAGCACTTTAACCTCATTTATTTTCTTGTGTGTTTG
The DNA here is from genome assembly GCF_000691975.1 of Corvus brachyrhynchos. Taxonomy (NCBI): domain Eukaryota; kingdom Metazoa; phylum Chordata; class Aves; order Passeriformes; family Corvidae; genus Corvus; species Corvus brachyrhynchos. Next base: position 4,722,384 of record NW_008236965.1, on the reverse strand, counting down.
TTCTCTTAAATCACCCCAAACTTTAGATTATTTAGTAGACTCTTTACTTGGATTATATAGAGACAATAGTGGTATCATTCATATTGTCCACATTAAAGTATGTTGCTACAAAGGAATCATTAATTAAGGAACAAGATAAAGAAATTTTCCAAGGTTAGAATTTGGAAGGGTGAGCACATCTTTCTTCAATTACATATTTTTAAATACCAGGAGGTTATCTGTAAAGTGAGACACATTCAACTTGTGGCACTCTTCTCTGCATATCACAGCTGTTATGCTACTTCTCTCTCACCAAGAGGGGAATTATCAAAGGAACATGAAGAATGTACATGGAAGGCCAGTAACGCACCAAGTGTGTGACCTCCTTCCCTGTCTGGCCCTGCCTGCAGTATTTACACCTGCTCAGTGTGCAGTGGCCACACCAAGAAAGAGAACCAGAAGACTGTCACTGGAAGGAGCAAGAGTGTCATCTTTAACACAGATCTAAAGGTTTCACTATTGAGAACCATTAGTCCAAGAAATGTGAGCAGCTTCATCCCAAAGTGGGAAGCAGTCAGATATGTCCTTTCTTGCATATTTCAGATGCATAAAACACGCAGCTACTGCAAAGGTAATCCCAGCCACTTCTGGGGAGTGAGCTACTTGGTTAAAGTTAAGCATACCTTTAAATGCTAAGCATGTGTGTGAATCTCACCAGAGTCAGGATTTTGATCCTTATTAGACCTCAAACTGTTAAGAAAAAAATTAAACAAATCTTTGGTAATTTGAAAAATATTCATGAAAATAAATTATAAAAACTAAAGTAAACGAATCAGAAGAGTCAATAAACAGAAAGGCAGGAAAAGTGATGCTAAGTAAACCTAGACCTATTAATGGAGTGGATCACTGCCTATGAGACACCAATTAGACAATGGCTTACACTGCACAAAGACTTTGAGTGGTTAAGCAAAGAAGAAATCATAGAAATTACGGTAGCCTTTGACAGAACATTTTACACATAATTGTTTTACGTAGGCACAAAATGCCAACCATGTCACAAAAAAAAATCTGAAACTTGTCCTCCAGCACAATTATGACTAATGAACCACTTCCTTTTCACCTTTTGTGCCTACAAAGTTTAGGACTTTCCAAAACTTTTGCCCTTTGCCAGTTACGTTCATTGCAGATGTAAAATTATATCCTTCTGCAGACTTACTACTCAAAGTTACTCTGTTTTAACAAAAAACCAGAGAAGCTTCCCAAATCAGGTGATTTTTACACAGGAGTTTGGAGGAACTCACTGAAAGAAATCAGATTGTAACAGTAGTAGCAACATCAATTAAAATCACCTGACACGGACTGTTAGATATTCCTACTGTAAAAGCTTTGTTATCTATTGGACTATATTTGCTAAATATATGCTTTTCACAGCACAGCTTGGGGGAGATAATCAGCTAAAATGCATCTATTAGTGAAGAGAGGCCAATAAACTGTAAAAGAATTCCAGTAAGCTTCTCTTTGAAAAGCTGTTAATGCCCCCAGTTATCTAGAGGAGATAACTTATATTTGGCAGTAGAGATGGTCTCTGCACTGAAACAAACCCTGTTAGAATAGTTACTGCTTAGTCAGTTTGGCTAAGCAACAGAGCTTTGGAAACCACGCATCTTACACACTCACTAGAGATTCCACAAGCCACTAAATCGTGAATTCTAAACCCATTAATCACTTGGGGCTGGAGCTGGGCATTTCCTGATCAAGCTGTCCTGTGATGTTCAAGGATGCTCTATATTCAGGGCAGAAATTGCTGGAACAGAAAACAAGGAGGTTGTGCTTTCTGTGCATCAGTAGAAGACAAACAGATCCTCCACTGTGACCAAGATTTTCCCCACCATCCAGACATACCTCTCTCAGACTTTCTTTGTACCAAACTTATGTCTGGTAGCCAGAATGTTCCCCCTTTCAGCCTTAGGACTGTGTTCCTTCAAGCACAGCAACATATGAGTAAAAGAAAGACATTCTTTCTTCAGCTCCTTTCCCAAGTCACAATCCATCAAAGATGATGTTCTCCCAACTACAGCATCAGGGACAGCAAAGGCATTTCATTCATTACAAACCAGTGCTGGCAGCATTCTCCATGAGTCCTGGTTTGTTGGACAGATTTCTTTCTCTCCCAGAAAAAGAAATCTGATCACCTTATTTTACTGCCCTTACTAAGGCACTTTGAATCTGGTCCAGTCAGGCAGTGGTTATAAGATTATACAAATAAAAGATATTTTTGAATCAGCATGAAATAGATAGGTACATTTTTTAAGGATAAAGATTATGAAGACTGGTGCCACAGTTAAACTGAATCACTGATGCTATATAAAAATTTAAGGAAACAATAATTGAGGTAGTCACATTAAAATCTCTTAGGGGATAATATAATTTCCTATGATTGATAAATTGTATACCATCAAAGCTTGATTCAAGTTTGTCTTTTTTGCCAACAGATGTGATAGCAAAAGCTAAAAATAGGATTATTCTCTTGCTTGAACTCAGTTTCTCTAAAAATAAAATCTTGGTTTGGTTTGATTCAAAGGTTTTTGTGGTTCTTTTTCAGGGCAGAGGGGAATTTTGAGAAATGTGTGAGAAACCATTTGGTCATTTTAATAAAGGAGGCATTACTGATACTGATAAAGAAATTGGATCATCCTATAATTCTTGCAGACCCTAGCTGCTGAATATGGTGTAATGCACCAGTGAAGCACTGAAAGCTGCACTCACTGAAATTTTGGCCCAGCAAATGAGAATGTGGAATGAGAACCAGCAATGCTTTCCTCTGTATTTATTCCCTGAACAGAAGATGTGCAAATTAACTATTTTAAGATGAAATTGATACATGCCCCAATGCTCCAAGGAGTTTTAGTCGCATACATCCTGCTCCCATATTACACTAACGGTTGATAGACAAAAAAGTTGAAGCAAGTTGAAAATCTTTAAAGGACTGATGCTATACTTTTTCATTTGGATAAAAACTAGTGAAAGCTGCAGGTCCTCACATGATCTCATCAAGAATTTAGCTAGGAATGATTAATAGATTGACACTTCATAAAATCTGGAAGAGAAATGCTAAACATACTCAGATCAACTTTTGACTGAATTACTATTTCAAAAGCAATGCAGCGGTACTTACCACATTGTAAAGAGTTATCCTCTTCTACTGTCGTATTATAGGTCCAATCCTCCTTTCTCCAGCGTATAACACCGCTATCCTGGCAGTCCTTAGATTGTGTCATATTTGCCTTGTCCCACATTCTGAACAGGTACAGCTCCCCAGTCATTCCCTGGTGAGGTGACGCAGATGTACCTCGCAGCTTTGAACAGCCAAGTAAGAACTGGCCTTTTCCAGGCAAATTAAATTTCCCATTTAGTTTCTTGCGTGATTCTTGTTTTCCATTTATGAATACCTTCATCTCCTCATTGTCACTTTTCCACTGGATACATATTTGGTTCCAAGTGTTTTTACGAAGTCTTACAGTTGCATTTATTTGTTCTCTGAACAACCATATCTTCAATTTACCATGATCTCCTGTAAGTCCAAGATCATACTTATTTGCAGACAGATTGGTGTGAAGAGGTTTTTCAACATATACATATGCTGTCCACGGACTATTTGAGGAATACAGCTTGAGGTGCACACAGACAAGGAATTCTCTCAAGGGACGCAGAGAAATTCTTGATGACATACTCCACGGATCTTCACATGCAGTCTTAAAGACAGCTTTGTATCGCCCTAGGAAATCCTCCTGATCTAAATAAAGAAAAGGTGATTTGTAAAATGATTTAGTTTTAAAAAAGATCTTTCATACGAAAGTTATTCTTCAATATACTACTGTTTCTAGGCATTTTCCTAGGAGTTTTCAAAACAACACATTAAGAAACAATCTTGTAACCTACTCCTTTGGATTTATTTTTGTGATGGGGAAGTAACAAATTTGGAGGCAGTCAATAAATCCTAGCTGCTGATGAAAACTCTGAGGTAAAACTTATGCACAAGACCAAGGATGACCATGTAGACTCACAGAATCATTTAAGCTGGAAAAGACCTCCAAGATCATTGAGTCCAACTGTAAACCCAGCACTGCCAAGTCCACCACTAAACCATGTCCCCAAGTGCCACATCTACACATCTTTTAGGCACCTCCAGGGACAGACTCAACCACTTCTCTCCACAACTTAGTTCAATGCTTAGCAACCCTTTCCACGAAGAAATGTTTCCTAGTATCCAATCTAAACCTCCTCTGATGCAACTTGAGGCCATTTCTTCTTGTCCTGTCACTGGTTACTTAGGAGAAGGGACTGACCCCTATTTTGGTACAACCTCCCTTAAGGGAGAGAGCAATAGGGTCTCCCATGAGCCTTCTTTTCTCCAGGCTAAACAATCCCAGGTCCCTCAGCTGCTCCTCACAGGACTTGTGCTCCAGACTCTTCATCAGCTTCATTGCCCTTCTCTGGTCTTGCTCCAGCACCTCAATCTCTTTCTTGAAATGAGGGGCCCATAACTGAACACAGGATTTGAGATGTGGCCTCACCAGTGCCCAGTATAGGGGGACAATCACTGCCCTGGTCCTGCTGGCCACACTACTGCTGATCCAGGCCAGGATGCCATTGGCTTCTTGGCCACCCGGGCAAACATTGGCTCATGTTCAGCAGCTGTTGATCAACACCTCCAGATCCTTTCCGGTCATGCAGTTTTCCAGCCACTCTTCTGCAAGCCTTTAGTGCTGCATGGGGTTGTCGTGACTCAAGTGCAGGACCTGGCACTTGGCCTTGTTGAACCTCATACAACTGAGGCTTCATTTTGCTCCCCATCCCTGTCTTCCAGCTCGGAGCACTGGGTACTCTGAGACTGAGGCAAAGAACACATGAAGTACACCAGCCTTTTCCTCATCCTTTGTCACTATGTTTCCCCCTTCAGCCAACAAAGGCTAGAGATTCTCCTTAGCCCTTTTGTTGCTAATGTTTTTGTGGAGACATTTTTGGCTTTTATGGCAGTAGCCAGATTTAATTTTAGTTGGGTTTTGGCCCTTCTGATTTTCTCCCTGCCTAATCTTAAGACATCCTTGTAGTCCTCCCGAGTTTCCTGCCCTTTCTTCCAAAGCTCATAATCTCTTCTTTCATTCCTGAGTTCCAGCCAAAGCTCTCTGTTCAGCCAGGCTGTCATCTTCCCCACTGGCTCATCTTTCAGCACGGGATGACCTGCTCCTTCTTGAAGAATAATGTGCAGCCTTCCTGGACTCCTTTGCCCTTCAGGACTGCTCCCCAAGGGACTCCGTCAACCAGTCCCCTAAACATGCCAAAGTCTCCCTTCCAGAATCCAAGGTGGCAGTTCTGCTGACTCCTCTCCTTACTTCTCCAAAAATTGAAAACTCATCATTTAGTGATTGCTGAGGCCTCCAACCGTCACATCATCTACCAGCCCCCTCTGTTCATAAACAACAGCTCCAGCAGGGCACCTTCCCTATAAAACAAGTAGCTCCAGACAATGCCCCAAACACTGAAACTTGATCATAACTGTTCAGTTCTTGTAGGTGCCTTGTTTCCTCGATAGTCCCAGTACAGGAAAGGACAGACTTTTGTGGCTGTAGATATAAACTCTTTGGAGCTCTTATTTTGTGGAAATATCCACACTCCATTTGCATAATCATTATCATAGTTGCTTGCTTTATGGTGTACACATCAGCACCAAAATAAGAAAAAGTTCCTTTGGAACTTGAAATGGAACAACAGAAAAATGAAACAGGCTGGCAGATGCTCAGCCAGTGCAAGAGAACACATTACTGACACCTTTAAGGAGGTCATTATTTGTCCATCTATGCAGAGCTTTTATGTATGCTCCAGAGGACTTGTGGGATTAATGATGATTGGTCAGGGGTCAGACAAGCAGAAAATGATCAGCCAACATAGGAAAAAATCCTTTTCCATTAGCTCCTCTGTAAGAAGACAAACTTCCAGGCAACTTGGATCAGGGTTTTTTTTCCAGGGTAGGTTACATTCATAGTCCTAGTTAGTTGTCAAGATTGCAGCCAGCTCTTCTGTGATGTTCTCAAGCAACCAGAGCACCAGCTTTCATCAGGCCAGTTCCAACAATTTTTCTGTCTCTTGACCTCCAGGCTCTCAAATTTCTTTTTCAATAGCAACACGTGAAAACAATGAGAAAGTTCCTAACTTCCAAGTGCAGCTTGATAGGTACAAGCTACCAGAAAAAGTCTGAAACACAAAATATATCAATCCAGTTTCATGGAAAGTCATTGATATCTATTCTTGTTGCATCCTATAGCTCTGTGATGCTAACTAGCAGAAACGCACAGGTTTTTTTCACAACCCTGAATCATTCCTGAAGTTCAGCATACATCATGGAAGTACTATGCAAGGCTATAGACCAAACAAAAAACTCCCTGGGTACAGGCTGAATTAGGTGAAAATCCTAACTCACAGACAATGGATTTTGAATGGTGAGTTAATACTTAGATTGGATTTAAATGGCAATGGAGAAGGAAAGACGTACTTGACCCAACAGCAAACCTCCCCCGCCTAACCCTGCAGCATGAATTCACTGATTCCGTTTGGCCACTTGTCAGAGTCTGAAAGCAAAATCTGGGATACTCAGCTAAGAACACTTCAGCATGGAAAACTAATTTTTAAAATTACTTAAAAGCTGGGTGAGGAAGACTGGATGGGAGGGGAAAGTGTCATAGAAGATGAGATTTTTAGATACAGACTCAAATGTACCTACCTTTTTAACTAAAACTAAAATAGATCTACCACCTTACAGCATGGACAGATCATAAGGAAACTGCTTTTATAAAGGAAACAGCCATCTAATAACATGCCAACACTGGTGACACAGTCTTCCCAAATTAAAAAAATTGCTCAAGTCTTTCATTATTAAGCAGAAATTTTGCTGAAGGTTTTGGAAGACTTGATGCAGCAGCTGTTCCTCAGACAGTGTATGTCAGAAGTATATTTGCATGACTCATATTGCCTCCAAAATTCCTCTAAGCAGTCTTGAACGTGCAGAGATGGCCAAATTGACTGGTAAAGGCAGTTTCCTGACACAGCTTCAAAACTTGAAGTCACTGTTAACTATCCAAATTGACAGACTAGAATTCCACTCCTGAGCAAAAATACTAATCAAAACTTGAAGTCTCATCATCAGACTTGGTTTTGGAAATGAACAAATTCTGAGAGAGGCTTGATTTCATGTTAAGCATTAAATCAGTGTTGATGTGCCAACAGTGATTTAAAGGGCTGCTAAATTCTCTTACGTTCTTTAGGGAAATTGTCACTTCAAAATTGTCAATGGAGCCAGAGTGAACATAAACTTGCAGATGAAAACAGTCATAAGACAAGTAGCCAACAAAAATTACACAAAATGAGATCAATCTGCTGATGAGTTCTCCTGGTCTGCTTTATATAATCCAAAAAGATTGCTGTTGATCAATACGCAAGGCCTGAAGAATTAATTTAAACTAAGAAAAGTGTTTACATAGAGAGGTCTACACTTCTGGAAACTGGAAAGCTGGCCCACTTTGCTCTAAACAGTCATAAAAAAGAAAGTGCCAAAAAGGGATGCCAAAGTTAATAAAGTAGATACCAATACTATCTGAATTGTTACAAGACAGGGTTGGAAATTTTAATACAGTTTATCTACCCAAAGAATGCTGAAAAAGCACAAAGGAAATCATAATCATAGTCAGAAAATGCACTTTGCTGTTCCAAGTGAGTGCAGTACAGCCTTACATTAGAAATTAATTATCAGTATTATCTTGACTAAGTCTCCTCGATATGTGAGTGGATGCAACGTAGGTAGGAGATGACATTACAGTAAAGCCTTTGGAAGATCTGTTAATCGTCACTTATTATCTCTAGCAATGGTGCTTGTGGGCTGCAACCCACCCTTGACCACAGAACTGAGGAGCTGGAACTGGCTGTGCTCTGACAGTGGCATTTCTGTCTTATAATTAGTCTCCATGCATCCAGACTACACAATACATTCAGAAAAGTAGCCATGAACACACCTTTATCACGACAGCACAGAAGGGGTAGCACAGTGGAAAGAATGCTTCAAACATCTCCAGAGTAAGAAAACTCAGGAAAAAATAAATAATGATAATAACTTTAAAAAAAATTCAAAAAACCCCACAATTTGGAGCGAAGGAGTTGCCATGCAATAGTAATCGTGGGCTGACTTTTCAATGTCTTTTGCTGTATTTGGGCACATAAGCCTTTTCAGAAACGCGAATTTTTTCTTCTTACTATACTTATTTCTAATAGATGCAAAACCTGGGGGTTTTACCTTCAGTAAAACTAAAAGCATGTACTTAGTAAGCATGTTCTCTTAAGCCCTAAAAGAAATCCTGAAATGTATGCACACACTTCCAACAGTATAAAATAAACTTTCTGAGAATGACAACATAAACCAAAAAAGCAATCTCCTTCTTTTTTCTAAACATTCTTAGATAATGATAACTGATACCTTTACAAGAGGTAGCCAACCGTAGGTATTAAGAATTAGACCTACAGGAGCAGATTCTCTCAGCACATAAGCAGCAGTGTTATTTTCCTTATATTACAAATAACCACTCTATCAGCATTACTACACTCAGGTATTCTCTTGAATAAAAATAGTCACAAGTTTATGTGTCTGCACACTCTGGCTTTTAACTAGTAACAACAATAGTCATTAACTTCCTTGCAAGTGTTTGTCACCTGTGACAAATTTGGCTCACTACAGTCCATTGAAATGATGTCAAAAGACTCTTGTATACTCAAGTATTCCATCTACCGCTTGTAACTGTTCTTTATAAAAAGTTTAAAACTCTAAACGTTCTGCATGTGGGTCACTTGATTCTGTTGAGTATTTTGAAAATCTGAAGCTAAGAACTGTTTCCTCAAAATCAACGTCATCCCTCCTTTTCATTCACAGTTCTATTTGTTTAGCTGGGGATAAACAACATCACATTATCCAGCATTCTGAGCATCAGAAAGAACACAGGAAGTTCTTCTCTCTTCATATTTTTTGGAGAACACAAACATATTTAGGCATCTCAGATGAGGAGAGAACTGAGTAGAAATGGTGCTGGTAGTACTAAAACCCTAAAACCAAAAACCCCCAATAATATAGGGGGAAAACATAAACACACTCTTGTGTCAGTTCAGCTTTTCTTGAAGATTACTGAGTTTTAAGTGATTCAAAGGTGAAAAATGAAATCCCTCTTTGCTTGCTTCCTCAGAACTTTAGACACAATCAAATTTTCCCTGAAAAACTCTTCTATGACATCCGTCCATATGCTGAGCAGCTCTGTCTTTCTTACTATTTAATGTACAAGAAATTAAAACCTCTCCATCTTAGTAGCAGGTCTATCACCTGAATCTCAGACATGCCTCAATAGAAACATTTTGTGAAAATTACTATATTTGGAGAATTAGAGTAAGAAATAGCCTAGTTTGTAACCTGTGAAATCTCATTGCTTGTACAATGTCGTAAAGCAGGCATACTTAAATTTAAAAAAATCAGGCAGTAAATCTGAACTGCAAGAAATTCTGACCTTCTAGACTAAGATAACATGCCACAAATGCAGCTTCTGAAATTAGCCATTAAGTACATGGCAAAAAGCACTATCAATTTTTTAATACTCTAAGCACATTATTAACATGATAAATGTATGTAGTGGGTTCGGTATTACACACCATTGATACAAGGAAACTTTATGAATGACAAGCACTGTTATCTTTATCACCTGAGGTCCAGAGCAGTGACAGACTAACCATTAGTTTACAGAATAGCCATGAAGAAACACAGATTATTTTACCCCACTTTATTCTACTTTATGTCACAGAAAAGCATCACCACATTAGTTATCCAATTTGTACAAGAACCTTACGGATTTATTTTTTTACTGTTACATAAAGAGCATAAACTGCCAAGTTCAAATACATCATTTCTGTTACATGTTTTGGACCTTATTACCTTTTCCTTAGCCATATTCAGATCCACAACCAAGATCATATTCTACACTCACACATGCCCAAAAAAGCTCAAAGGATCTTATGGTGATTTTGCAAGAGGAGTATAAAAGATTTAACAACATGTTCTGAAAATAGTAACACTTTCAGTTAAAAAAAACCCCAGCAATAAAATAATTTGTCTTGTTACTACAAATTGCGTCTTGGTTCTCTCCTCATGCATAGCCTAGAAGTTACTACCAATGATTTTTTATGAAAACATGAAAGGCATCCAAAATGCTAAGCACCAACTGTTTCATTTCTTGTTATTGACAGTTCTTCCTCTTGATTGCAAGAGGCAAAACTTGCCTGTCCTGAATATGTTCAAAAGTCCTATTCATCAAGACTAATGTTATTTATTTGGAATACCAACACTAGACAAATGAGGAAAAAATTCTCTTACCTTTGCTTGCTGTAGCCAGGAATAACTGAAGTAAAAGGACTGCTTGAACAATCCTGAATCTCAAGAAAATGTCCTGTATTCTGCCAACACAGCAGTGCTGTTTTCCCCAGACAACCATTCTAGAAGAAATAATTAAATAAATAAACCACGACTAGAAAACGTGTAGGTGTGTGGACATTATGACAAAATATGTTTCCAACGTGAGCATAAATCTTCCCAACCCTGTTATACTATTGGGTATATATTGCAGAGAAATGCACAGATACTCTGTATATTGCCAAGACACTAAGAGAGAAAGAGATGTTTGCTGAAAGGAAAAAAAAACCCCCAAAACCAAAAAACCCATTCAAGCTCTAATTCTCCAAAGACTACAAATACATCAGAGCATGGCCATGGCTCCTTGCACAAGTAAGACTTTCAAGATTTGAAAAACAAACACCTCCAAAATATTCGCACACACCAACAACAAACTACCCAACCAAAAGCTGACAGAGAAAGCATGGAAAGGTTATCCAAAAGCTTTATTAATCTCAGTAAGTATGCAAGAAAGCATCTCTTCAGTCCATTACCCACATGTTCTCTCATGTAACACTTTAACAGCAAGACTGTGAATGCCTAAGTAAGAAGCAAGATTTTGATTCCCAATCCTTGTCCTATTATCAAGGCAAGAAGCTACACCAAAAAAAAAAAAAAAAAAAAAGATAAATTCCACAAATCACTGTGGGCAGCAAGTTCACAAACAGTATCATGAAAATCTGGTTTGTCTACCTTTCCTCCTAGTGATGGTTGTCTAATGTGAGCAACAGGACAAAAGAAAATGCGTTGAAAAAAAGGATGTGCCTTCTATTATAAGAGATATCGTTCTATGAAATAATTTTTTTAAGATCTATTCAAAAAAGCGTACATCTGAGTATTTTGCACGCCGAAAGAAACATTCAGATGCTTGTTGCATGCATTAATTCTTAAATAAAAAGGTTTAGATACATAGTGGCAAGTGATTCTATAGCTGATTCTTGAAACATGCACAGCAGTAAACTTTACACATTGACTACCTTTCATGTATCACCTTTAGGGTATAACAGAGCATTCTGCCTGACAGCACAACTTTTCCATCACAAGCTGGGTGCATGTGCAAGTACGCTGGTCAGCACTCACACTGCTCACAAACTGCACTGTGCTTCTGCTCATGCTGTGTCAGGCTGCAGTAGATTCCCTTCTTTTCAGGCACTGTAAATGGTGAACTCTTTCAGGAATTTTACATTTTTTTAAGGTTAGGGCTAAAATGCCATTTTTTGGCAAGCATTCACACAAATGTAAATATTTATTAATTTACAATGGTTACTATTGGCTGAACTCTGCAAGAGAAGTGCCACAGGAATAAACTGAGAAACAGTGAAGTTGCTAAGCAAATGAAGCTTTGGAAATTGATTAAACATACATGCAAATAAATTATACACATATAACAACATAACATAGAAAGCATAAAGCAAAGGCTTTTTAAAAATTAAGAGCACTGCAACATTGTTGCCAGTGTTTTCAAGAATTATGCAATGTGCAATACTTCTAACAAATATAAAAAAGCTGACAGAAAATAAATCATATGCTAAAACAATGGTCTTACCTAATATACACAATCCTATGCAGGAACAGATCGAAACCAAACAAAAACAAGTTTAAAATGGGAACAAATGTCAAAGGTGGGCTAGCTTTCTAAAGATCCCCAGGAAACATGTTCAAACCTGTACTCGGCTTGCTTCTCAGAATGTCTAAAAACCATGTATTAATAAAGTTGTTCCATCAGCAAACTGAGTAGCAGAATTACATTAATTATCCTAAGAACCTGATAATGAAAACTGTTGTGCTTAAATACATCTGACAACTTCAAGACTGTTCATCTACAATATAATTTCCTAGGATTAAAAGAGATGCTTATCCAAAAACTGCGTTTCCTTTCTTTGCTTACTCACACTTCCCATTCTAGTCTCAAATTAGGTTACTTCCAAGCAAAACCAAGCTGCCATTCTATTCTTACATTTTATGGGGAAATCTCTTCTTTAGTACCCAAACCATCTATCCACAGTGAGGTATTTAGACAACAAAACAAACACAACTGCCAGCATCCCTTGTCTCTACTACCTAGACACCAAGAGTTGAAATGTGAATGGGATGGAGCCCAAAAATACTCAGTGGCATCCACAAGTGTAGCCACCAATGCTAGCAAGTAATGAGGCAAGCTGCTTGCTTTGTGTCACTAATACTGATTCAGAATGCTCCTACATTCCCTGCTTTTAGTTTTCTCCTTAAGCCTCAGTCCTGCACACAGATACACATGAAATGAGATGACTAGGACAGAGGTTTTCTCCTCAACCACCAAGCATGCCTTCTATTTTGTTTGGCAGACCTCATTAGACAATGATGTTAGTGTCCCATCCCCCAGAAATAAAAACTGCATTACAAAAGTCTAAATTTGAGTACAGGAGCCAAGAAATTCCTGGTACTGACTCCAGACCTGTCTGAGCACTTTGTAGCCCTGAGGAGTTTGAATGGACCTTCCTCTAACTCTGGCACTTCAGAGCGAGCTTTGCTAATATTTGTCCAGTGTTTAAACAAAAGGCTGTAATAAATACTTTCTGTACATTTAGGTTTTTATCTCATCTGGGCTTTTTTGACATTGATCTCACTTCCTGAGATGGGCCTGGCAAAGACAAATAGGGACAGAGGCAGAGCTTCTTGTTGATTGAACACAGTCACATCAAGAACTCCAAAACTATTCAAAGCTATGAATGAAAATTAATGATCCCAGGCAAAGCAATAAAATCCAGATAGCAGGAAACTGAGTAAATGTATAAAGTGAAATACTGACATGGTCACAGCTCAACTGACTTTTTGCAAGACTTTGGACAGTTACACTGCTCAAGATCTGTTCCAATGTCCAGATAAAATACACAATTAAAAGAGAATTACCTAAGAGAGGTAAAATAACATTTGTGTTCCTTTTTTTTTGCAACAATGTTGTTTAAGCACTACCAAAGAAAAAGATGCTGCTAGCTTTGGTATATTTTTAAAGGAAAAAAAGCAAGATATAAAACACAATTTCACCATATCTATTCAAATGAAGATCATATGATACATTCCAAAACATTTGGCCATTATGTTCTTCTTAAATTTATTTAAGTTTTTTCCTGTATTAGAATCCTAAATCTTTACTCTTAATGATCCTGAGCACTAATGTAATTGCAATATATAATTGTGGACATTATAGAATTAGGCATAAGGGATTATTTTCATTTGGTTTTAATTTTGCTCATTTGCTCAAATGAACACTTGTATTGTTCTTTATAATAGAAGAATACAGCATGACTGAGAGATCTCTGCATGAATATGCATAGTTTTTGCAGTAGGATGAAAAATTTTCACTTGTATATTACGCAAATCTAATCAAGTACAACAGTTACTGAGCTGCCCAAATGTGGGGAAAGAATTCTATGCACAGACTACAGGTAAAGATGCAACCAGCTGTCTTCAATTTCTCAGTTACAACTAAGTCATTTTTATTTACAAAGAGCTAAGTGTCTGAAGAAGATGACAATATAAAACATTTCTTTATGGTCAGCAGAAAAAAAGAAAATTCAGAAAATATAAATTAAAGGCTCAGGCATAAAACTGTTACCTCTTGTTTTCTCTCCATGAAGAGTGTTCTATTTTGACCAATTACAACCTTGTAGCATTGGTACCCAGGTCTCACAACATTTCACACCATCTTACTAATTTGAAGGTCAAATTAGAATTGACAGAGATTTTCTTAAATGAACAAACATACTTTGAAAAACTAAATTTTTTTGTCTGTTGTGTTATACATGTTCCAGTTCTGCATTAATATCACATTCTTTGCAAATTAAAGGGGTTAGTGGAAACAAAGACAGAAAAATGGTATAAAAGGAGTTTGTATTCTTATTATTAATACTAATTAGCTCATGCCATGCTAGTTTACTACTTTCCAAGTGTGCACCCATGGGTGATAGATCAAGACATTTAGGACTTACCTTCAGCAACTGCTTGCCTTGTACTACAGCAGATATACTTTCATAGGATTAAAGATGAAGAAAGTGCAAAACATAAAAACAGCTGTTGTGTTCTCTAAAGTATTTTGCTAAATCACTTTTGGAAAAATACATACGAATTTCACAATTCCTGTTGAAAATACATATTTACTAGCAGTATTTAACATTTTATAAACTATTAGTTCTTTTATGCAAAGTTTTAGGCAGAGCAGGTTTTCACTGCCAATGCATAAACAGTGGATTACAGAAACTTACGTTGGAAATCATGGCCCAAAACAATAATTCATTTACTTCAAATAATGCTGTCCGTCTACTGCTGCACTTCAAACTGCTTTGTTCAAGCCACACTTATTTCATCCGTATTCTCTGGGTCTCATTCTGTCCTCTGTAGTCATCCCCTACTAAGATTTTGGATTTCAATAAAAATATTTCTCAAATTTATAGAAGTTACTGCTGAGGAGAAGGGTAATAATGAATGGTAAGCTTCTGGCTGCTGTTCTGTGATATTCTGCCTTATTCAAGTCTATACCAGGTGATAAAAGGCTAAAAAGAGCAAGAGAAACACATCATACTGCCCAGGTATGAGAACTCCTTGATGTCTTTCCTTTCAGAAATGTAAGGCTGAAGACTTCTTCCATCAACCCCTTATATTTTCCAGACTGGAACCAAAATGCAGTAAAGTTTTAATGTTATTTTTAAATTTTGGCTGGAGCAACTTAGATGTAATAGGGAGGACGTTTATGTTGGAAACTCTTGTGTCACAGTTAATCTTGGCACACACAGTATTCGCTGACTTAACAGCAGAAGTAGCGCCATTGATTTTAAAATGTTGTTCCATGGGGGGTTTTTTTATGTGTTTTTCCAAAATACAGTAACAGGATTATTACTGTCTGATAATAATTTGGTTTTCATTAATTTTCTCCAGTGTTAATCATGTCTGTAAAAACTGTATTCTTTATGGTCACTGTGTTCATACAGTTACTTTATGTAGAACACTAGCTTTTTCTAAGACTGTAATGGTAATGTGTTCAAGTACCTTCCTCCTGACATAAATCTTTACTGTTTTCAAAGACATTAAATATTTTACTTTTTAATAAGTTGGCTTACAGATAGCAACCAGCCACTTTTGTACAGACATCAATCATCTACAAAACTCATAGCTGGTTGATTGAGTTCTTATGAGAACTGAACAGGAAGATGAACTCTCTGAGAAATCCATTCTTTTGTTTAGCCTTTCAACTGTTGCAGGATACTGCCATTAGAAAGACTTGTTAATATATTTTATTTCACAAATACCAAGCTGTGCAAGCCAAGGTCTGCCTTCAGTTCAACTCACAGATCTCCCCTTAGATTCATCTAAAAGTGCTAACTTAATCACTCAGACCTGTGTAAGTGGATTCAGGAATGGAATGTGCTATTGGATGGCTCTCCATTACTGACCTCAGTGCCAAAAATACTGCACTTTTGGTACTTAATTCTCTTGTACAGCAACTTGTGTCCTATATAGTGCAAAAACAGGGCAGGGGACAATTACAAGCAAGTTTTGTTCCCTCTTATCCAGACTGGAAATGTTTCACCTCCTCATATCCAATTGTCACCTGGGAGATGAGCAAGAGGCCTTTCTCTAGCTTTTATAAAAGTTTTACACTATCCAGGAAATCCTTATCTGCACGATGTATTCCCTCAAGAGCACAGTATTGCCCACACCCTCTATTAATCCTAGAGCAAACTAAAAAGCCCTTCAGTGACAATGCCTGAGCAGGTTTCCTCTCAAAAGAGTTTACAGAGTACTGATGAAGCATGGCAAGCAGAGATGCAATGAAAGTAGTTGTTTGTCACAAGTCTGATTATTTCAACTACAGACAGGCTGTTTACATTTTCCTTAATACTTTAGGGTATGGACGTATATAGGTTTAATGGAGGGGGAAACAACAAGACGTGTTCTGCAGAGAAGACGACCACACAAAGGTTGGCACATCAGAAAAGATTAAAAGAACACTACGCGTGCACCTTGAGCCATATAAGAACATGAGAAAAGGTATACAGAGATATAAGCACAAAAAAGTAGACAAAAAGTTTTCAAAAGCCTTTGTATTCAGTTACAGGACTTGATTTGATGCAGAGAGAAAGAGGGAAGGACAAAGACTTTTATAAACCTCAAATATTCATATTAGTGAACAATGCAAGCAGACTGTGAGGAGTCAGGTGAGGACCAGGCACGCCAAAAAAGAAGACCATCCAGCTCATGCTTTCAATTTTCCTACTTTTCAGAAAAATAAGACTTCTAAAAGTTTCATCTTACTGTAAGTGGGGGAAAATAAAAAGCAAATAGTTGTTTCTGCTCAGTTTACACTTTTCTTCCCCACTCTCCTTTTCAAGCTCTCTTGGCTTGAACAGCAACACCTTAGAAAAGAAATTATACTGTGATTTCATCCTAAGCTTCACTTTATGGACTTAACAGGTGTCTTGGATCCTGCTCTTGGAGCTCTTAAAATTTCTCTGGAAGCTAAGAAGCACAGTATTTGGTGGTGGTTTTTGGTTGAAAGAGGGGGTGTGGGGGTGGTTTATAACAGTCTCTCAGGCTTTTTCAGTCAACAGCCCAATGACCAAAACTAATAGTTTGTACCACAGAAATAAAACTCATCAGTTTGGAAAGATGGATGCACTAAAGCAAGCATCTTCCAAAGTCCCACTAAAACTCTGATAAAGAATATGTCATCACTACCCTACACAGCCTAAGGAAATACAGTCATGTTGGCACTTCAGCCTTCACATGGGGTAAACACTTAGGGAACCTCTATTAAGACATTCTAGGAAACAGGGTTATGCCAGAACTGCATTCTGGGCCTCCTTTAGCACTTCTCAGGGTTCAATGTAAGTCTCTGCAGGGGGACAGGAAATGGTACCATTGCCTGCATTAGACTACTACAACTGAAACAAGTTAGTCAATAGCAAACATCTCTAAATACTTGAAAGTCATCACACAGGTGAGTAGATGACTCGAAAGCAACTTCAGAAAAGTTTATTTAAATCGGAGCCATTCCTGTGTGCAATCCCCACAAATGTATCAGCTCAAAAAATTTACGTTGTACAACTAGATTCCACATGGCTTTTTTCAACATCACCACCTCTATTAAAAAAAAAAAATATTTGCCTTCCCAGAAATAAACCACAATCACCACATTGCTGACTTGTTGAAACATAGATGAGGGTGAAAAAAAGAAAGCATTTTTAATTCAACTTATATGAACACTGGGACTATGCTATGAATAAGTAATGGTGGAACAAAGTCACCTCAAAACATGAAGAAACCCATCAGAAACCCATTCAGTCAGCTTATGTCCATAATTAATTTGGTGCAAAAGAAACAAAGATATTCAAAGTCTTGTTGGGAACTCAGAACCTAAACATGGAATTTGGCAGCATTCATAGTCATGCATGCCCAGATGTCTAATAAATTCAGGCAGAGAGGCACAGTAATTTTTTCTCTAAAGAAAGGGAGTTATTAAAGGAATATTTTGAACACTAAAAGCATCAGTAAAAGATGCTAAGTTTTGTTATGTGTGCAAAATAACATTTCCATAATTATAATAATCACATTACTTCTTGTCTTTCTAGTTCTACCATTTCTAAACATGTCACATATTATCAAACATGACAACTTCTGGCAAACCTTCTGATGGATCTCTTAGACCTTAACTCCTGAATGATTCCTTTAAGGAACACCATAAATGAGAACATAGTGCTTAATTTGTGAAGTGTGGTGGCCGGTGAACCTACGTTACAAGGGACAGAGAGTTCTCAGTAAGACAAGTCCCCAGTACCACAAGAACCACTTTATGTTAGGGTGACCAGAAAGGCTTCTCCCAGGATGCTTGTTCTGTTATGTTAATCTATCCCAGTTTGGATTCCCCGGTTGCCTGTCAGCCTCTATCCCTTGTCACTCCCCCAGAGCTTCCCCATTAGTCCCTCTTCCCTAGTCCCATCTTTTCCCCACCCCCGGATAAGCCCCGGATCGCCAGCGTTCTCTCATCTTTGCCCCTGAATCTTCGGCAGTGTAGAGGCAATAAATGCTCCTGCTGGAACTCATGCAAAGGCCCTTCCCATCTCCTTGCAACCATCTTTACACTGAAGCAAGCTGTGCGTTTGTGCCTGCACGCATGTGAGCTACAGGGCCAGACAGAGACAGTAATAGTGAAAGGTTGTTCTTTTTTGGTAACTAAGGCATCACTTGAGGTACTCATGCAAATTTCAGAAAATATAAATAATGTGGTAAGTTCTAGTAATTTTCTATAAATTCTACAGATTGAAGAAGTATTTTAAGTAGACTGGGGAACTTTATTAAGTATTTCTTTTCTATATACTGTCTCATCTAGTATAACTGACATTCTACAGTCTTCTTTTAAAACAAACAAAAATAAGCTAATCATGTTCCTAACTATACTTTTTCTATGAGCTGGTAAGAACACTGTATTTAAGCAGCCAGCAGAAGATGACCTAGAACAGAACAACAAAATCACATTTTTATAAGGCACTAGCTGAAAAGCAGCTGTTGTGTCAAACAGTATTTATATTTCTGTGCTACAGAACTCCTCAATAAAAGAAAGACAGAAAACACCGAGTCTGGGACTTGAACTGCCAGATACACTTCTAAAATCTTGTATTAGTTCCACTGCATAACACCTGCAATAAAACTGTCCTGAAGCTGACGTAGGTAGCACTCACAGGTTGAGTACCTGTGGCATACAAAATATTCAGCTCACAGCTGAAGACAAATCCATGTGACTCATGAAGGGAGGAGTTTGAGATCCACTTTTTTTGTCTTTGATTTAATGTCAGCTAGCAAAGACTCTTTGTCCATCCTGAACAACAATAAATTTCAAAGGTATTTTGTCACAAAAGGAATGCAAGACTCCCAAGTAACTGAGTCCTATTAATTACCATATAGTTATACAAGCCTATCTTTTTCATAGAGCAATTATAGATCCTTTCCAAACTGTAACTCCACCAGGAATTTATGACTGGAAAGAGTAAGACCCTCATAATCATGAGCACCTATCTAACAAACGAAATGATCAACTCTATTCATGTTCACAAGCTGAGTAGCATCTACCAACAAATTAATATTCTCTAAATCCTTGCATCTGGAAAAGAGCAAAGCTTTTAATTGAACCTAGATACAAAACTACTGGTAGACTTACCATTTATCAGAAAGCTAACATTTCAGGCCAAATAACATGACTTATTAATGCTAATTCTTACATTGACGTCTATGAGATTACTTGCACGAGCTACCCTTTGGCCTTCAAATAATCTAATCTATTATTCCACTGAAAACATAAAACTTCAAACTCAAGTGTAGTGATCAGTTTTAAAGCTAAACTGCATTTGCCAAGGCCACTGATCATGTTACATGCTAGGAACTAAGAATTGTCCCAATTTAACAAGAGTTATTCCCCCATGAACTCCCAAACTTTCTCAATCTGCCAACACTCTACAGTTACTAGTGGAAGACCTGACTAAAAGCACTCACAGCACAAAAACTGTATATATTGGGTAATTAACTTGAGAAAGGGAATTTAGTCCTTCATCTCTCTCCAACTGGCCCTAATCTGAGCCAATTTGTGTTGATGTATTAGAAACAGAAGTTTAACATTAAATTTGGAAGGCACTGAAGAAAAATGAACATGCTAACAAACTCCATTTGATCTATAGAATTACCTTAAGATACTAAAGTAATATTAATAAAGATACCAATAACACTAGTTCACTTGGTACCATAGTAGAAATAAAATAATATTATCTTACAGTGTAGGCAGAAAATTTTGTGGCCCCAATTCGTATCTGAGCAAATTCTGTTTATGTGCAATTTCTTTCCTGCATCTTTTTTCAAAGCATTCCACTTCAGAGCTTTGTCTTCATCATTAAATTATAAGTGTGCTTCCTCAGTGAAGACAAGTACTTGGAGATCCTCCTAAGCAAAGACATGTTTTTTGTTCTTTAGTTTAATTCAACAAACACACTACTGGTCACCTAGCAGAGGAACAAATCTTGCTTGTTTCCCCCATGGAAACAGTTACAGAAGTATGCTTTCCACTTGGGAATACCCTTAACGTTGAAAGCTTAAGATCAGGAATATCAGCTTGTGCAGCTCTCTTCTAGTGATGATGTACACTGTTAGCCTATACAACCAAAAAGGAGGAACATGTTCTGAGTGGACGCACATAATGCCAGATTTACTTTTTCAGTAAAAGTGACAGAACTGGAGACACAACTAATTTGCTTTGGGATTGATAACGCTTAGGTCTGGAGGTTGTAAACTCTGTTTTTGCTCATGTTGAAGCCAATTCCACCACACCTTCAGGGTTACTCTGATTGTAGGGAGGTTGGCCCAGATAACCCACTGTGGCTCCTCCTAACCTTACCAATTCTGGGATTTCATGTAAGTCAAAACTAGACAAGGCTTGCACAATCACACATTTAATTTGCTGGATAAGCACACATTGAACTAGTGTACAAACATTTATTCCCTGTTTTGACATGAATCAATGCAAGAAAATAACACAGTAAAAGCAAGAGAGTTCAGTACTGTTACAAATACTACCCACGAATGACTAAATCTATATATTTGCAAAGCAAAAATAAAGTCAGTCAAAAAAGGCTGCTTCCAGTACACTTAGCCAGTGGACATGACAAAAAAATCCCCAGACAAACCCCCGTCTCGAAATAAGTATTGTGCACAAAAGGCGACTGAAGACATCACTTTTAGTGATACAGGTTTCCTTGCAGAATGTATGCGAAAGAAGCAGGGAAAACCTTTAAGCTGAATACATTCTCTGCACCCGTTCCCACAGAAAACGGGTGTGAGAGCAAATCCCGATCCAGTCTAGCAATACCGTCCCAACGGGATGCTACCCTGTCTCTTCGTCTAAACCGCATTCAAACGCCACCAACGCCTCTGTCAAAACCACTCACTTTTCAGGCCAATTTAAACGCGCTACTAAATGTTTCTCGCCGTTGACTAATTAAGCGCCTAAAATAATGCCAGAAAGCTGAAGGAGAGCTTTCCGCCAGCAGCACCGAGAGCTGTACCTGATGCGCAGCGCGGCGCCGCTCAGGACGAAGCCCGGCCGCCCTCCCCGCAGCCCCTGACGGCGGCCTCACCCCGCACCGGCCCGGCGCGAGTCCCAACGGGCCCGGCCCCGCCCGCGGGACCTCCCCGCTCAGCCGCTCTCCCCCCGCCCGGGCGCGACCCG
>NW_008236965.1:4697474-4699879 GCF_000691975.1 Corvus brachyrhynchos | reverse complement strand
GGTGGCTGCACACAACCAGCTCGGGGAAAGGAACTACTGCGAATAAACTGTTTCACATTCCTTGGTGGGCATAGTGTTCACGGTCAAATCAGCCTTCTCTCTTGCATAGCTTACTTGACCTTTAAAACAGACTTAACTACCTGAAGCCCTACTGTAAACGTAGTTTTTCACAATTAGCAACCTTCATTGAATTTCAATGAGATTCATACTTTCAGTCCGTTCAGATTATTGGTAGTGTAAATGAGCTTCACTATCAGGACAGCAGAAAGCTGCAGCTGTGGCCCTCCTTCTTTTCAATTGCTTGAAATGAAGCATATTCTGAAAATGCAGCATTTTCAGTTACTCATTTTATACCAAATGTTAAGGAACGGCTCCTTGCATGTGGGCTGGAGCTTTGGTCACTAGGCACTGCTGAAAAGAGACAAAAGCCTGGCTCCAGGGCATAGCTGGCAAAAGCACATACAAAGGCAAAGGCCAGAGCTGTAGGCAACAACTCTTCTCAGTGTTACTGAAAAGATAAGACAAGACACGGACAAATTCTAGGAACTCCACAGACGGTAGGTCTTCCTGAGGATACAAGGTGTGATGAGTCCACATGATGAGCATAGTTTTGTAAACAAATACTTGTGAAAAACAGATGGGGGTAGATGGAGAAACTTGTTTCATTTTGCTTAGATCAGTGGTGTCTTTGGCTACTTTGGAGCTGGCATCTAGTGGAACACAAGGCCAGTGCTTTTGCAGTTCCTCACACGGGAAAAAAACAGGAGGCATTGGTCTTTTTCTGCCTCGCTTAGTGGAATATCTTTCACTTCCTCAAAGGCTTAAGGACCACAAACTTTGTTCTCTTCCTCGCTTAAACCACCTGTGAGAATTATAATTCCTCCTTCACTGCTGATCTCTATGTCTGAGGTCAATGAGGAAGAAAAGAAAAATTGTCCTAAAGTTAGTGCTAAGGGTGTGAATATCATTTGTCTACGAAAAGACTTGCCTCGTGATTCTACACCAGTGATCTTCTGACACATCCACAAACAGTGCACTTTACCAATATAGCTTAGCAATGTCTCCTCAGAAAGGCTAAAATGTTGAATAAGGATGGAAACTGAAGCCCAGCTTACCCCTGGACACCTTACCTGTTGGTAGTGCAGGGTCAGGAAGCTTTCTGTGTTGCTTTTTGTGTGAACAGTTACTTGTGTACAGATAAATGGAAGTCTGTCTCTGTCTATCCAACACACCTCTGACAAATAATACAATGTTTTGGATAAAAATCAGCCAGCTGCTGAATTTTCAAGTACTGAAATGTAATTGCAGGCAGGGGATTTACCTCAAAATACCTATTCTCTTTTCACTCAGACCAAATTAATTTACTAGGAGAAATTACCTTGCAGCCCACAAAAGGAAAACACTCAATTTATATTTCTGTTTATTTAAACTGTGTATTACATACAACTGGATGTTGTCCAGTAACTCTCAGAGAAACTACACCATATTGATTTGTAATGACCTAAAAACTAAGTAAAGAACTTAATTCCCAATGTATATGTGTTGCTGTGCTTAATTGGAAAAGTCCCTGGAATCTTTCTATAGTCACTCATATACCAGTGTGCCATCTATACAGTTCTAGGATTACACTGGATCTGGGCAGCGTTTCATGGAAGCCAAAGGCAAACTCCTATGCACTTACCAAGAAGACATAGACTTGAGCAGGTCTGAGGAACAAGCATGGATAATTGAGGAACAAAGATCTTTTCTCAGTAGTTCTGTCATATTTTTGAGAAAATGCCAAAAAAAAAAGGTTACGCTAATTCAGATTGCTCAATGCCTCCTTTATTGTGCTTGTGCAATACTGAGCACTGGTTTAGTAGGAACAGCAGGTGAAAAATGCGGGTTTAAGAGAATGATACTTCCTTGAAGAGAAGGAGTCTAACCTTCCCTCCCCAAGCAAAATGATCATATGAAAACATCTTAAATAAAATGAATTTTTTCTGGATCTGGAAGACTCTCCAGAAAATGGGAGCACAGGTAGCATAAACTGGTGTTGATATCCAGTTTGGCCATGCATTCTTCTAGTGGGAAAATACTGGATTTCAAGGGTTTAACAACTGAAGCGTTTTATTTTCACCTATGTGCAACAAGATTGAATGTAGAAACCCCAACAACAACTCTGACAAAGTCAGTGACTGAATTCCCATTAGCTTAATCTTAACCAGAATTTCACATTATACTTTCTAAATGGTTTGGGATTTATTTTTATTATTATTATTGCTTTAAATTCTTTCTGTCTTTATTTATATTTGTGTATGTATATATGTTTCTTAGGAAGATAAGACATTACCATGACGTGTTGAGGTATTAATTTCATGTTTGGAATTTATGTATCCATATGGAATTTGTTCTGATTATATAAT